>NC_057407.1:15321468-15687704 GCF_019320065.1 Cervus canadensis | reverse complement strand
ACACGTATTCCCCATCCCGATCCCCCCTCCACCTCCCTCTCCACCCGATTCCTCTGGGTCTTTCCAGTGCACCAGGCCCGAGCACTTGTCTCATGTATCCCACCTGGGCTGGTGATCTGTTTCACCATAGATAATATACATGCTGTTCTTTCGAAACATCCCACCCTCACCTTCTCCCACAGAGTTCAAAAGTCTGTTCTGTATTTCTGTGTCTCTTTTTCTGTTTTGCATATAGGGTTATCATTACCATCTTTCTAATTCCATATATATGTGTTAGTATGCTGTAATGTTCTTTATCTTTCTGGCTTACTTCACTATGAATAATGGGCTCCAGTTTCATCCATCTCATTAGAACTGATTCAAATGAATTCTTTTTAATGGCTGAGTAATATTCCATGGTGTATATGTACCACAGCTTCCTTATCCATTCATCTGCTGATGGGAATCTAGGTTGCTTCCATGTCCTGGCTATTATAAACAGTGTGTGATGACATTGGGGTGCAGATGTCTCTTTCAGATCTGGTTTCCTTGGTGTAGTATGCCCAGGAGTGGGATTGCTGGGTCATATGGCAGTTCGATTTCCAGTTTTTTAAGAAACCTCCACACTGTTTTCCATAGCGGCTGTACTAGTTTGCATTCCCACCAACAGTGTAAGAGGGTTCCTTTTTCTCCACACCCTCTCCAGCATTTATTGCTTGTAGACTTTTGGATAGCAGCCATCCTGACTGGCATGTAATGGTACCTCATTGTGGTTTTGATTTGCATTTCTCTGATAATGAGTGATGTTGAGCATCTTTCATGTGTTTGTTAGCCATCTGTATGTCTTCTTTGGAGAAATGTCTGTTTAGTTCTTTGGCCCATTTTTTGATTGGGTCATTTATTTTTCTGGAATTGAGCTGCAGGAGTGGCTTGTATATTTTTGAGATTAATCCTTTGTCTGTTTCTTCATTTGCTATTATTTTCTCCCAATCTGAGGGCTGTCTTTTCACCTTACTTATAGTTTCCTTTGTAGTGCAAAAGCTTTTAAGTTTCATTAGGTCCCATTTGTTTAGTTTTGCTTTTATTTCCATATTCTGGGAGGTGGGTCATAGAGGATCTTGCTGTGATTTATGTCGGAGAGTGTTTTGCCTATGTTCTCCTCTAGGAGTTTTATAGTTTCTGGTCTTACATTTAGATCTTTAATCCATTTTGAGTTTATTTTTGTGTATGGTGTTAGAAAGTGTTCTAGTTTCATTCTTTTACAAGTGGTTGACCAGTTTTCCCAGCACCACTTGTTAAAGAGGTTGTCTTTTTTCCATTGTATATCCTTGCCTCCTTTGTCAAAGATAAGGTGTCCATAGGTTTGTGGATTTATCTCTGGGCTTTCTATTCTGTTCCATTGATCTATATTTCTGTCTTTGTGCCAGTACCATACTGTCTTGATGACTGTGGCTTTGTAGTAGAGCCTGAAGTCAGGCAGGTTGAGTCCTCCAGTTCCATTCTTCTTTCTCAAGATTGCTTTGGCTATTTGAGGTTTTTTGTATTTCAATACAAATTGTGAAATTATTTGTTTTAATTCTGTGTAAATACGTTGGTAGCTTGATAGGGTATTTGGCATTGAAATCTTAGATTGCTTTGGGTGAAAGACCTTTTGACAATTTGAATTCTTCCAATCCATGAACACGGTATGTTTCTCCATCTGTTTGTGTCCTCTTTGATTTCTTTCATCAGTGTTTTATGGTTTTCTATGTATAGTTCTTTTGTTTCTTTAGGTAGATATACTCCTAAGTATTTTATTCTTTTTGTTGCAATGGGGAATGGTATTGTTTCCTTAATTTCTCTTTCTGTTTTCTCATTGTTAGTGTATAGGAATGCAAGGGATTTCTGTGTGTTAAATTTATATCCTGCAACTTTAATATATTCATTGATTAGCTCTAGTAATTTTCTGGTAGAGTCTTTAGGGTTTTCTATGTAGAGGATCATGTCATCTGCAAACAGCGAGAGTTTCACTTCTTCTTTTCCTATCTGGATTCCTTTTACTTCTTTTTCTGCTCTGATTGCTGTGGCCAAAACTTCCAACACTATGTTGAATAGTAGTGGTGAGAGTGGGCACCCTTGTCTTGTTCCTGATTTCAGGGGAAATGCTTTCAATTTTTCACCATTGAGGGTGATGCTTGCTGTGGGTTTGTCATATATAGCTTTTATTATGTTGAGGTATGTTCCTTCTATTCCTGCTTTCTGGAGAGTTTTAATCATAAATAGGTGTTGAATTTTGTCAAAGGCTTTCTCTGCATCTATTGAGATAATCATATGGTTTTTATCTTTCAATTTGTTAATGTGGTGTATTACATTGATTGATTTGCGGATATTAAAGAATCCTTGCATTCCTGGGATAAAGCCCACTTGGTCGTGGTGTATGATTTTTTTAATATGTTGTTGGATTCTGTTTGCTAGAATTTTGTTAAGGATTTTTTGCATCTATGTTCATCAGTGATATTGGCCTGTAGTTTTCTTTTTTTGTGGCATCTTTGTCTGGTTTTGGAATTAGGGTGATGGTGGCCTCATAGAATGAGTTTGGAAGTTTACTTCTCTGCAATTTTCTGGAAGAGTTTGAGTAAGATAGGTGTTAGCTCTTCTTAAAATTTTGGTAGAATTCAGCTGTGAAGCATCTGGTCCTTGGGCTTTGTTGCTGGAAGATTCTGAATTAACAGTTTCGATTTCCCCTTGATTGTGAATGGTCCGTTAAGATCTTCTATTTCTTCCTGGTTCAGTTTTGGAAAGTGATACTTTTCTAAGAATTTGTCCATTTCATCCAAGTTGTCCATTTTATTGGCATAGAGCTGCTGGTAGTAGTCTCTTATGATCCTTTGTATTTCAGTGTTGTCTGTTGTGATCTCTCCATTTTCATTTCTAATTTTGTTAATTTGGTTCTTCTCTCTTTGTTTCTTAATGAGTCTTGCTAATGGTTTGTCAATTTTGTTTGTTTTTTCAAAAAACCAGCTTTTAGCTTTGTTGATTTTTGCTATGGTCTCTTTAGTTTCTTTTGCATTTATTTCTGCCCTAATTTTTAAGATTTCTTTCCTTCTGCTAACTCTGGGGTTCTTCATTTCTTCCTTCTCTAATTGCTTTAGGTGTAGAGTTAGTTTATTTATTTGGTTTTTTTCTTGTTTCTTGATGTAAGCCTGTAATGCTATGAACCTTCCCCTTAGCACTGCTTTTACAGTGTCCCATAGGTTTTGGGTTGTTGTGTGTTCATTTTCATTCATTTCTATACATATTTTGATTTCTTTTTTGATTTTGTCTATGATTTGTTGGTTATTCAGAAGCGTGTTATTTAGCCTCCATATGTTTGAAGTTTTAACAATTTTTTTCCTGTAATTGAGATCTAATCTTACTGCACTGTGGTCAGAAAAGATGACTGGAATGATTTCAATTTTTTTGAGTTTTCCAAGACTAGATTTATGGCCCAGGATGTGATCTATACTGGAGAAGGTTCCGTGTGCACTTGAGATAAAGGTGAAGTTGCTTGTTTTGGGGTGAAATGTCTATTAGATATCAAATTAGGTTCTAGCTGGTCCATTGTTGTCATTTAAGGTTGTGTTTCCTTGTTAATTTTCTGTTTAAGTTTGATCTATCCAATAGTTGTGAGTGGGTTATTAAAGTCTCCACTATTATGTGTTACTATTAATTTCTCTTTCATACTCGTTAGCGTTTGCCGTACATATTGCGGTGCTCCTGTGTTGGGTGCATATATCCTTGATCATTATGTAGTGTCCTTCTTTGTTCTCTATTTCACATCTTTATTTGAAAGTCATATTTATCTGATATGAGTATTGCGCCTCCTGCTTTCTTTTGGTCTCCGTTTGTGTGAAATATTTTTTTCCAGCCCTTCACTTTTAGTCTGTATGTGTCTCTTGTTTTGAGGTGGGTCTCTTGTAGACAGCATATATAGGGGTCTTGTTTTTGTATCCATTCAGCCAATCTTTGTCTTTTGGTTGGGGCATTCAACCCATTTACATTTAGGGTAATTATTGATAGGTGTGGTCCCGTTGCCATTTACTTTGTTGTTTTGGGTTCATGTTTATACAACCTTTCTGCATTTCCTGTCTAGAGAAGACCCTTTAACATTTGTTGAAGAGCTGGTTTGGTGGTGCTGAATTCTCTCAGCTTTTGCTTGTCTGTAAAGCTTTTGAATTCTCCTTCATATCTGACTGAGATCCTTGCTGGATACAGTAATCTAGGTTGTAGGTTATTCTCTTTCATTACTTTCAGTACGTCCTGCCATTCCCTTCTGGCCTGGAGGGTTTTTATTGATAGATCAGCTGTTATCCTTATGGGAATCCCTTTGTGTGTTATTTGTTGTTTCTCCCTTGTTGCTTTTAGTATTTGTTCTTTGTGTTTGATCTTTGTTAATTTGATTAATATATGTCTTGGGGTGTTTCGCCTTGGGTTTATCCTGTTTGGGAATCTCTGGGTTTCTTGGACTTGGGTGGCTATTTCCTTCCCCATTTTAGGGAAGTTTTCAGCTATTATCTCCTCGAGTATTTTCTCAAGGCCTTTCTTTTTGTCTTCTTCTTCTGGGACTCCTATGATTCGAATGTTGGGGCGTTTCACAGTGTCCCAGAGGTCCCTGAGGTTGTCCTCATTTCTTTTGATCCTTTTTTCTTTTTTCCTCTCTGCTTCATTTATTTCCACCATTTTATCTTCTACCTCACTTATCCTATCTTCTGTCTCCATTATTCTACTCTTGGTTCCCTCCAAAGTGTTTTTGATCTCATTCATTGCATTATTCATTTTTAATTGACTCTTTTTTATTTCTTCTAGGTCTTTATTAAACATTTCTTGCATCTTTTCAATCTTTGTCTCCAGGCTATTTATCTGTAACTCCATTTTGTTTTCAAGATTTTGGATCATTTTTATTATCATTATTCTAAATTCTTTTTCAGGTAGATTCCCTATCTCCTCCTCTTTTGTTTGACTTGGTGGGCATTTTTCATGTTCCTTTACCTGTTGGGTATTTCTTTGCCTTTTCATCTTGTTTAGATTGCTGTGTCTGGAGTGGGCTTTCTGTATTCTGGAGGTCTGTGGTTCCTTTTTATTGTGGAGGTTTTACCCAGTGGGTGGGGTTAGACGGTTGGCTTGTCAAGGTTTCCTGGTTAGGGAAGCTTGCGTCGGTGTTCTGGTGCGTGGAACTTGATTTCTTCTCTTTGGAGAGCAATGGAGTGCCCAGTAATGAGTTTTGAGATGGGTCTATGTGTTAGGTGTGACCTTGGGCAGCCTGTATGTTGACGTTCAGGGCTATGTTCCTGCGTTGCTGGAGAATTTGCGTGGTATGTCTTGCTCTAAAAAACTTATTGGCTCTTGGGTGGTGGTTGGTTTCAGTGTAGGTATGGAGGCTTTTGGACAGTCACTTATTACTTAAAGTTCCATGTAGTCAGGAGTTTTCTGGTGTTCTCAGGTTTT
Source organism: Cervus canadensis (assembly GCF_019320065.1). Taxonomy (NCBI): domain Eukaryota; kingdom Metazoa; phylum Chordata; class Mammalia; order Artiodactyla; family Cervidae; genus Cervus; species Cervus canadensis. The sequence goes on along the minus strand of NC_057407.1, from coordinate 15,682,262 downwards.
GGGCTTAAGTCTCCTGCCTCTGGATTTCAGTTTTATTCTTCCTGTAGTCTCAGGACTTCTCCAGCTATACAGCACTGATAATAAAACTTCTAGGTTAATGGCGAAAAGATTCTCCCCCGTTAGGGAAACCCAGAGAGGGTCACAGAGTTACATGAAGAAGAGGAGAGGGAGGAGGAGATAGAGATGAGCAGGAGGAGAAAAAGGGGGACTCAAGAGGAGAGAGACAGATCTATGCAGTTGTCTGTTCCCAGAGTGTTCTCCGTAGCCCAGACACCCACAAAGATTCACAAAATTGGATTGGGAAGAGAAGGGGAAAGGAGGAAATAGAGGTGTTCTGAGGTAGAAAACAGAGAGTCAAGATTGGGAGAGAATAATCAACGCACTCCTGAATAAAAATGGGAACTGAATATTGGATTCTTAAATGTTCACAATTTATATCATATACTGAAAAACAAAAATTAAAAATCTAGAGTAGAGGTTAGACTCTTAAAAATACTATATTAAGAACAAAAACCAAAACACACACAAAAAATTTTAGAAATATATATGAAGTTCGGTTTAAAAATAGGGCTTCTCTTCTTTTTTTTTTTTGTAAGGTTATAGTGTATTGAAAATGAAAATTAAGTAGTAGTAGAGGAGTACTAGAGGACTTTAAAAGAAATAAGAGAAAAAGAAAAATAGAAAATAGAAGAGAAAAAGGGGAAAAAAAAAAGAAAAAAAAAGAAAAAACATTTCCCCTAATTAAAAAAATCGTAAAAATCTATGAAGATGAAAGTTAAGGAGTAATGGCGGAGTAATAGGGAATTTTAAAGGAAAATAAAAGAGAAAAAAGAAAAAATAAAAAAAAATAAAAAAAAATTTTTTTTTCTTACTTAAAAAAAAAAATAAAAATATATCTAGGAAATTCTCTGGAGCTGTTGCGGTCAGTGTGGGTTCGGCTCAGTTTCAGATAGCTCCTTGTTCCAGCTTACACTTCTCGATATCTACAGGCCCCTTCCAGTGTAGTCGGTGTTTTCTACAGGGATTTTAATCTGTTGCACCGGTCCCTTCTGAAGCGGTTCCCTTTGTTTATTTGGGTTCTGTTTGCCGGTCTGTTCAGAGCCTCATTTCCGCCCTGACACAGGCGGGTGGAGGTGGACTCTTATTCAGGTAGCTAGTTCCGTCGCTCTGCGGGGAGGGGCTGGCGCTGCGCTGCTTGGCTGGCGCTGCGCTGCTCAGGCTCCTGGCTGCTCTATATAGAGCGTGCCCCGCGCTGTGCGCGGTTCTAGCCCTCGGGTGTTCCACAAAAGCGCGGAACAAAAAGCTGCACCTGCTCTTTGTGCCTTCCCCGTCAGAGCAGTCCAGGCAGCCAGGGGCTTGACGGGCGCACTCTCCCCCAGGTGCGGCGTCCCCACTCCCTTCCGCGGTCCCAGTCTCAGTTTCCGCCGGCACCAGTCGGGTGCGTGCGCCTTCTGCCCTCCGCGTCCCCAGTCCCAGTCCTCGCCCGCGCCGGTCAGGTGCCTACGCGGTGTGTCTCACCGCGACCCTCCCGGCGGATATCGACCATCCAGAATCTCAGGAGGTCTTTGATTAGTAACTGGAGGCCTGTTTGCAGTGCAGCAGGGGATGCGGTCCTTGGGGCCGAGCCTGCCCCCTTCCCCTCCCCCCTGCCTCCTGCCTCCGGTGGGGCTGGGCTGGTCCGCAGCCTGCGAGCTCTTCTCTGGACTTTCTCGGTCCCTTTGTTCTGCGAACGGTTAATTTTCTCTTTCTCTTTTGCTCTCCCACAGTTCAAGTTGGCAACTCACAAAAGCTCCCTCCGATTGCCCTCAGGGCACTCAGGCCCGGACCCTACCCCAAGCAATGCCGCCGGCTCCTCTCCGTGCCTCCCCCACTTGCTGGTGGCGGATGCGGGTGTCTGGGGTACTTTTCTGCTGGGAGTTGCTTTTAGGCTCCTAATCTGTGGGTTTTATTTATTGTTTCCCTCCCAGTCAGGTTGCCCTCTGAGATTCAAACACTTCCCCCAGGCCCGCCAGTGCGAGGGTTTCCCGGTATCTGGAAACGTCCTCTATTAAGACTCCCTTCCCAGGACGGATCTCCGTCCTTAGCTCTTTTGTCTCACTTTTTATCTTTTATATTTTGTCCTACCTCCTTTTGAAGACAATGGGCTGCTTTTCTGGGCGCCTGATGACCTCAGCTAGCCATCAGAAGTTGTTTTGTGAAGTTTGCTCTGCGTTCAGTTATTCTTTTGATGAATTCGTAGGAGAGAAAGTGGTCTCCCAGTCCTACTCCTCCGCCATCTTGGCTCCTCTCGACAGCATTTTAAAAAGCAGAGACATTACTCTGCCAACAAAGGTCCGTCTAGTCAAAGCTATGGTTTTTCCAATAGTCATATATGGATGTGAGAGTTGGACTATAAAGAAAGCTGAGCACCAAAAATTGATGCTTTTGAACTGTGGTGTTGGAGAAGACTTTTGAGAGTCCCTTGGACTGCAAGGAGATTCAACCAGTCCATCCTAAAGGAAATCAGTCCTGAATATTCATTGGTAGGACTGAAGCTGAAACTCCAATACTTTGGCCATCTGATGTGAAGAACTGACTCATTGGAAAAGATCCTGATGCCAGGAAAGGTTGAAGGCAGGAGGAGAAGGGGATGACAGAGGATGAGATGGTTAAATGGCTTCACCGACTCAATGGACATCAGTTTAAATAAAGTCTGGGAGTTGTGATGGCCAGGGAAGCCTGGCGTGCTGCAGCCCATGGTCACAAAGCGTTGCACACGACTGAGCGACTGAACATTTGTTGAGCATTATTATTGGAGAGTTTACTTCTGAAAATCAGCTTGGTTCCTGACCTTCCATTCTATGGAGAGTGCAAAACTGGATAAGTAGTTAAAAGCATGTTGGTGGTTCAGAAAGGGGAAGGACAGAGTCTATGGGGAAGGTTATGCAAGGGTACTTAAGCTTACTTTAAATGGTCTGGTAAGGGCTTCCCAAGTAAGTGATGTTGCAGGTGAGAATGACAGAGGAATTGCAGTTGGCCAGTGGAGTCAGGTGGAAGGAGCAGGTGGTGGTGGTGCATTTGTACCCCTGGTGTTGCATGCAGAGTGACATCATAAGCAGAAAGTCAGGGAAAGAGAAATTATTTGTATAAGAAACTGAGAGGAAAGTAATATGGTTGGAGCTAAAACTCAGGACCTTGGGTTCAAACTATTCATTGTGGTCATTTCTCACAAATGTGAAAACAGAGGTTATAATTTATGACCATAAGCAACTATGCCCTTCCAATAAACTAGGTTAACTTTTATATTATCTGCCATTCTCAGCACAGAGAATTTTCATTTGGTCTCACTACCCTCAATAATATTTAGCATTTTGAGTCTCCATGATGGGTTGTTAGTAACATTGTCTTTAACTGCAAAAACATTAAAATATGTTCTTGACAGTAAATGATAGTAAAAGGGTGTATCTCCTTGCACCAGTGAGTGAATTATATGAGCTTCTTCCATGATTCGTCATAACTTCTTGTGTCCTCAATTTTTACCTTTTACTCAGAAGATTCCAGACCTTCTCATTGTACTGTCATGTAGAGTGTTTCAGGAATTTTGAATTGCTTCTTAGGTTTTGTGCAAAAATGATAGGATATCTCCATGGAGGTAGATAGCATGCCCTGGAATTGAGTGTGGCTTCGAGCAAGTCAGAACCTATATGTGTGGTCTTTGGTTTTCTCTTCTGTAGGAGGTTGTAAAAGCAGCTGAACCAGAACTCCATGTAAAGCACTTGCTCTTCTCCAGGGTGTGCTGCATAGTAGGTATTCAAAAAGCAAGAATTGATTGTTTTTCAATGAGCTGATAACTTGTTGGGCTCTGAAATGACATCCTTTGACTTCTGTAACCAAAGCAAGCAGAATAACACTTTAAATTCACTCTCGAGTTTTGAAGAAGTGGGTGACTTCTGTGTTACTGACACTTGCTAATGCTTAGTCAGTATCTAATGTTAACTTGACAAAAAAAAGTAAAAAAGAAAATCTTAGTAACAGATGCCAAACTGCCAAATTAAATTACAGACTTCTGAAGTTCCTTACCTCAGTGGATGTCTCAGATACTTGTTTATGTGTGTGACTTCCAACAGGTTGCTGCAACGAATGTAGTATTAAACTGTTATCCTTAATTTAGAAATGAACACACATTTATTAAGAGTACATGGTCAATTATTTATGTTCATAATAGTACCTGCTCAAAGCATTTAGAGCACACTGATAAAGTAGACGTTCTTTTCTACTTTATTTATAGAAAACAAGTGTTTCTATATTTGGTGGAGGGAGATCTCTGCCTTATGAGTCTTGCTGAGAATCAGAATTAACTTCCCCAAAGAAGAGGAAAACAGCAAATGCTTGCTTTCCAAGTTCCCTTGAAACCATCCCTCAAGTAATGTATGTGATTGACTCAACCAGTCACATGCATTTGTTCTGGAATTTGAACAGAAGGTAGTGACCCTTTTTGTGGCAGTGGTAAAGTCTGAAGCACCGGGCTTTATGGGCAGCTACACTGGAGGCCATGGCAGCATGCAGCTGTCAGTGTGGTGATGGTTTGGACAGCCATGCCAGATGCCGTGGTGGTGCTTTGGATTGTGACCCAAAGCATCTGAGCCTGGTTCTCAATCCCTCCCAGTGATTCTGTGAGCTGCTCCATAACCTTTCAGTACATTTCCACTTCAGTCATCCAGTTGATGGCTTGTAACCCAAAGCACAGTTGACCAACATTGTGTTACATTTGCCCATGCAACCTGTTTTTCATAGAGCTTTTTATGAGATTATTATGTTAGAAAACATGATGGGAAGTGCAGAATAGCAAGATGTAGCAAAACCTGGGGATCATGCCAGACTATGACAATGACCATGCTTAGAAAGTCCCTGCAGCCGATCTTGTCTGCAGAAAGCTTTATAATTATGGCTTAAGCAGTGGTAGGGGATAAATGTCGGTAGGCAATTACTAGTACCTCCAAATCAAGGTTAGATTTTGTTTTGTTCTTTGTGTCATTCACAGGAGTGTACTGTTGTTTGTTGTTTTACTCTGATAATAGTAATTATAAACAATCATAGTACACAACCAGTTTTTATGCTCTTACCATGTGCCAGGTGCTTTCCATAAATTCCATGTAAGGCCTCATAACAGCCATGTGTGGACAATGCTATCTTTATTTTTCAATTGCCAAAGTGGAAGTACAATAAGATGAAACAAACCACCCAAGATTATTAGCCATAAAGCTGTGATTTCAACCTGGTGCTCATGCTCTTTGGGCTAATTGAAACTAAGCTATTAAAGTGTTTCTCAAATCAGGGAGCACAAATTCTCTTATCCCCTTGTTTTCAAAGCATCACAGTCTTTCTGGCTCATTCTCTAGGCCTAGCATTGTTGTTTACAGTTCTTTGCCTTAGTTGAGCTTTCTTGGCCTTCAGGTTTCAGCCTAAAGTCACTTCTGGAAAGAGGCAGTTTCTGACCTTTCAGTCATGTTTGCGTATTTTTCTTTCAGAGCACTCTTTGTGGTCTGGAATGATATATTTACTTGTGTAGTTACTTGGTTTATATTTGTATCCTCCTTTAGGGCTGTAAGCTTTAGGAACCCCAGGGTCCATGTCTGTTTTGTTCACCGCTGTATATTTTGCCCCTGCATAGTGCCTAGCCTATAGACATTCCCGAAATATCATTTAATAAAGGAATGGGTCCGTTACTTACTAGGGTTAGGTCAAAGTTTCTCAAATTTTTTTTAACTATTGCCCACCTAGGAAGAAAAATTGAATTGAAATTCTCCATAATGAGAGAAATGAAATACTAGGGAATAAAATTTTATGGGGGTAAGATTGGCCTTTGGATGGTGCCCAACCATTGTAACACTGAAGATTTTCTCATTACTTAAGAACCAATTTTTGTCGCTTGTTGGCAGTATCATCCCTGTGAAGAACACATTGGCCAAGCTTTTGATTTCTCACTTTCAACTTCTGTAAAATAGCTAGGAACACCTAATTTGTAGGACTTCTATGAAGATCAAAGCATCAGTATGTGTCAGTTCTTGTTGTATTATAGATGTTCAAATATGGGTATAGGGTGTCCTCTATTAAATGTTAATTCAATATCAAGAATGACTTCAGTCAAATAATTTTCATGTTGATGTTACAGCTTTTATAACATGCAAATCTGAAAGATGAGACATAAACAGAAAAGCAGTTACTGAAAGGACACAGAGGTTTATCCAAGATTTCTTCATTTAATGGAGACTTCTGGCCTTGACAGTTTACTTATCTGAATTCAAGTTTGTGTCTTCAGTTGTGGAATTTCTGAAGGAAAGCCTGGTAGCGTAACTAAAGTGCAAAGTAAAAGTCCACACCTACAGTGTGGATGCATTATTCATTTTAGAGCATAAAATATAATATTTAATACAAAACACACCTATATGGATTCCCTCAAGAGTGTGTGATCAGGCCAGTAATTAAATTATTCAGAAACAGGTTAACTCTATTGTATATGCATTGTTCAGACTTAAAAGCAGATTTTGAGTCAGTCGTAAATATTAAAATGTGCCATTTGGGGCTTGTTTTCTTCTTTTCAATTTGATAGCATCAAAAAATTATTTTTCCCGTGGATAATAACTTTTATTAAAGGAAATGTCAGAAATGCACATCTCCATGGTAACTGACTAGAATCCCTTGCCAAGTTCTCTTCCTAAGTGTCTGATTTATCAGCCCCCAGGTAGTTCACTTTTGTGCAAAAGAAGCCTATTGTCAGTTAATTAGGAGAAAGAAATAAGATCAGGAACTTTACTTGCAATTTAATTTGCTATAGTATGTGTTTACTTATGTCCCATTGATATTAGGAAAATGTCTGTTGATCGTAAAAGTACTCTTAAAGTTTATATTTGGGATTTGTTTGTTTCTAAAGTATGTATTTTTATACTGTACTATGCTGTCAAGAATGAAGTAAGAAGGGAAATATGCTGCCCCTCAGTTCCACAGAGCAGCACTTTTTTGTCTGAATGAACTTAATGCCATGACTCTGTGGAAATTTCAAGTGTATTTTTCATGGTCAACTCATTTGAGAATTCTCTGGAGCTTGAAACTGGTGCTCATCTATAGGTTAAAAATGAGGATAGTACTAGGGCTTATTGAAACTGTTCACTGTGGTAAGAGTGAGCAGCCCAGCTGGGCTGGGCCCATAGGAAGACCCTTGTTTCGTGTCTACTCTTGAGAGGACTTTGGGGCTAAAGCTTCAACAAGACAGACCCTGGTCTTTCTTCTGAATCCTTTTGAAAGAGGAACAACATTCTATCTGTTCACTTTTAAATGAATATTGAGCACTGATTATGTGCTCCATGCTCTCTAGGAATTAGAATGGTGAATTGACAAAAGTGTTGTATACCCTCATGGAACTTAGAATCTAAAGGCACCTCAAAGGAAATTTCCTGAATGAGGCGTGAAATCAAGGAGATGTACACTGATGCTCGGAGACCACAGCTTAGTCTGGGAGGTCAAGCAGGGCATTTGGAGACCTGATTAGAGACTGGGAGCAGGCCAGGTAGAGGAGAGGAGTGCATAGGTGGGAGGCAGAACAGGGGTGAAGATTTGAGACAGGGAAGAGTAGGATGTTCTCCTGAAGTTGAAATCAGTTCAGTTGAGCTCTAGTGAGAGACAGGGAGGAGTGGTGTGAAAGGAGGTTGGGCAGGATGGCAGAAAGTCTCAAATGCTTGGATTTGATCTATTGGGTCATTGGGCAGCTTTGAAGAGTTTAAGCAGGGCAGTTGCTCAGTCATGTCTGACTTTTTGCAACCCCATGGGCCTGTAGCCCACCACACTTCTCTGTCCTTGGGATTTTCCCAGCAAAAATACTGGAATGGGTTGCCATTTCCTTCTCCAGGGATCTTCCCAACCTAGGGACTGAACCCACATCTCAAAACCTGCATTGGCAGGCAGAGGGATATTGAAATTTGTCCCAATGGCTGCTCTGCAGAAACTGGCTAAGTGGACTCTGGGGCCCTACTGCATCACCATGCACCCCATTTTCTGAGCCTGAGTACTTGAAGGGGATGGTGTCTGTGGCCATTCCACAATTTTCTGGTCTTCCCCTTTTAGCACCTGGTTCCTCTGGCAGTGTCAGTTGAAGTTGTGGTAACTTAGGTTTTTTTGCAGAGGGGCCCCGGTATGCTATTCTGTGTCCATGTTCTTTGCTTTATGTCATGAATGTGTCTCTTAAATGTAGAGCAGTCCCCCACCCCATGTCACTACCTGGGCTGCACTTCCTTACACTGTGTGCTTTCTTTCCTGCTGGAGAGATTAGAAGCTGCCATTTACCTGTTTCTAATGAGGCACCAGTATGTTCTTTGCTATTGAGTTAGCTTTTGAAAAAAAGTTACCAGCCTCTGGCCACACTCTAAGGACAAGAAAGATTCAAAGTGTAAAGAACAGCACAAATTTCTACTTTCCTCAGCTGTTGCTCTTTCTTGTTAGCTAGTCTGAACATTGGCGGTTTATAATATTTGCATTGTTTGTCATTACATTGCAAAAATGATAACATATAGTAAAGCACTGATTTTAAAACTAGAATTTATCTATAGGTAAAACAAGCGGGTGTCTTGAATCCCTGACTGGTTAACTCAAGCGGAACTTTCTAGAAGTAACTGTGGGCAAAATTTTATTTTAAAATATTTGTTTGGAAACTGTTCTTGAATTTTGGAATCACCGTCTTTTCAGTCAGAAAGAACAAACGGTATTTCTGGCATCAATTAGTGATCTATTTGTGGTAGTCTCTCTGATATCTTTATGATTTGATAGGCTGAATCATGGAAATTCTACCCTGTCCAAGCTGATGTCTCAGAAGAAATTGGAAAACCTACTTGAAGATGCATCAGCTTATTCCCACATTGTCTGGATCTGATAAACCCGTATGCATTTGGGGGATCAAATTACTACAGTTGACTTTCCTGTGTTGCCAGTTAGTTTGCATGCTGCAAAATGGAAGCAGTTTACACTCAGTAAAAATGCCATCTATGAAACAGTAAAACATTATTATGTGTGCCAGCCTCTTACTTCTTTAGCTCCATTTTATTCAGAGGAGACTCAGTCCTTGAGGGAACTGAGTTCCTAGAATCCTCAAGTATACAAGTCTCTAAGTATATCTTCCAAACTCTAATGCCTAGCCGTCCCTTCTTTTTCCTCCCTTTAAATAATTATATATTGTGCCATGGATTCTTCCTGTCCCCGAAGATATCATGGTATAGACAAGACAGACATGTTCTTGATCCCATGGTGCCTAAATTGGGATGTGTCCTTTGCATTTACCAAGGATCTGAGTACCATCAAATAGTGTTAGTTGCTCAGTTGTGTCTGACTCTTTGTGACCCTATGGACTGTAGCCCTCCAGGCTCCTCTGTCTGTGGGATTCTCCAGGCGAGAATACTGGAGTGAATTGCTATTCCCTTCTCCAGGAGATCTTCCCAAGCCAGGGATCGAACCCAGGTCTCCTGCATTGCAAGCAGATTCTTTACTATCTGAGCTACAGGAAAGATCAAATACCATAAAAATCATTTATAAAAACTTGGTTTTTTTCCTGAGAAAATTTACCTTCTCCCAAAGTGAAAAGTGAAAGTGAAGTCGCTCAGTCGTGTCCGACTCTGTGCGACCCCATGGACTGTAGCCTACCAGGCTTCTCCGTCCATGGGATTTTCCAGGCAAGAATACTGGAGTGGGTTGCCATTTCCTTCTCCATAAACTATGTTCAGATTTCGAAATAAAAGGTAATTGTGTGATCTTTAAGATACTTTAAGCCTATGAGATGGAATATTCTAATGACATTACATATAATATTTTTGAAAAATAGTTAGAGGTGGTAATACTAGACCACCTTACCTGACTCCTGAGAAGCCTGTATGCAGGTCAAGAAGCAACAGTTAGAAGCGGACATGGATCAAAATTGGGAAAGGAGTACGTCAAGGCTGTATATGGTCACCCTGTTTATTTAACTTATATGCAGAGTACATCATGTGAAATGCCAGACAGGATGAGTCACAAGCTGGAATCAAGATTTCCAGGAGTAATATCAATAACCTCAGATATGCAGGTGACACCATCTTAATGGCAGATAGTGAAGAGGAACTGAAGAACCTCTTGATGAGGGTGAAAGAAGAGAGTGAAAAAGATGACTTGAAACTCAGCATTCAAAAAACTAAGATCATGGCCTCCAGTCTCATCACTTCATGGCAAATAGATGCGCAAACAATGGAAACAGTGGCAGACTTTATTTTTCTTGACTGCAGCCATGAAATTAAAAGACACTTGCTTCTTGGAAGAAAAACTGTGACAAACCTAGATAGCGTATTAAAAAGCAGAGACATCACTTTGCTGACAAAGTTCTATATAGTCAAAGTTATGGTTTTTCTAGTAGTCGTGTATGGATGTGAGAGTTGGACCATGAACAAGGCTGAACACTGAAGAATTGATGCTTTAGAACTGTGGTGTTGGAGAATAATCTTGAGAGTCCCTTGGACTGCAAGGAGATCCAACCAGTTGATCATATAAGAAATCAATACCCTGATTATTCATTGGAAGGACTGATGCTGAAACTCTAATATTTTGACCACCTGATGCGAAAAGCTGACTCGGTGGAAAAGACCCTGAGGCTGAGAAAGATTGAGGGCATGAGGAGAAGGGGACGACAGAGGATGAGATGTTTGGATGACATAATCAACCCAATGGACATGAGTTTGAGCAAACTCTGGGATTTGGTGATGGACAGGGAAGCCTGGTGTGCTGCAGCCCATAGGGTTGCAAAGAGTCAGACACAACTGAGCAGCTGAACACCACCACCGCCAACCTCAGGACATAATGTTAAATGAAAAAGGCAGAATATAAGGTTAATATATTACATGATCTCATTTTTATTTTATAAATAGCTACAGAGATATAAGCAGATTTGTAAATACTTTGAAAAATTATAAAATGCATAGACAGGTTGAGTGTAAGCACAGAAAAATGTTAATAGTTATTATGTGGGGATCGAAGCATGTGTCTTTTAATAATCCTGGTGTCCTGCAGTCCATGGGGTTGCAAAGACTCAGGCTTGACTGAGTGACTGAACAACAACAAGGGGCATAGTGATTACATTTTTGTCTTAAACTATTCTGCATTTTTCCTATTTTCAAAAATAATACATATTAATTTAATAATCAGGGGATAATGTTGTTCAAATTACTGCACAATTGCACTCATCTCACATGCTAGTAAAGTAATGCTCAAAATTCTCCAAGCCAGGCTTCAGCAGTACATGAACCGAGAACTTTCAGATGTTCAAGCTGGTTTTAGAAAAGGCAGAGGAACCAGAGATCAAATTGCCAATATCCGCTGGATCATTGAAAAAGCAAGAGAGATCCAGAAAAACATCTATTTCTGCTTTATTGACTACGCCAAAGCCTTCGACTGTGTGGATCACAATAAGCTGTGGAAAATTCTGCAGGAGATGGGAATGCCAGACCACCTGACCTGCCTCTTGAGAAACCTGTATGCAGGTCAGAAGCAACAGTTAGAACTGGACATGGAACAACAGACTGGTTCCAAATAGGAAAAGGAGTACGTCAAGGCTGTATATTGTCACCCTGCTTATTTAACTTATATGCAGAGTACATTATGAGAAACGCTGGGCTGGAAGAAGCACAAGCTGAAATTAAGATTGCTGGAAGAAATATCACTAACCTCAGTTATGCAGATGACACCACCCTTATGGCAGAAAGTGAAGAGGAACTAAAAAGCCTCTTGATGAAAGTGAAAGAGGAGAGTGAAAAAGTTGGCTTAAAACTCAACATTCAGAAAACTAAGATCATGGCAACTGGTCCCATCACTTCATGGGAAATAGATGGGGAGACAGTGGAAACAGTGTCAGACTTTATTTTTTTGGGCTCCAAAATCATTGCAGATGGTGACTGCAGCCATGAAATTAAAAGATACTTACTCCTTGGAAAGAAAGTTATGACCAACCTAGATAGCATATTAAAAAGCAGAGACATTACTTTGCCAACAAAGGTCCGTCTGGTCAAAGCTATGGTTTTTCCAGTGGTCGTGTATGGATGTGAGAGTTGGACTGTGAAGAAAGCTGAGCTCTGAAAAATTGATGCTTTTGAACTGTGATGTTGGAGAAGACTCTTGAGAGTCCCTTGGACTGCAAGGAGATCCAACCAGTCCATCCTGAAGGAGATAAGTTCTGGGTGTTCACTGGAAGGACTGATGCTGAAGCTGAAACTCCAATACTTTGGCCACCTCATACGAAGAGTTGACTCATTGGAAAAGACCCTGATGCTGGGAGGGATTGGGGGCAGGAGGAGAAGGAGACGACAGAGGATGAGATGGCTGGATGGCATCACCGACTCGATGGGCATGAGTTTGAGTAGACTCCGGGAGTTGGTGATGGACAGGGAGGCCTGGCATGCTGCGATTCATGGGGTCTCAGAGAGTCGGACACGACTGAGCGACTGAACTGAACTGAACTAATGTTGTTGAAAATAATCCCAGTCTGAAATCTCTATGAGATAGACATTTTATTGCTATAGAGATTCCTGCACCAAACATCTTGAGGTTTTTAAATAACAGAACAGCAACTGATAATTCTCGTCTGCCATTTCTCATATTCTAAATGCTTTACCTCCCTCTTTCAAATCACCCTTTATTTTGCTTCTCTCCATCCATTTCTTCTGGTTATTTGGCTAGATTATTATTGGTGTGTGGGAGAAATTATAATAAAAGTATAGGCTGACTTATCTGTGTTGCATCTATTTAAATAACAGTGTAGGCAAGAACTTAGATATGTTAAAAGTGGTGAAATTAAGTGAAGATCTGTATGATGTGAAAATCCATTTGTGGTGCCTTTGAAGGTGTACTGTGCTATTGATACACTGTTCATGAAAGGGGGAAGAAGACTGCTAGAGGATTCTGTAATGCCATTGAATGAAAAGTTGGGACCTCAAGAAGAGTTTTGGATTTGGTAGTGTTTGTGTGTGTGTGTGTTACAAAGTCTGCCTATACATGTGCTATGAGTATTTTTTTGTACTTAGAAAATTATGTCATTTATTTTGGGGATCAAATGATGTGTACAATAGTGCATAATAGTACTAGTTTTAAATACTGTTATAATAGATATGAAATCATTTCACTCATTATCACCATCATCAATGTGTCCTAAAAGTATAGTCACTATCCCGAGGTCCTTAGTAATAATGCTAATGATGATAACACACCTAACATGTCTTGGGTCCTTAGTATGTGTCAGATTCTATGCCAAGGTCTTCTTAATATATTAACTTTTGAAATGTTGTGTCTTTGGAAAGGTGTCTTTATCCTTGGAAAAAGTGGGAACTACGTGGGTTGAGAATGTCAGTGTAAATTGTAGGGCCCCAAAACTTTGGAGGCAGTGTAGTTTTATGGGTTAAAACTTGAATGCTTGTGTCAGGAAGACCTGGGTTCAAACCCTGTCTCTACCTTTTTCTGACTTTGTGACTTTGGGAAAGTTATTTAGCATTCCTTGATTCCTTTCGCCATTTGTAAAACAGAAATAATTGGTACAAGATTAAATAATACAGACAAAATCCTTAGCAGTGCCTGACAAAAAGAGAGGGCTCAATAATGATGCCTGTTTTCATAACGAGCTTATAGTCACAGGTTAACTTGGAAAAAAGACCAATGAGTGGCATTTGCTCTAAGACGTCACATATGTGGGGTGTTTTTTTTGGGGGGGGGTTGAGTTGAGTCTTGTGGCAGGAAAAAGGAGATGAAATTTGTTCAATATTTGAACTTTTCAAACCTTGACCCAAGTTAAAATTTGATAAGGAAGGAGATCAATTCAAGGGACAGCTAAACAGAATTAGACAAATAACTTGAGGTACTACCGTCACCTGCTGTTGGTTTTCCATACCTGTTGTAGTTGTTGCCCTGCGCTCTCCTTTGGGAACACAAATGGATTTGTTTTCTTGAGTGAGTGTTCCCTCTGCTTTAGTCTGGGTCTTGGCATCTCTTGCATCTGGCCTTGTGACCTGATGGTAGTTTTGGTGGCCATGCCCACAGCTGGCAAGACTGTTGTTATTTTAATGCTTTTAAATAGTCTGTCTGAACCACAGCCCTTGGATACCAAGAATCAACATTGTAAAAAGATAATGGGCCCTAATGATGTGGGTTGTTAGGTGGTTAGTTGAGTTACAGAGGGTCTTGCTCTTGGGCCAGAGTTTGGACAGACATTAATCAGATGCTGGAGTAATTGGGATCTTGCTCAGAATGCAATGTTCTCCAGTGACTCATGTTGTGAAAAGATACTGCTCTTTTCTAAGAGAGCACCCTGAACACAGGGATGAGAATTTGGAGATGGTCTTAATAGGGAAAATTTCCACAGTAATTGTAAGTATTGTCATACACAATTATGGAACACAGGCTCCTACTTGCTCTAATCAAGTATTTAGTTACCTGTGCACAGAAAAATAAAATCTGAGAGAATATGACCTTGTTACTATATTTCCCTGCTAATTTCTTCAGTTAAGAAGATGTTGATGTCTCGATGGCAGATAATTAGGGGGATTGGGTCTATTTTATGTTGTTCTAAGACATGAGGATTCTATACGAGACTAACAGTTATGTTAAAATAAGCAGGTTTTTTTTTTTTTTTCTTATGAAGTGTTAAAAGAATTTATGTGAAAATACTTTTGAAAAACAATTCAAAGACAACCTGAATCCAACTTCTTGGCTTCATAATGAGACACACGCACACACACTATTCTTCAAAAAACCTTTTGTTGCTAATTATAAGTGACTCTGTTGGGGGCAATGTTATGTTGTATTGATGTAATTGGAACATTTTTCAGTGTTTTCTAAGTGTGCATCTAATTAAATGTGTATGTCCCATTAAAAACTTCAGGGGAATTAATTGCAAATGTTTGTGTGTCTCTTATTGAAATTGAGACCTTAAATAGAGTTAGCAGAGCAAAAGTAAAAATTAAATCATGCATACAGGCAACAAATATGTTTTGAATGCCTGTTCTGTGCCAGGCCCCATGTTGGGAGATGGGGTACACTGGTGTGAGCAAGGCAAACAACTCCTGCCCTTATGCAACTTAGAGCAGCCCGACTCATACACACAAGGCTGCCTTGAGAGTTTCCCCAAGACAATAAAAAATAACTCCCATCAGGTCCTCTATACAAGGTTGTTCTTTGGGTTAACCTATAAGCATGTTATGAGATGGCATTTGCTTAGCACTTCCAAATGCATTTTAAACATTATAATTCCTGTTCCCAAGGTTTCTGTTTATCCTTTGTGTTTTCTGTTTTTAATATGCTTTTTTTTTTTTTTTTGTGGGATTGGGGGTGGGGAGAGTAGTCACAAAGTAATTGGAATGAATCAGGGGATGCTCAGTCCCTGATCTGTCATAAACACAATATGGATAGGGGAATGTGCCTTTTCAACAAATCTGGAACATTTTCAGTTTGTATTTTATTTATTAAGTCATTTAAGAAAATACTTTATGTAGATTCTAAATAAATGGTTGTAAAATTATACATAATTAGAGAGTATACCGTAACTTGATAATTGGGCTATTCTCACGTAAGAAATAATCCTTCCTTTTGTCCTAATTAGGATGAGTAGGATTTAATTGTACCCCTTTTAAGCCAGAGGTCAAAAACTACAAAAGTGATCAGAAAAATCTGGCCCCCTCCATCTTCCACAAACAACTCTTACAGTTACTTAAGGTCAGAAGCTATCAGGCCACTGTCCTTCTCTCAGGAACTTAATGATAGTTTAATCAAGCCGGGGAGATGCTGGTGATTCCATTCTTGATAGACTCTGATAACTTGGTAATGGGCAGAAATGTTTTCTCAAAGAGGTTGAGGTTTCAGCTGCACAAAGAAACGTCTCTCAGGAAATGTGAGCCCAGGTGCAGTACAGACTTGTGTTTTGCCCAAGGTCTGTCTGAGCTGGAAGGCCCTAGAATCCTTGGACTTAAGACATGTGTGATTTCAATGTCAGTGGTTGTAGAATGCGTTTTATTTTTCCAAAGCAATTAGTAGCACAGACTTGGCTGCCTTTTAAATGCTTGAGTTTAGAGATGCTCAGAATTCTCTATTATGGTTGCCAACTGTCCTTTCTTCTAGTTTGCAGTACAATCATATATGAGTTCCTCAACTAGGACATTTTGGGAGGCTTTATAGAGATACAAAATCATTATAATCAGATTTTGTCAATTTACTGTTATAGCTATTTATAAGGGTGTATAATATGTTTTCGATAATTAAGAGAAACCAATTTTCATCCTCAACATGTGACATTTTTATATCCCCCTAAAATGCACTGCAGTTCATGGGTAAGGTAACTTAAGGCTTTCAAAATGGAAAACGGAGTTTTCACCTGAGGACATTCTTGGTTACAAGTGGTTATTAGGGAAAGTGATTGCAGACTTCAGATAGTGCCAGCAGGCTAAATCCTCCTGCTCCACTCAAATGTCTTGTGGTATTCTGCCTAATAGTGGAATACAAAGATGGCCAAACCAATGTTCTGATGGCTGTTTTGATCCAGGGATTGGAAGAAGTTATGTTTTTGCAATTTGATTCTAAGTTAATGGCAACATTTGCTTCTTGTGTAGCCAAGCATGTTAATAAAGCACCCTTTCTGAAACTGGTCCAGAGAACTGCCTTCCAGAAGCAAAGAGGAATTCTCTAGAAACACATTAAGACTTTATGCTTCTAGTGTTGTAAAGAAGTTGTTCCATAAGAACTAATTTTTTGTGCATAAGAGTATATTTTTAACCCTTTATTCTTTGCTGATAGCAAAATGTATGTACCTGATGGTTACCTAGTGTCTTAGTGTGTGTGTGTGTTTTAATAGAAGTCACTTAACAGCCTGGGTTTCTACTTAGGGTGTAGCCTGTTGTACCCACTGAGGTGAATGGCTTTGATCATTCCTCCCCTGGTGCCAGAGTTGTGTCTGTACAGATAGATAGATTATGGAGTGTTGGGAAGGGATACTTAGCTAGGTTTGTGTTTTAGGAGATGCTTCGAATTGCGTTGTTCTTTTTTTTTTTCACTAATTCTAATCCTAATTCCTTAAAAAAGAGAAGAAAATTATGGAAAATGGGTTTGGGTCATGCTGACTTCTTGTACTCCCGGAGTAAAGTTTTGGTTAATAGACAGTTCTCTTGAGAAGACTGATGTCAAAATGACTCCATCTCATGTTTTTTAAGTAAAAAAAAGAATGAGCATTGTCATATAGTTCATATAATAAATAATGATAAGCCTACAAATAATAAACTTCCATGAGAGAAGTCTCTACTGGGAACAGAAAGGACACAGAGGGATTGGTAATTCTGTTCACTTGATACATGCTAGATGGTTTGCTGAATTTAATTCTTGAGGCATCCAGTCAAGGTTTTGTAAGGAGAGCTGAACTGGGTGTTAGTGAGATGCTAGTGAAGAGAGGGTAAGCAGAGAAGGGAAAACTAGACAGAAGGACTGAGGAGAGTTTAGGTGAAAAGGAATATGGCAGCAAGAGTGACAGAGTTCTGTCAGATTCGGTGGTGTATCTGAGGGTTGCTGAGCACAATGAGATTACATGATAAGGCATTTAGCACAGCCCCTGGTACACAGTAAATCCCCATTAAATGGCACCTTAAAAATAAAAGCTGCTTCCAGTGGTGTGCTAGTAAAGGTTTAACAACAGGCTCTTAGAAGGGAGGGGAACCCCTGATTTGTTGCCTTTGCATATTTCTGTGGTGTAATTATGCTCGCTATGGCTGATTTTAAGCTTCTGACACAATGTCTTTGAACTCAGAATTGGGAATAGGTGCACCATCAGCTCTCCCAAACTGGAGCAAGCCGGTTCCAGCACTCCTTTGACTCCTTTCCTCTTGTATGCGATGCTTGAGGGCTTTGCATTCCTTTTTTTTTTTTCTTTTTTTATATCTGAAGGTTATTTTCCTCAAGTCACCCTAGCCTAAGCAGCAGAAAATCAACTCAGTTATTAAAAGACAACTGGTGTCAATGTGACATATATTATTGGAAATAATGGCTAAGCTCCGGGGTATGAATTTTGCTTGCGGAAATTTCTGGACTCACATCTTTGGCCAAGAGCCTGTTGGAGTTTTAGACAGGAGAATAAGAATGGTTTTTGATTCCTGGGCTGAGTGAGGGTGGCCCTGGTGGGAGGAACTGACTAATGTGAGTTGTTAGAGCTTGGAGAAAAGTAAGCGCTGGGGGGCAGGGAGGATATTTTTGTTAGCAAAAAGATACTAAGTCTTTTTCAGGTTTTTTTTTTTTTTTTTTTTTCCTGATGAGGATTTGAGTAGGCAAAATGCGTGGGAAAGAAGAGAACAGTCCAGAATTCTGTGTAATAGAGGAAAGTAGAAAATGAGGATGGAGCAGTCCTTAAACCTACTTGCAATTGGAATGTCATGGAGAAAGAGTAATAAGGATGAGGAAGAACCTTATTCACAGTTGCTCACCTAATATGCTGGCGCTGAGTGACGTACAGGGCATATTGTTCTTTTCCTTGCAGCAACCTTGAGAGATAGATACCCAATCAAGTTGGATATTTAGAAATTATCCTTGATTGTTCCTCTCACCCACTGCATCCTATTTGTAACCAAGTCCTGATGACTATACCTGCACTTATATTTCACAGCCATTTGACTCCTCTCTGTGTCCCCATCTAACCCCCTGATATAGGCCACTATCATCGTTCACTTCTTATCTGATATCCTTAAGTTCATAGTTCCTCCTTCATTCCTTTTCTACATGTCAGCAAAAATGATACTCTTAAAAGTGCATGTTATTCTCTTGCTTAAAAGCCTTTCATAGCTCTCTATGACATTTACAGTGAAGTCTAAACTGCTTCCTATGATATAGTCTTTATTAACGATGTCCCTTGCTTTCTAAGCTCCAGAATACTGATCTGTCAGTTTTTTAAGCATTCGCTATCTTTTCTTTGCCTTTGTCTAAAATCCCATTCTCTCCACTTCCCTTTCCTCTGTTGGGTTCTTCCTCATTCTTGAGGTCTTTGTTTAAATGCCACTTATTAAGAGAAGGCTTCTTTGATCTTGTAATTCAAAGAGATCCTACTTCTTTTCTAATACTCTCTCTCTCTCCACCCTGTTTCCTTCTTAGCATTGTCTATTTAATTTTTAAAATGTGCTTCTTTAGCTTTCTTGCCCCCAGACCATGGGTGGATACTACGTCTCTCTTGTTTATCATGGTTTCTTCAGTGCTGGGCACTGTGCCTGTCATATAGTATATGCTTGATAAACATCTGCTGAATGAATAATGAAACTGTGCCATAGTCCAGGGTCACTTGGGTTGTATGCTATTGCTCACTCTGTCTAGTGAGCGCCTAAGGTCATCTCCATTTCCTCTCCCATCTGCCACCTTCTGTCGTACGGTGACCTGGGGGCACTGGGGGTTGAGGTTTGGCCTGCAGTGTCCTTTTAGCCTAGATCCAGTCCCAGGGTTACCCCCTGACTTTAGCCATCATTCATTTGCTGAAAGTCCCTAAATCTGGGTCTTCACGGCACTCTTACCTCACCTCTCGCCCATGTTTCTAATGCCAGTTGGGCACCTTTTGACTGATCTCCAAGTGTTGCAAACATAGCTTGTCCAAAACTGAATTCATCAAATTTTGTTTCTCCGTGTTCCTCGTCTTAAACAAATGGCACTTTCATCTGCTCAGTTGTCCAAGTTAGTAATCTGTGCATCTTCCTCGGGGAGTTCTTCTCATCACCTATAGTAGGTCAGTGAAACCTGCCACTTTGGACCTCTGTATCCTCCAACTCAGGGCCCTTCTTCCGCTACTTACCATCTCTACCTTAGCTCAGGTTCACTGTCTTCTCTGACTTACTGTTGCAGCAGCCTCCTCATGGGTCTCCCTGCTTCACGTCAGGTCAACTCCAGTATATTCTAAGGTATCTATCTAAAATGCACATCTGAGCAAGTCACATCCTTTTCAAACCCTTGTATAGCCTCTCCTGGTGAGAGGGAGTTCAGATTCTTTGCTTCTTCTGGGCTATGTGCTTTCTCTTGTGTTTTCAGAGAGGACACGGCTCCCATTCTCTTGTCACGGCCCCTTTATGTCTTCTCTCAACTCTTCTTAGTTGTCATTTTTCATCTGTATGCACACATACATGCAAATGTGTTTATTTCTGTTAGTTTCTACAATGTCTGATTGTAAATATTTCCTTAGGTAGCCTGAGCTCTAGGAATTGATCAGTGTTTCTAGATGTATGTTTCAGATTCCTCATACTGGAAGTCAGGACGCAAGCATGTCTTCCTTGTAAAGTCTTGTGAACCCAAATGCCAAGAATTTTCTGAAAATTTTGAAAGTATCTAGTTTGTCCTTTTGTTCACTTGCTGTCACCACCATCCTCAATAATAATTAATACTTGCTGAGCAAATGGTGAATTGGAAAATATTAGTGGATTTTGAAAATCATCTAATTGGGTCATGACCAACATGATTTAAATAAAAAAGATCAGAACAAAATGGAGTGGAATAGAATTAGAATTCCTCATATCGAGTAAGTAGAGGAATTGTTTCAAGAAACTTTTCATTTCTGTTTAAATTCATGTTGTTATTGACTGCTGTTGCCGTGAGTAGCCCACCCCCCAGTTCTTCATGGGCACACAGCTGGACTGCATTTCCCAGGTCTGCTTATGTCTGGCCGTGTGACTAAGTTTTGACCAGTGGAACAGGAACAGAAGTGAAGGTATATTCACTTACTTGCATGCCCTCTAGAAACCTTGACTCAACTCGTCATTCAAGATGGTTTCTGAAGTTGGAGGCCTATTCTAAAGTGTATTTCAGAAAATTGCTATCAAAAAGTTTAGAAGCTTTTGTATTATAGCATTTAATTCTAATAACCATGTGAAGCAAATACTAGTAACATTCCCATTTTATAGACACTGAAGCTGAGACACAGAGAGGTTAAGTTGCTTGGTCAAGGTCACAGAGCTAGAGGTTAGTGGAGCCAGAATCCGGGCTGTTGGTCTACAGAGCTGGCATTTCCGTCATGACATGTTATCTCTCATGACAGTGTCTGTTTCAGGCACAGCCAATACCAAGAGCTTTTCTCACACCTGAGGTGACTGGTGCTCAGTTTCCAGTTATCTTTTCCCATTGTTTTGAATCGGTTTTTATAAACGTGATCTCTACAGACACTGTGAAAATACTTTTGTGAAATATGACTCTGAAGTCTTCAAAGTGTCGTGTTGGGGATTAGCAGTGTTATTCCCAGGGATTCTGATGTGAGTCTGGCTGCCAAAAATCCCTTCCACTGTTTTGGAAAGGACAAAGGGTGGGGGATATAGTCCCATTTATAGGGGAGTAAGGGTAATTTCTAACATATGGCTCATGATTTACTATCTTGAAGAAACTTTTATCTGTGGCTCAGTAGCTAGGCCTCGTCAAGCCAAAGATGATGAAAGTGTTTATGAGGAATGGACTTACTAGTTCAATTATTATTTCAAGGGAATGACCAACAGGAAAATTATACCATTGCAGTTTTTAGAAGCTAGGCTCCAGTTGTGTCTTTGTGGACAGCTTGATTGTTTCAGAGCAGTTTATTCAACTTCCATTATATCTTCTCAATAACTCATCTCAAGAAGTTTTAGTCTTTGATATGTTAAAAAAGGAAGGAAGGAAGGAAGTCATCTGTCTTGTTACTCAGCAGTGAATTTAGACGGGAACAGCCTGACTATATGTGGTTGTCTGGACTCCATTGAGAATGGGATGTATTCTTAATATACATTAAATTTACCTTTTGTAGTATTTCCCACAATGTATAGTGTGTCCTGTTTTAATTAAAGAGAACACACACACTCATATACCACCCCCACTGCACCCCCAGTATATCACACTTACACACATTCATGGAACAAAGGTCTGGAAAGCAAGTTTATACGAGACTATTGATAGCTATTATCTCTGATACTAGGGTTGCAGGTAAATTTCACTTTTCCCCCAGCATTATGTGAAAAATACCCTCCCAAGCCCCCCAGAAGCCACTTACCACTTTTGGTGGTGGCTCTTATGATCAGCATTTTTTTTTTTTTTAATGTATGTCCCCCTTCACTCATTACCATCTGTAGTGGGACATGTGAACGTTCAAGTTAGGTGTCAGTTCAAAGCCTGTCTCCTTTGCTCCAAGCTGGGTACTTGAGGCGAATGCCTCAATAGCCAGATCTGAGTTTTAAAATGAAAATAATGCCAGTTACCCTGTGAGGATTAGAAATACGGTGATGCCTGTCAGCAGTTGGCATGGGGCCTGGCCCGAGTAGGGATTCAGTAAACAGCAGCTGTTGTTATTTTTCTGCTCATCCCTCACATTGTCCCTCTCCTCCCCACGCTCATGGCCTCCCTTCTCTGCAGGCCCCCATTCCTCAGTTATTGAAATAGCTCCTGGTGACCCCCACCTTCCTTGAACTCCCTGAGCTGTTGCCTGTTTCATTTTCACTGGGAGTGTTTCTGATCTGGTGATTCCTGACACCCACAAACTAAACTTGAACAGCTCATGACAGTTGGCCACCCCTTTACCTCTATTGCACCCCTACATTTACCCTCTGTGCCAGATTAGTTCATGTGCTGATCTGAAAAATGGACCAAACAACTTTGCGTTCCCCTGGGGCTTTTGTGACGTTCAGTACCATAATGTCTTAGAAAGTGCTGTCACCTGGAAAGTGCAGTATACACCGGCATGGCTGTTCGTGGTCTGTGTATTTGTTTCCTTGGGCTGCTGTAACAAATTACCTGGTGACTTAAAACAACATAAATTTACTTTTTCACAGTTCTGGAGGGTAAAAGTCTGAAATCAAGGGGTCAGCAGGGCCATACTCCCTCTGGAGACCTTAGGGGAGAATTTATTTCTCGCTTCTTCCAGCTTCTCGTGGTTCCAGGCATTCCCTGGCTTGTGGTCGAACTTCCTCCAGTCTCTGCTTGCATCTCTGTATCATCTCTTCTGTGTGTCTGTGTCTTCCTCTCTCCTCTGTCTCAAATCGCCCTCTGTCTTTCTCTTGTTAAGACACTTTTCATCAGATTTAGGGCCCAGCTGGGTAATCCAGAATGATCTCATCTCAAAATCCTTAACTTAATTACATCTGCAAGTATCTTTTTTCTACATAAGGTAACATTTGCAGGTTACTTGGATGACATGCTTTTGGGCAGGGGGTTGGAGGATGAGCAACATGTAACCTACTACATTCTCTTTTCTGAAGTTCTTTCTTTCACTCTTCAAACAAATCTTTATTGAATACCTGGGGTTCATTGGGGACTTCCGTGGTGGCTCAGCAATACTTTGGCCACTTGATGCCAAGAGCCGACTTGTTTGAAAAGATGCTAATGCTGGGAAAGATGGAACGCAAAAGGAGAAGGGAGCGGTAGAGGATGAGATGATTAGAAAGCATCACTGATTCAATGGACATGAATCTGAGCACACTCCAGGAGATGGTGGAGGACAGAGGAGCCTGATGAGCTATGGTCCATGGGATCCCAAAGAGCTGGACATGACTTAGTGACTGAAGAACAGCAGCAGCTGTTTGCTGGGTCCTTGCCATGTGCTCGGATACAACAGTGACCGGGATAGATGCTTCACTTGCCTTCGGGGACCTCATGGACCTGATGGGAGATGGAGATACTAGGCAGTGAAGAATTTGACCAGACTTGATGGCTACCTTGTTAGATAATCTTCCCAAACGAATTAAGCTTCCCAGGTCTCAGTTTATCATCTTAATTCACAAGATGATAATGAAGATCAAATAAGACCATAGGTGTGGAATTGTGCTTGACCTTGAGCTGTGACTTTGCTCATACTGTCCCTCTGAGTCCCAGAATTTGGACTCTGAATTCTTACTGCACCATCACAGTGCTGTGAGTCTTTGGGCAAGTGACTGAACCTTTCTGAGCCTCTGTTTCCTGAGCTACAAAATGGGGGTCATGTTAATAACAGTGCCACATTGTGTTCTTACTACAATTGAAATAAGCTCATGCATTGCAGTTTAAAGAAAAAACAAGTGTGTATAAATTCTTAAAAGATGAATGCGCATTTTCTTTAGTCAATTTAAAAAGTGTAGATTCACAAGAAAGTAACATGAAAATTGCTCATGATCTTACCTGTAACTAGTCTCTGGTAGCATTTTGGTATATATTCTTTATGTCATTTTTTCAAAAATATAATTTTTATTAATACTAAACTATGCACTGTTCTGAAAACAACTCTTAATTTATTGTATTTCTGTACATTAGTGAATTTTCTCTCCTAACATCATTAATAAATGCTGCTAGTTCATCATATACCAGTTTGTAA
Organism: Cervus canadensis; assembly: GCF_019320065.1. Taxonomy (NCBI): domain Eukaryota; kingdom Metazoa; phylum Chordata; class Mammalia; order Artiodactyla; family Cervidae; genus Cervus; species Cervus canadensis. The sequence goes on along the minus strand of NC_057407.1, from coordinate 15,657,937 downwards.
ATTAATAGAACAAATATATACAGAGATTTTATCAAAATTGGGGTAGTTTTATAAGCAGAGGCAGTTCAAAAGATGCCTCTGCTTTTGGGGCCCTTCTTTTGGGAGATGGATACTGGCCTTGGCTGTACTGCTTCGTGGGGAGATCTTAGGGAAACTGTCTGATACATAAGAGTCAAACAGTCATATTTATTGGAGTCTAGATTTATCATCTTCCTGTATCCCAGTCTCCAAAGCTCTCCAACTCTCTACTTGGCTGTCGCTGAGGCCAGTGGGTCACCTTCAGGCTCAGCTCCATCCCAGGTTAAGACTCCCTGGGCCCTTTCATTGAAGGGAATTCACTTGATTCAGCTTACACAGTAACAAGTCCGTCTTGAATTGATTCACATTTCTCCATGGCCTCAAGTCTGAGACCCGTGTATCAGAAAAGCATGATCTCTGCATTCAGGGAAGTCTGGGTTCAAATTGTCTCAGCTGCTCACCCACCCCATGACTTGAGTAAAGTCATGATTTTGTGATCCTTCACTTTCTCAGTGTTGAATGGGAACAACAATATGCCCCTTAGAGGTTTAGTATAAGAGTTAAACCTTGTCTTAAATCTCCTAAAGCATTGAATAAATGGATAGAAGCAAGAAATAAATGGATAGAATATGAGATTAGTGCAACATCTTTCTTGGAGTTTATGTATTTTTTTAATTTATCATTTCATGCTTACCATATGCCAGGTCCTGTTTCAAATAGTAACCTCATTTTAAACATGGAGGGAATTTAAGCCAGTCACCTAGACTTAGTAAACAGTGATGAGTATCAACAGTAGGCAGGTACTGTGGGGTTATGTTAGGCTTTGGGAGCTCCTGTCTTCTCCACTTTTCTAGGGCCCCATGGAGGATATACACATACATGTGCAGAAAGAATATTGGTAATCATGGCATGCTGCAGTCCATGGGGTCACAAAGAGTCAGACATGCTGAATGACTGAACTGAACTGAATCATGGCTAAGAGCACAGGCAAGGAATTGAATCTCAATTATTATGATAGGCCACTCAGCTCCTCAGTTTCCTTGCCTGTGAAATAGAAGGAATTGTGATAATTGAAGGACACAAAACATGTGCAGTTTAGCACAGTACCTTGTACATGAAAACTAAAATGTTTGCTATTCATGTCCACGTTCTAATGGAAACAAAAACAAAGTACATGATGAGAAGGAAGAATTGGTGTGTGTGTGTAGCTTCTTGCAGTACATTAGATTTGAACTGCACCTTTGAGAGGTTGTAATGGGTGAAAGGTATATAATAGAAGGGACAACCTGGGGACTGTGTTGGTGGGCGCATGGATAGATGAATGCGACTGTATTCACAGCAGATATTGAAGTGGTTACGGTTGGGCAGGAGATTAGAGGATGATATGTAGCTTCTTTCTAGGAAATGACTTCTGCCTTAGGTCTGAGGCCATGTTGCCCCTCCCAGGGTCCGTGCTGCTTTTCCAGCTCCCTGTTCTTCCTGCATTGGCTTATCTTAATGCTCTCTGAACTCCAGATGGTCATGAGAAGTTGGTCACACTATTAATACATGTTAAATAGCCAACATGTTGAACTATGTTCCAGGTACTCTTCTAGGGGCCATTGCATACTGGGCTTATACCTGTTAACTTATTTTATCCTTATTCCAAATGGGATGAGTGCAGCTCTTATCCCCATTTACAGATGAGGCCATGATACACAGAGTAGTCTAGCTCCCTACCTGAGGTTTTACAGCTGGTTGGTGGTAATGCCAGAAATGGTTTGCAAATCAGATGTCAAAAAATCAGTTATTACACTTATAGGAGGAAGAGACTACTGTTCTTAGAGATGCAAAAAAAATTTCTAAAATCTCAATTTTTTTTTTTTTTAGATACAATGATCAGGGATCTCTGATTGTTACCCAGCCTCATACTTGAAAGAGAGTTTCCTGGCCAAGGTGTCAGCTTCACACTGGAGATGAGCTGTTTTGAGGCGTGCACTAGTGCCCCCTGTGTCAAGTTTTTGGTTTGTGCTTGTTGTTACTAATGCCAGTCCTTTTGCTTCGGTTTCCTACTAGTGTAATATAATAATAAAGGCAGATGCAATGAAACATTCCAAAATTGCACAGAATCTGCTGCAGAGAAAGATTAGATGGTGAGGATTCTGAGCAGATTTAGAGTTGACTTGTAAACAGTACCGACAGGTTTTGTTCAGCATCCGAAACCCTAAAATGCTGATCAAGTGCATAGATGGTGGTTTGAAAGGCTCCATCTGTGATGTCTGAAAGCCAAATGTTTGCAAGTCCCACAGGGGAAGCCAAAGATTATTTGTGGATAGGGCACTTCTCTGGGGAGATTGGCTCTGTGCTTATTCACGAGAGACTTCTACCCTGTCCCATACAGTTATGGTCACACCATTTCTGATTCAGAAACATCTTTGCTTGATAAAGTGGCTCAGAGTGACTGTAATGACTGACTAATTTTTTGGCCCCTTTGGAAGATGTGTAAGGATGGATGGACTCTACCATTGTCAGGTTGCATGTGGAATGGCCAGTTTTTGGCATCATGTTTTAGGAATGAGATAGCACATGGAGCTTTTCTAGAGAACGGTCATCAGGATGGTTCTTATTTTGGTTCTTGTGTTCTACCATGAATGGCTGAAGGGCCTGGACATATTTCAGGTAGAGAAGAAAATTCTGTAAGAGGGAGATGTGGCTTGCTTTCTCATATTCGGGGTGCCTTCTTAAGAAAAGGAGCTAGATTTGTTCTTTGGAGGCTGCATGTCAAGAGTTGGCTGAACTTTTGAAGGATAGCTGTGAGTAAAAAAAAAAATCTCAGATTTGTTACTCAGTGGTCTGGTCTTGGGTTGCTCATTATTCTCTGAGGCTTGAGTTTCCTCCTGACAAGTGGGGATAAGATTAGTTCTTGTCTCCTAAGTTTGGGTTGAGGATTAGATCAGATATTTTATGTCAAGTACTTCGTCCAATGCTTGGGACATGGCAAGACCTCAGTGAATGGCCAGCATGGATGTTATTAAATTTTATGTAATGAAGAACCAGATCGAATGGACGAGAGTAAGAGGGAGCAGATTTTGAGTTGATGTATGTAAAGAGAAAAACTGTCAACTGTCTGTGTTGCTTCATGGAGTTGTGACCTAAAAGAAAGATCTAAAATCTTTCAAACATCAGCTCAGTGACCTGCATCAGGGATGTGAAGAGACTTGCAGTGTGTGAGAAGCTGTACCAACTGGCTCCTGTAGTGCTTTCCAGTTTCATGAGCCCTCAGTATCTTACACTGTAAGGTTTTACTACGGATGGGTATTTGAGATGAAAACCTGCAGCAAAAGAAAGACTGTGTCCTTTTTTGTGAAAATGTTACCACCACAACCACAGCGTGTTCCCTCGTGGTCTAAAGTGTGGCATGTGTCTCCAGCCAGGGAAGTCTTCTGCGTAGGAGCCACCCTCTGCTCCTGTGATGTGCAGCCATCTGGACCGTGGGGGTGTGCTGGGAACACGCTGTTGATTCATATGCCATCCCCTGCTGGCATCTCTAAAATGGGCCCTCTGGTTGGAGCTGTGAAGCAGCCAGGCCCTCCCTCTCCCACGCCTTCTCCAAGTACTTGAGAAAGAAAAGGACATGAAGAAAAGTGTATAAAGATCCAGGAATGTGGAATGATGGTTGGGTGGTCCCTGAGGGTAACTGGACAGAAAGCCAGTGACTTTCCTCAATCCAGTTTGAGAATCTGTGACCAGAAGTATGATACCCAGAATTATGGCTCTTAAATGGTGTTTTGAGGAGCCCTGGAATTCCTAGAAGGTACTTCAGGGATCCCCACAATGGAGTGGAGGGGCTCCAGGCCTTTCCTCTCCTCCCACCCCATCAGTCAGAATAGACTCCACTTTTTTTTAACTTCTTTATTCTCTATCTTAGCCTCTCTCCCAACAGGTGTTTGCATGGCTGGCTCCTGCTCATACTCCAGGTCTTGGCTTGAATTTTCCCCATTCTGGGAGGCCTTCCCTAATCACTAGATTAAAATTAAGGGGGATGATAACAGGGAAAAATAAAGTTACCTTAACTGATACTACAATTCAAAGCTAAAGAATCAGAACTCTGACCACATTTTCAGCAAATATCTGGATCATAGAGTCTCCTCCCCCATTTTATCCATCTCAGTATCAATTTATTGCTATTGTTTGTGTAGTTCTTACCTTCTGTATATACTTGCAGTTTTTAATTTGTTTCTTTTCATATTTCTTCTGCCTATCATACCAGATATTAAGCCTCATGATGACAGGGACCAATCTGTTTTACTTCTTCCCTATCTCTAAGATCTGTCACACTGAAACATAGTAGATGCTCAGTTAATTTTATCGTCTCTGTGTGTCTGTGTAATGTAAAATTTTGTTTGGGAACAAAACAAGCTTATACTGCTAAAAGAGTTTTAAAGCCAGTTACCAGTTATCTAGACTAAAAGAAATGGAATCACATCTTACTCTCTCCATGTTGGTTCACAGCAAAGCTGGAGTTCTGTGTACAACCTCTGAATCATGAACTGTAGCACATGGTAATTTTGCTTGACCTAGACTCCCTGGCATCCCATTTACTAGGCCAATGTGCCCATCTTCCAGTAGCTGTGGGTGGTGCTGCCAAAACTCACACCTGTGATCTTTGCTACAGGTGTGTCTTCATGTAACTAGACTTGCTGAACTCCCTCCCTTCCAGAAGTGTCCAGGCAGCCACCACACAGTGATTAACTCAAGCAGTTACAGAAGCCCAGCCTCCTGGCATCAATTGAGGCAGATTCTGGGGCACAGTTGACTCCCAAGAGTTCCCTGAAGGCTCAGGCTTGGTTTCCCTTCTTTCTTTTTTTTTTTTTTTTAAATAGTACAGTATGATGTTCAGCTTCAGGTGTACTACACAGTAATTTGACATTTGTATACACTATGAAATGATCACTGCAGAAAGTCTAGTAACCATCTGTCCCCATGCCAAGTTACTGCTATATTACTGATCATATTCTTTTTGCTGTATACTATATCCCTGTAGCTTATTTTATAAATGGATGTTTAGACTTTAACAGAATGTATTACAATAACTTATTTTTAATTCAAGTATAATTGATTTACAGTTTGTGCTGTCCAGCAAAGTCAGTCAGTTATACAATAAATGCATTCTGTTTTAGGTAATCTTTTCCATTATGGTTTATCACAAGCTATCACAGCTTTAATTCCCTTTACCTATTTTGCTTCCACCCCTCTCCACCTACCCTTTGGCAATCACCTTTTATTCTCTGTATCTGTGAGTGTCTTGGTTTTGTTTTTTAGATTCCACATATAAGTGAGATCAAATGAGTTCATCTCTGTCTCACTTATTTCAGTTAAGCACAATACCTTTCAGGTCCATCTGTGTTGTCAAAAATGGCAAGATTTCACCTTTTTTTTTTTTTCCGCTAACATTCCATTGTATATATATCCCACATTTTCTTTATCCATTCATCTATTGCTGGACACTGGTTACTTTCATATCCTGGCTATTGTAAATAATGTTGCAATGAATATTAGGGTGCATATATCTCTTTGAATTAGTGTTTTTGCTTTTTTTTTGGTGGGGGGGAGTAAATATCCACAAGTGAAATTGCTGGGTCATATGGCAGTTCTATTTTTAATTTTCGGATGGATCTCTATACCATTTCCCTAGTGATTGCCCCAGTTTCCAGTTCTACTAGCAGTGCACAAGAATTTTCTCCTCTTCACATTTTCACTAACATTTGTTACTTGTTTTCTTTTTGTTGATAGTCATCCTGACAGGAGTGAGATGATAGCTCTTTGTGGTTTTAATTTGCATTTCTCTGGTGATTAGTGAGTATCTTTTCATGTGTCTGTTGGCCATCTGCATGTCTTCTTTGAAAAAGTGTCTATTTGAGTTTTCTGCCCATTTTTAAATTGAGTTGTTTTTTGGATGTTGAATTGTATAAGCTCTTTGTATGTTTTGGGTATTAATATCTTAACAGATATATCATGTGCAAATATCTTCTCCCATTCAGTAGGTGGCCTTTTTGTTTTCTTGATGGTGTCCTTGCTGTGCAAAAGCTTTTTAGTTTAACATAGTCTCATTTGATTATTTTTGCCCTTGTTTTTCTTGTTTGAGAAGACAAAGCAAAACTATATATATATATATATATATATATATTTATAGATAAGATGAATATCAAAGAGTGTACTGCCTGTGTTTTCTTCTTGCAGTTTTATGGTTTCAGGTCTTACGTTTAAGTCTTCAATCCATTTGAGTTTGTTTTTGTATATAATGTGAGAAAGGAGTCCAATTTGATTCTTTTGCATGTAGTTGTCCAGTTTTTCCCACATTATTTACAAGGCTGCCTTTTCGCCATTGTGTATTCTTGTTTCCTTTGTCATAAATTAATTGATCATATAAGCATGGATTTATTTCTGTATTCTCTGTTGCATTCCATTGATTTACATTACTGTTCTTGTGCCAGTATAATGCTATTTTGATTACCATAGCTTTGCAATATAGTTTGCAATCAAGGAACATGATACTTTGTTCTTTCTGTTGATTGCTTTGGTATTTCAGAGACTTTTATGTTTTCATATAAATCTTAAGAACATTCATTGCAGTTATGTGAAAAAATGCCATTAGTATTTTTATAGGGATTTCATTGAATCTGCAGATTGTGTTTGGTAGTATGATCATTTTAACAGTATTAATTTGACCAGTCCATGAGCATGGTGTCTCTTTCCATCTGCTTGTGTCATCATCAGTTTCTTTCATCATAGTCTTACAGTTTTCTAAGGAGTTTTATAGTTTTATAAGTCATCTCCCTCTTTTTTTTTAGATTATTCTTAATGATTTCATTCTTTTTGATGCAATTGTAAATGAGATTATTTCATTAATTCTCGTTCTGATAGTTAATGTATAGAAATGCAACAGATGTCAGTATATTTTGTAATCTTCAATTTTATTGAATTCATTTATTCTTACAGTGTTTTGGATTTAAGACTTTCTGTGTATAGTATCATGTGTTTCTTTGTAATTTGAATTCCCTTTATTTCTTTTCCTTGTCTGTTTTCTGTGGCTAGGATTTTCAGTATTATGTTTCTTGCCTAAGTAAGACTTCTGATACTACGTTGAGTAAAAGTGGTGAGAGTGGGCATCTTTGTCTTGTTCCTCACCTAAAGGGAATGCTTTCATCTTTCCTCTGAATATGATGTTTGCTGTGGGTTTGTCATATACAGATTTTATTATGTTGGAATATGTTTCCATAATACCAACTTTCTTGAGAATTGTTATTATAAATAGATGTTGAATTTTGCCATACATTTTTTCTGCATTTGTTGAGATGATCACACAATTTTTAGTCTTCAGTTTGTTAATGTGTTATATCACATTGATTAATTTTTGGATATTAATCCATCCTTGCTTCCCTGGAATAGATCACACTTTATCTTAGTGCGTGATCCTTCTAATGTATTGTTGAATCTGCCTCCAGTTAGAGTAAGTTCTGAGCTTTGCATATGCTCATGTGATTAGGTTGTGTTCACCCAGATTATCTTGGATATTCTTTCTATTTTAATATCTGTAACCTTAATTATATCTGGAAAGCACCTTTTGCCATGTAACATAATATATTCACACTGGAATGGGTAGCCATTCCCTTCTCTGGGTGTGGCTCAAATGGTAAAGAATCTGCCTGCAATACGGGAGACTCGAGTTCAATCCCTGGGTCAGGAAGATCCTCTGGAAAAGGGGATGACTACCCACTCCAGTATTGTTAGAAGGAGAATTCCATGGACAGAGGAGCCTGGTGGGCTGTAGTCCATGGTGTCGCAAAGAGTCGGATAAAACTAAGTGACTAACACTGATTTCCTTTAGGATTGACTGGTTTTATCACCTTGCTGTCCAAGCGACTCTTAAGAGTCTTCTCCAGCTTCACAGCTCAAAAGCATCAATTCTTTGGCCCTCAACCTTCTTTATGGTCCAACTCTCACATCCATACAATACTACTGGAAAAACCATAGTTTTGACTATATGGACCTTTGTCAACAAAGTGATGTCTCTGCTTTTTATTATGTTGTCTAGGTTCATCACAGCTTTCCTTTCAAGGAGCAAGTGTCTTTTAACTTTGTGACTGCAGTCACCATCTGTGGTTATTTTGGAGGCCAAGAAAATAAAGTCTGTCACTGTTTCACTTTTCCCCCATCTATTTGCCATGGATGTGATGGGACCAGGACTGGATGGGATGATCTTAGGCTTTTGAATGTTGAATTTTAAGCCAGCTTTTTCACACTCCTTTTTCACCCTCATCAAGAGGCTTTTTTAGTTCCTCTATACTTTCTGCCATTAGACTGGAACCATCTGCATATCTGAGGTTGATATTTCTCCTGGCAATCTTGATTCCAGCTTGTGATTCATCCAGCCCAGCTTTTCACATGATGTACTCTGCATATAAGTTAAATAAGCAGGGTGACAATATACACCCTTATCTACTCCTTTCCCAGTTTTGAACTTGTCTGTTGTTCCAGGTCTGGTTCTAACTTTTGCTTCTTGACCTGCATACAGGTTTATTACGAGACAGATAAGGTGATCTGGTACTCCCATTTCTTTAAGAATTTTCCACAATTTGTTGTGACCCACATAGTCAAAGACTTTAGCATAGTCAATGAAGCAGAAGTAGATGTTTGTGTGGAATTCCCTTGCTTTTTCAATGATCCAGTGGATGTTGGCAATTTGATCTCTGGTTCCTCTGCCTTTTTAAAATCCGGCTTGTACATTTGAAAGTTCTTGGTTCATGTATTGTTGAAGCCTAACTTGAAGGATTTTGAGCATTACCTTGTTAACATGTGAAATGAGCATAACATTCTTTGGGATTGCCTTTCTTTGGGATTGGAATGAAAACTGACCTTTTCCAGTCCTGTGGCCACTGCTGAGTTTTCCAAATTTGCTGGCATATTGAGTGGAACACTTTCACAGCATCATCTTTTAGGATTTGCAATAGCTCAGCAGGGATTCCATCACCTCCACTAGCTTTGTTCATGATAATGCCTCCTAAGGCCCACTTGACTTCACATTCCAGGATGTCTGACTCTAGGTGAGTGACCGCAGCATCATGGTTATCTGGGTCATTACGACCTTTTTTGTATAGTTCTTCTGGGCATTCTTGCCACCTCTTTTTAATCTTTTCTGCTTTGGTTAAATCTTTGCTCTTTATGTCTTTTGTTGTGCTCATCTTTACATGAAATGTCTCCTTGATATCTTCAATTTTCTTGAGATATCTAGTCTTTCCCATTCTATCATTTTCCTCTGTTTCTTTGCATTGTTCATGTAGGAAGGCTTCCTTATCTCTCCTTGCTGTGCTCTGGAACTCTGCAGTCAGTTGTGTATATCTTTTCCTTTCTCCTTGCTTTTAGCTTCTCTCCTCTCAGCTATTCGTGAGGCCTCCTCAGACAACCACTTTGCCTTCTTGAATTTCTTTTTTTATTCTTATTTTCTTTTTTTTTTTTTTAATTTTTTATTAGTTGGAGGCTAATTACTTCACAACATTTCAGTGGGTTTTGTCATACATTGATATGAATCAGCCATAGATTTACACGTATTCCCCATCCCATGCAACCTAGATGCCCATCAGCAGATGAATGGATAAGGAAGCTGTGGTACATATACACCATGGAATATTACTCAGCCGTTAAAAAGAATTCATTTGAACCAGTCCTAATGAGATGGATGAAACTGGAGCCCCTTATACAGAGTAAAGTAAGCCAGAAAGATAAAGAACATTACAGCATACTAACGCATATATATGGAATTTAGAAAGATGGTAACGATAACCCTATATGCAAAACAGAAAAAGAGACACAGAAATACAGAACAGACTATTGAATTTCTTTTTTTGAGGGATGGTTTTGATCATCACCTCCTGTTCAATGTTACGAACCTCCACTCATAGTTCTTCATTCACTCTACCAGATCTAAGCCTTTGAATCTAGTCATCACCTCACTATCTAACCATAGGGATTTGATTTAGGTCACAAATGGCCCTTTTCCCTACTTTCTTTGATTTAAGGCTTAATTTTGCAATAAGAATTATTGGAGTCACTTAACTCATTATTTCTGTCTCCAGAATACCTCATGAAGTTGCAGTCAAGCTGCTCTGTAAGGTTGCAGGCATCTGAAGGCTTCACTAAGTTTGGACAGCCCACTTCTATGATGATTTGTTCATCTGACTGTTGGCAGGAGGCCTGAGTTTCATGTCGTATGGGCTTCTCCATAGGTTTCAGCTTAAATGTCCTTATGGCGTGGTAGCTGGCTTCTCCCAGAGTGAGTGACCCAAGAATGTAAGCAAGAAGAATGCCATGATGTCTTTTATGATGAAGCCTCAGAATACAGTTACTTCTACTGTATTCTTTTTGTTAGAACTGAGTTATTAAGTCCAGTCTTCAGGCACTACAGGTTAAGATATTTAAGCTTCATCTTATAAAGGGAATATAAAAAATTTGTGAACATATTTTAAACTCCCATACAAAGATTTGGTCTTTCTTTTTTTCCGAGATTGCTAGGTTGATTATTTTTAATTTATTTAATTTATTTTAAATTGGAGGATAATTGCTTTACAATGTTTTGTTGGTTTCTGTCATACAACAGTGTATACATATGCCCTCTCCCTTTTTTGAAGATACTCTAGACTAGGGGTTGACAAACTTTCTATAAAAGGCCAGATAAGATTTTAAATATTTCTTGCTTTGTGAGGCCATTTTGGCTCTGTTATAACTGCTCAACTCTGCTGTGAAATGAAACCATATGAAAGTAACCATAGACAGTATGTAAGTGAATGGATATAATAGTATTTCAATAAAACTTTATTTACCAAGATAGATGGTGGGCTGGTGGGCTGTAGTCTGCGGATTCCTACTGATAAAGAGATGAAAAGGGTAGAGGATTATTAAGCAGAAGAAACAGAATGTTTCAGAACATAATTATTGTTCATTTAAGAGTATAAAGATAGCAAAAAAAGAAGTCTTTTTCATGTACTAGAAAGTTTACTGCAAAATTGTTTATAGTAGAAAAACATAGAAAACATATTTACACATACCAATTCTGAAGTCATAAATATTATTGAGATTGAAAACTAAAATGCAAAGCTTTGTACAGTGCAGACAGCTGTCATTTATGTAAATGAGAAAACAATGTATTCTATTGTTAGATTTCACTATTTATGAGGACATTCATATGTAGTAAATGCATAGAACATGGATGAGAAGGATAGATACCAAGTTTAGATGATGGTTTCTCTCTAGAAGAGTGGAAATGGTGAAGGTTGAGGGACTTAGTTTCTGTTGTATTTCTGGCTTAAAACTTTTTATAAGTAGAAGTACCCGCAGCATAAAATTTGCCACTTAAACCATTCTTAAGTGTACAGTTCAGTAGTATTAAGTATATCCACATTGTTGTGCAACCGATCTCCAGAACTTTTCCATTTTGCAAAATCACAGCTCTATACCCGTTAAACAACTCTGCATTTCCCTTGTCCTCAGTCCCTGGCAATGATCAGTCTAGTTTTTGTTTCTATGAGTTTGACTGTTGTTGATGCCTCATATAAATGAGATCATACAGTATTTGTTTTTTGGGACTGCTTTATTTCACTAAGCATAATATCCTCAAATTTCATCCAAGTTGTAATAGGTGGATGAATCGTCTTATATCCTTTTAAAGCTGACTAATACAATGTATATATATATACACACACCACATTTGATTATTCATCCATCTGTTGAAAGACATTTCAGTTGCTTCCACCTTTTGGCTCTTCTCATAATGTTTCTGTGAACATGGATGTGCAAATCTAAAACAGAGTTTTGATGAAATAAATGATCAGTAAATCATTGTGCAATATAGTAGCCTGAGCAAATCTTACAGCCTAAGGGTCTTTTTTTTTTCTTCCATTCTCCCACAGCACATTTCAGTCAACTTTTACTCACAGTATCCACCAAAGCTACTGTAGTCAAGGTTATTAATGTCCTGTGTGTTGCTGAGTCCTATGACCATTCCTCTGACCTCATTCTATTAACTGCTCAGCAGCAGTTGATCAGGTGGTCATTCCTACATCCTGTGTTTATCTTCTCCACTTGATTTCCAGGATACTCCTCTCCTTGTTCTCTTCCTACCTGTCTTGTTTTTTTCCTCAGTCTTCTTTGCTGGCTCCTCCTCACTTCTCAGACCCCTTCATGTCGGAGTGCCCCGGGCTCAGGCCTGTGATTTCTCCTCTACTCTCTATGCTTAGTCCCTAGTTGATTTTATCTAGGCTCGTTGCATTAAGTGCTATGTAATCACTGATATCAAATTTGTAATTGTAGCTTTTACTTGTCCCTTCAAATCCAGCTTATCTATTCAGCCACCTACTTAGCATCTCCACTTGAATGTCTAATAGCATCACAGACTTAAAACATGCAAAACCCAATGATTCCTGTAACTCCCACTTCTCCCTAGTCTTCCCTGTCTTGGTATTCCACCTCCGTTCTTCTTATTGTTCAGGCTAAATGCCTTGAAGCCATACTTTACTTTTCTCTTTCTCTAGTCCAAGGCAGTCTTCATGAAATCAAGTGAGCCTCACTTTCAAAGCATATCCAAACTCAATTCCTTGCCATAGCCTTCTCTCTGTCATTGTAGTCCAAGATTCTTTTGTCTGTTGCTGGTTTTTTCCCCAGTTTCTTCTACTAGGCCCTATGATTTTTCTCTTACCGCCCTCCTCAATCCAAAACCATGCTTCAGGTGAGCAGCTGGAGGAATCCTTTAAGAATGTGCATCATATCCATATCATGGTTTATCTTTTCTCAGAACCTTCCAGTGGCTCCCCATTTTCCTCAGAGTGAAACTAGTATCCATACAGTGGACTCTAAATATATACCTATCTTCCCATCATCCCCAACCCCTGAACTCTGACCTACCACTTTCCCCATCCCTTATGTAGTAGTAGGCAGGTATGCAAGCATTTGCTCTTTATTACCTTTGCCTGGAATATATGCATAACTGGTTCCCTCATTTCCTTTAGATTTTTGTTCACATATCACTTTTTCCTGAAACTTTCCCTAATCACCGAATTTAAAATGGCTATGAGTCCCTCACCTCTCAAAGGTCCTGTTCCACCTTCGTGACCTATTTTTAAAACACTTATGACAAACTATTTTGGTCACCTTTTTAAACTGTTTTGCTTCTCTTCTGTTGGAATTTGAAGTGAAAAAAGACAGAGGGGCTGGGATGTTTTTCTGCTTGGTTTACTGCTATATTATCTATATCCCTTATATCAAATTGTTTTTTGTATACATGAATCAACTGTATCTTAAGACTGATCTGAGTTGATGTTGAGATTATTGAGTTTCTTTCCTGTTGGTTTCTCCAACTGGTTTTATTCCTTAAAAGTAGCAATTAAAAGATACAGCTTCAGAATCTTTTGCACTCTTACTTGAAATTTGAGAACATGCTTGTGAATGCTTTCGTGGGACTTCTGGGGGTACATAATAAAAGGCCATGCAGTCTCTGGCTTATTTCTTGGAATCTTTGCACTTCAGTATAAGAGGCTGGAGGACCCTGAGGCTGCCATGCTGTGAGGAAGTCCAAGTCACACGGAAAGGACATATATAGTTGCTCAGATTTAGAATTTCAGGTAAACCTGGCCTTCAAGTCATTTTCTAGCCAAGAAAGCATACAGGTGAAGAAGCCATCTTGGAAGTGGATCCACCAGCCGCAGCTGTTCCAGCACTCTAATACCATGCTTTAAAAACCAGCCTTCCTTGCTCTGCCTGTTATGACTTTCTGACCCAGAATTCATGAGCATAATAAAATGGTGGTGATTGGACACCACTAAATTTGGGGTGATTTTTTACATGACAGTAGATTACCAGAATGGTAAGGTGGAAAGGCCAGATATAAATAGTAAATTACTTTCGGAGAGAAAGTTAAGTTTTGAATTTTTTTTTTTTTTGTCTGCCAAAGAAAGTATATGGTATGTGCAAACGTTATCCTGTCAGGCTCATCTTGGATGCTAGTGTCCATCCAGATTAACTCACTAGACTTTAGATTCTCATTAACTGCCAAGAAATGTCATCCTGATGAACCACTTGAGGTTTCATGCTCAAAATTCTGGATTCTTGTTATATTTCCATGTTGATCACCTGGAGGAGCTGGCAGTTTTATACCAGCTAAGGCCATCCTAGTCATTAGATTATAGAAAAATAACCTCAGCATCAGTGTCACAGTGAAATAGCCAATTTTCTTCTTTTTATTGTTTTTGAAATGAGAATGGCTGTGATTAGAACTATCCACCAGAGATCAGCTTTTCAGAATCAGCTGCTATTGAAAATCTGGATGTTCTCAGATCTGGAAGGCCAATAGAAACTCACTCATAAAGCTTCTTTTACTCATCAGAAAGGGGAACATGACCAAAGTCTCAGGTTAGGACTGGACAGGGTCCTGACTGCCCATCTCCATGAAGTGCTCTTTTGTCTCATTAAGTGGTTTTTAGCCTGTAGTATGGCTCAAAGGTGAACTTCTTGGGTGCTGGACCAGGCCCTGTGAACCAGCTGAAATGATATGGCATTTTGTTGGTTTATGCTTCTGTATCCATTTCTGGGGATAATCCATAGCTTCCGACCGATTCTTACAGAAATCAGTGACCCAGAAAAGCATAGGAACTGCTGAACTTGATGTTTCAATATTGTCGTTTAAAAACTTACAGAGTAAGTAAAATCTTATTTTCCCTCATCCCTGCACCCAGATGCTCCTGGGGAACTTCTTTAGTTTTATTTAAAATCATTGTCTAATGGGTGCATCTTTCAGATGATTAAGGATAGTTGGAGCACCAGCAACCAACTCATCTTACTCTAAGCTTAGAAAAATTTGGCCAGCACTCACATGTTGAAATCACTTTGCCGTAGTTAAAGCATAGAGAGCTGGGATCTCTACATAGAAAGGCTGAAAACTCTGAGACCAACTTAATACAAATTCATTTTTCATGTCACCACCATCCAGTGTGGGTGTTCAATAGGCTTTTCACTTGGCATTTCAGGAACCCAGGTTCCTTTCATCTTGGGGTTCTGCCATCTTCTTGGCTCTTGTGTTCCTTTAGCAGCAGGCAGAAAAAGTGGGAGAAATGAGGACAGGGTAAGAGATTTTTAAGGCCTTGAGTTCCTTATTTTTACCCATATTCCACTGGCCAGAAATAAGTCACATGGTCTCACCTGAAACAAGGGTGGTGGTGATGGTATTTCCTAACAATAGCTCCACGCTAATGAAGAGGAACACAAATCTTTATTGGGCAACTGATCCTTTCTGCTACAATCAGAGTGTGCTTTTTAAGGATCCCAGATCTGAGAGATGAATAAAGTGGCTGAGATGGGACTTTTAGGCAATCCATAAACTTTTCCTAGTGGCTCAGCTGGTAATGAATCTGTCTGCAATTCAGGAGACCTGGATTTGATCCCTGGGTTGGAAAGATCCCCTGCAGAAGGGAAAAGTTTCCCACTCCAGTATTCTGGCTTTGAGAATTCCAAGGGGTCCCAAAGAGTTGGACCCAACTGAGTGACTTTCACATAAAGTCTTCATGTGGCTCATAATCTTCACTTACCTGACACCTTAAGAATTAAGGTGATCCTCAGAAACTGTGAAGTCTGAGTTGATTGAAATATGTTTAAAATAGGAAAATTACAATTCTTGGGTAATTGGAAATTTTATTTTTTTAAGGAGTGATAGAGATTTGGGGCTGGTTTTTGAACTGGTTTATAATAGGACTTGTGTAGTCACAACAAAGAGAACTCTGTTTTCATTTTTGCAAAACTGTTGCTACAAGTTTAGCTTTGTTATTGCATGTTTGCCCTTAAAAATGTTTTCATGCTTGGCAGAAATTTTAACGGCACATGTTTTTGCCCTAATGGTTTTTATTTTTGTTGTGTTGCTTAGTTGCTTCACAATTATTTTTGTTTGTTTTATACACGCTTAACCTCTCTCCTCAAATTATCTTATAATTTTTATTCTGAAAGTTTACTGGCTATGGTATGAAATTATGAGTTTCATTCTCAGTGTTTTTCATTAAGATACTTTTGATACCACATGTTATTAGAGTTGTTGACCTACCTATGAAATGTATTTCTTCTATGACTTACTGTGGAACAGTTCTGACAGGGTACTTACTTTCTGTTTTCTCATCTGTAAGATTTTATTGATCCAGTGAACTCCAACAATCTTGGAAATAATGTTGAGGGCTAAGTCGACTTTTTCTTTTTTTTGATTTTTCTTTTTTAAAGGCTGAATTCCTTATGTGATGTATCTGATAATATACTGAAATTGGGTTCAGTAATACTTGGACTCATTCCGTACAGAAATATTTTATGGGGAAAAATGTCCTAACTGACGTTGAGACCATTTTGAATAATGCCTGAGCACCAATTCTAATGCTTCTCAAAATCAAGTTTGAGAAGTAGTTTTGCATAGCTCTGCAGATTTGTGCCAGTGATGCTTTGAGGAGAAAATATACTATAGTCCAGAGGTGTAGCAGTTATTCCCCAGTACTGGTCCCTAGACGTATGCACCATAGTCCATGACCATGGTCTTCTTGGGCTGCTGGGAAGTAAGAACAAGGTAATAGGATATGGGTGAAAGGTTGCCTGTTTTGTTAACCCTGGAATCCAGGGAAGGACTATCTTTTTCTCTGTGACTCTGTTCTGAAAAATTTCTTTCTTGATGAAATGTTCTTTCTTAATGAAATGGTGATGATAATAGATGTTAGTAATGGTGGAGGTAGGGTTATTTTTAATGTCTTTACTTGGATAAAGCCAGATATTATATTGGCCCTCTTCTTTAACACTCAAAGTTTTTCTTTTCCTTTTTTAAAAAAATGTTTATGGTCCAGTGGAGTGTAAAGTCGCTCAGTCATGTCTGACTCTTTGTGACCCCATGGATGGCCCATGGAACTCCCCAGGCCAGAATACTGGAGTGGATAGCTGTTCCCTTCTCCAAGTGATCTTCCCAACCCAGGGAACGTAAAGATCTAGCACTACTCCATGTTGATGTTAAATGACTTTTCTGGAAGCAAATAAATCTTATAGCATTATCCATAGGTGACTTATAATTCAAATAAGTCTTAATGGAATTATTCCATAGGTGAGTAACTGTACCAGCAATTTTGACATGTGTAAGCATTTTTGTTTATTCCTGTCATTGGCTACTTTCATAAAATTGTTGATAATTATCATTAAGAAAAATAAAGTATTAACTGAACAACTTTATCTCTTCTCTTCTGCCAAGGCTATCTTTCAGTCTTGATAGACTTTTTTTTTTGGAGACATACAAAAAGTAAGCCTTGAAGATTAAAATTGTAATTACATTTTTTTGCTTTTTATCTATAAAGAATTTCTTGAGTCTATATCTGGCTTTAACCATTTTTTCTCCCTTCTAACACTGTTGATATTAATGCCAGTTTTAATTTCTTGGCATCATGAATGCACAAACATATCACACACAGATGTGGTTTTGAACAAGGACTGAAACTGTAAATTAGGAAGCAAGAGATTCACAGGGTTTCATCAGACCAATTCACTGCAAAAAGTGTCACAGTTGTACTGAAAATGTTTTAAATTGCTCATTTCAAACCTACTTCAGTAGCAAAATACCATGCGTGCAGCAGATTTGCAACCACGTTAGTCATTTTCTTTCCTCTGTTTCCTTGCTGTGTTTGTATTGGGAGCACAGAGTAATGTAATTTAGTAAATTATGATTTGATGGCTGGGCAACAGCCCCAGTGTTGAACAGTATTTGGATTATGATTACTTGCTGGCTTTGTCACAGTTGACATTAATTATTGATGGAAGTTTCAGAAATAGCGCATGTGCCAGGAGCTTTTCACCGGATCGCATGCTCCAGGCAGCAGGGATGCTAACGAGGGTGGGGGAAGAGGCACCTGTGGCTTGTTTATGTCTGTACACTGCGAGCCTGGACCGGGTGGGCTGAGTGGTACCTGTGCAAAAGTCATGGTGTAACGGAAGGATGAACCGTCAGGCTTATTTCTATCGTGTTCCTCCCCAGGAATTACACCGAAGAAGCCAACTTCAGCCGGAGCCAGCCAAGACGAAGGCTCTCCAGACTGTCATTGAAATGAAGGTAGGAGCTATTCACATTTTTCAAAAGCAGCTGTTTCCCCGGAGTTTGTTCTAAACTTGATGGTGACTAACACAAACACATGAAATGTACGGTTGTGTTTTTCCTTAGGCACCCTGATGGGTGCTTTTTCTTCTGGATTTCTTTTTTCTTTTTTGCCTTCTTGGGTATATTTAATTTATTGGCCCTTTAATGAGGATGCTTTTTCTGGGCAAAAGAATAAAGGGGCTCAAGTATCCTTTGGCAGAAAGGAGCTGGCTTCATTTCCAAAGCGTAGCCAGTGCTTTCAACCCTAAGAGAGGTTTTGTGTGTGCTTTAAAAGTAAATTTCTAAAGCTAGAATAATTCTTTTTTCTTCTTTCCATTCACATGACAATGAAAAGACACCTTGAGAAACTAAGATTTGGCAAAGATAAGTTGTTTTTTGTGCAGTGGAGGTGTTAAATAATTAAAATTATGCTATCAGCAAAATTTACTTTTCAAAGGATAATAACTTTCTTATGACTTCAGTATTTTCTACTCAGTCTGAAATTAATAATAATTTATTAAACACAAAGTATTCTATTTAACTGGGAAAACATAGAGATATTTAAAAGAAGCAAAGATCCTCCTGGATGGATTTAGGACATTTAAAGAATAATGTAGTATATAATGATGACTGAGCCATTGAGAAACCAATCTATGAAACCCAGTTGCTCTGTCAGTTTATAAAGATTTGAAGTCTTTTACTTTCAGTTTTTGCCAAAAGGAAGCAAATAGTAGAGTATTTCTTGTAAGAATAAATAATTATTGATTTTTAGTTCCGTGAAGAAAAAAATTCATAATGATGTTTGCAATTTCGATATTTCATGCCTAAGTATAACATTTGAGAGTTTGCTGGTCACCATCTTTCTACAAAAGAATTCTAAAGCTTGCTGATAGGGTAATGATTTTTCTGTCTCAGAACATATTATTTTGAAATGTCTGCCAAAAAATTCCCAAGTCTGGGGGGGGGAGGAAACTAATACAAGCTACTGAGTTCCTGGCATTACAAGTCTAACTTGAGTTTTTTTTTTTTTTTTTTTTCCCTAGTCAATGACAATGTCTTCATCCAAGTGGATTTTTTTTTTTTTGAAATAACGTAGAACATTTACTTTAAGACTTTATGTCTACTGAATGAGGTTACATGATTCATGGTACTTATAAATACATTTGCAGCAAATTGATTTGAAAAATATTATCAAAGGGATCAAATGCCAGTAAGGTTAAAAAATAATTGCTAATCTTGGCTCATCGATTCTTTTTGGATTTGCATAATTTTGACTTATTTTGTAAGTAAGCTTCCTATTCTACACTTCTAGGGGAGTGTAGAATCTTGTAACAGAGATTTCTTCCTCACTTCACACTGGAACCAAACTTGAAACTTGGCTAAGGCTTAAAAAAAACAACAACAACAAAACAAAAAAGAATAGAAAAGGAAAAAGACAAGACAAAAGATTTTATTTCAGTTTTCTGTGAAGAGTCATTCAGTCCCCTTTCTACCTACCTCCATACCTACCTCCCCAGTTCCAACACAATTAATAATAGAAGAGGATGTATATAAAACTATTTCCAAAGCATTCCTTTTTTTTTTTGTTTAAGGAAAGATTGTGTTTCAAAACTCTTTGGAGAAACCAGGAGTGGAATCTCTCTCAGAGTAGTGGTCATTTTCCTGTTAAATGTCTCTGTACAAAGACTGTTAGTGCTTTTTTGTGATTTTAAGTGTAAAGTCTGTTTGCTTGTAGCTTACTCTTTTTAGCATCATATGTTTTACTAGAAAACAAAAAATAGTAATAGTTATTTCTATTTAATAGTTAATTAAAAACACACCTTTGGGCTATCTACATAAGAAGGCCATATAAAATATGTTTTAAATTATAAAATATAATTATTAGGGCAAGTTCACTCCATATGTTATCAGTAAATTGAGTCTGGAGTTTTGTTTTTATTTAAATGGATGCCAGTGATGCTGATTGGTAAAAGAACACATTTTCAGGACAATTGATAATCAATATACTGTCAGGGAACTGAGCCTGGAGTTCTTCTGTTGTCTTTGGATGCCTGTTAATTCACAAAGCACTGCCTTCTGTTTTGTCAGTGTACAAGTCTGGGTCCCATTAGCATCTATACTCAGCGTGCATAAATTGAGTTATGGGGGCAGCTGGTAGAAGGTCATCTCCTCAGTCATGTGTGTAAGGTTGTGATGAAGGCTGTGGTCTCTTCTGATTTTGTATATTATGTTCCTGTGAAATGGGAGGGAATATTGGAAACCCATATTTTATAAGCATTAGGGTTGACTACCAAATAGAACTAACCCTTAAAACTAATAGGTGTAACTTGAGACATGGTTGTATTTTATTTTTAACACCTTTGGATAAAGGTGTCATATACTACCTTGGCAAAATCTGAAGTTAAAAGGAGCTTTCCTGGAGTCAGCTGGATATTTAGTTTTGGGGAGGTGACATGAATTTAGAAGCTACCCCTACTTTTCTCTTACTTCTTAAAGAAACTGAGGGTGAAATTATGAGTCCTCATCTTCTCCAAAAATATACCTTTCATCAACTCAGAAAGTTGTTATGAAAATCTGTGAAATCTTGCCCCAATTAGAGTTCTTTTAGAGCCACAGTCTGGTAGTTCTAGTAGATGTCTATGTACATCTCTGGGCTTTTAGAGTTGTGAAAATATGTCTCCGTGGGGGAGGGCCGTCTGCATACACCGAAGTGGGGGCCGCTCTCTTGCAGCCATCACATCCACTGTCAGCCAGCTCAGTCGGGGGGGCCAAAGTCACCTGAATAAATATGAAAGGAAGCACAGTAAATGGAGTTATTTGTGATTTATCTTCTTGCAGGAAGCTCCGAGTTTTAATTTTGATCCTGATTTGGTCTGGCAGGTATGTTCCAGGTTTGCACTTAGAACATTGTGTCTTTCAGAAAAATTAGTTTTCCTGTAGATGTTGCAGTGCTCCTCCTTTTCTTGCTTTTGTGACCAAAGATTCTTTACTAAACTTCCCTTTCCTGCTCTTATGGAAAACTGTCAATTAAAAACGTAGTTAAATGATGTCCCCCCCCCCCCACCTTTTCTTTTAATTCCTTGAAAAGAATGTGTTTTAACCTACTTCTGTTATAAATTTGACATGTCATAAACATGATGTTCAAAAGTTTCACTTTCTTGGGTTCATTCATAAATCTTTATCTAGTGTTTTTTTTTAAAATGAAAATGAATTATGGTAGTGACAGTACTTGTCACATAATCTCTGTTTTTTTCTTTGTTAGTTAAAACTTCTAAGTGAATGAAAATCTAATTTAAAATGGCTAAAGCCTAAAGGAAATGTATTGACTCATGTAACTGGGAAAAACAAGATATTGTTCAGGAATAGTTTGCTCTTGGGGCTCAAAGATGCTAACAGATACCATTTTCTCTCATTCAATCTCTCAATTTAGCTTTCTTCATGTAAGTCTGTTTTCAAACAGTCCCTTTATGCGTGTCTGAGCAAAGTGGCTGCAGCATCTCCAGCAATCACAGATGGAAGGGATAGGGAGAAGGTTGTGTTTTTAAAAAATGCAAAAAATAAGAAAAAAAAAAAAAGGAAAAACCACCAACCCTAGAATAAGAACAATTACTGAGATGGAATGTAAAATTTCACTCCAAATTTAACAACTCAGGCTGTAAGAAAAAACTTGAAATTCTCTAAATTCCATTAGTTTAATAAATTAAATGGCATTCATCAAGACAAACTTTGTTCGCACTAAATTCAGCGCAGTTTATCAGATGGGATATATGAGTGATATATGGATTTTGGTAAGAGTTGCAGATAATATACTTGGTCTGGTGAACTTGTTAGCTAAAGTGGATTAAGAAGCTAGGGGCGTAATGTGAATATATGACAATATTTCTGTGGCAACTGAAGTGAGAATTGTGGTTATTTAGGTTTCTTGTCACATAATCAGCTGTAGCACTTTTTGTGTCATGAGTGGTTCTTCTTGTGTAACATTTATCCCCACTAAGCTTTTCTGTGGAAACTGAGTAGTAAGCAGTTCAAGACTGAGCTTGACCAAGTTGCTGCCTCATAGATGTGCTACTGGTGAAAGAATATGACTTTGTGTTCAAGTGCTACCTCTAATGGTGAGGCTGATCTTTTGATTTTAAATCCACAAACCAAGCCTTGTCTTTGTGTTCAGGCAGATGTCTGCTGTTATTCTGCATGGGGTTGACTGACCTGTAGTTGAGCTAATTTTCCGTTAAGAGACAGCTTGGTGTTTGATCAAATTCAAGCAGTTCAGTTTCACCAGGCGTGGAAGGGATACACTGGAGCATGGGAAGGCAAAAACTACCTAATAACTTTTCCCAGCATCACATAATTAGGAAGGGAAAGATTTCAATTTCAAACCTTGGCCATTGAATGCATCCCACTTCCCACTGTGAATGTAATTTGAGTCCTGGGATCTAGTCAGGAATACCATGAAGTGGCTGAAATGTTTTCTTTGGCTGGAGGGCCTACCTAGGTTTATGTTGCTCATCTTTTGAACTGTTATTTTATATGAGTCAAAATGTGGCAGTCAGATTTATTTTTTCTCCCAAGATTATGTGTTCATTGCAAATTTGTGTCAATTTGTTTTTCTAGTCAAGGCATTATGATGGATCTTAGGCCTTAAAAATAGGCCATGGATCTTTTTGTGGCTACTAAGAAGTATTAACAGCAAGGAAAAAAAACAAAACAAAAAACAACTACCTATATCACCAGTGACATCTACAGCTGAAACACCACTAACCACACATGGAGAACTAGGTATGAGGCATCTGACATGTAATAACCCATGAGTAGGCATGAGTAGCCAAATTTCACAGATGAAAAAGCCATGTTTTAGAGAAAATGAGCAGCCTGCCCAAGGTCCTGCAGCAGGTAGGTTGGCAGCTGAGAGATGAACACAAGTTTCTTCTCTGAAGTTCTTAAACTCCTTCCTCTTACAGTCTGCTTTTACTGAAGACGATTCCTAAGTTCAGCTGGTTTTTCTTTCTATGCTTTGGAAATTATGCACTGAGTTTTGCATCTTAGAATAGGTTGAGGCAGCTCATGAGAGCTCAAGAGGTCTATTTGATATTTTTTGTAAGCTGCAATATTGTACTTTGTGCTGTAAGTAAGATTCATCCTTTTTACATGTATATGTTATCAGCCCTGCAAATGGGCCTCCAAAATATGTACCCTACAGCCAACATATACCCTGTGTTTTTTTTCTTTCCTGGATTTTAAGTGTTGCCCTGAAGCCTTTATAGCAACCTGGAGCGTAACTCACTTAAACTAGTAAAGCCCTGTGTTTTTGATGTGCACTATCCACTTACAATATAAGAAATTATCCTTTAGCTTATTTTTTCTTGAGAAATTTCTTCATCTTCTCATCTTTCAGCTTTAAAAAAAAGCCTTGTCCCATTTAACTATTTTCCTTAAATAAGGGAAAAAAATGTGGGTTTTAAGTGATAGCCAGAAAAAGCAAAATGTCAAGTTAAATGTTAGCTCTGGATGATATATGGTTGTCATTTAGAAGCAGGGAAGATTTTTTTTTTTTTCAATGTAACTTTTTTTTCTCAAACTCTTCTTATATGTGTTTAACTCTAAATGTTTGAGCCACTAATTTATAATTCCTGCTATAAACAGGTTTATTTTGTGTGAATATAACTCATGAAGTTGAATTACAAATACTACTGCTTACCAAGCAGCTTTTTTGTGCACAGCACCGTGGTGGGCCTTTCACAAAAAGTGAGTGCTCAGTCTTTAAGGGGCTAAATGGAAGGAATAGGGCTTTTATACAAGCCAGGATCTAAATAGAGACCTAATAAGAGCAAAATGGGCTGCAAAAGCTCAGAGGATATTAAATAAGAAAGGGACAGGGAATGTTTTATGGAGAAGATCGCATTTGAGAAGAGCCTTGAAAAAAATGACATGATTTTGATAGAGGGTAGAGGGATTCTTTATAAACAGTAGAAACCAAATCAGCAAAGACAAGGAGGTTGGAAATTATGAGACATATCTGGAGAAGAACGAATCATTCAGTTTGGTTAAGAGAAGACTTTAAAAAGCAATAGAAGATCAAATGAAACCATAAGAAAGTGGGAGAAAAAAATAATAGAGAAAAAAGCTGAAATTAATGAAATAGAAACCAAACACATACAAGTTTAGTTCAGTTGCTCAGTCGTGTCCAACTCTTCGCGACCCCATGGACTATAGCACGCCAGGCCTCCCTGTCCATCACCAGCTCCCAGAGCTTGCTCAAATTCATGTCCATTGAGTTGGTGATGCCATCCAATCATCTCATCCTCTGTCATCCCCTTCTCCCGCCTTCAATCTTTCCTAGCATCAGGGTCTTTCCAAATGAGTCAGTTCTTCGCATCAGGTAGCCAAAGTATTGGAGTTTCAGCTTCAGCATCAATCCTTCCAATGAATATTCAGGACTGATTTCATTTAGGATGGATTGGTTGAATCTCCTTGCAGTCCAAGGAACTCTCCAGTCTTCTCCAATACCACAATTCAAAAGCATCAATTCTTCGATGCTCAGCTTTCTTTATAGTCCAACTCTCACATCCACACATGACTACTGGAAAAAACCATAGTTTTGACTAGACAGATCTTTGTTGGCAAAGTAATGTCTCTACTTTTTAATAAGCTGTCTGGTTGGTCATAACTTTTCTTCCAAGGAGCAAGCATCTTTTAAACACATACAAGAGAGGAACTCAGAAGCTAAACATGGATTCTTTGAGGAGATTAACAGGTGTCCTGGTCAGAATCACTGAGGAAAAGAGACAGACAAATAAACAATATGAAAATTAAAAAGTGGCATCACTATCAATCTTACTGAGTTAGAAATATGAGAGAATGTAATTAACAACATTTTGAAAATAAAGTTGAAATTTTAGATTAATTCTTTTAAAAATACAACTTATTAAGACTGCATGAGAAATAGAATATCTGGGTAGGGCTATATATTAAAAACAAAAATGTTTCTATGGTTTGAAATCTTTCCATCAGAAAATATCTAAAAAACAAACCAAACAAAAAACCCTGTAGTTGTAGATGGCTTCTTCAATGAATTTTTACTAGACATTTGATGAAAAAACTGTATCAACCATACAGAAACTATATCAGAAAATAGAAAACAAGTGAAAACTTCCCAGTTTATGAGGCCAGCATAATCTTGATATCAATACCCAACAAAGCCATTGCAAGATAGGAAAATTATAGGCTGTCTGTCTCATAAACACCAGTGCAAAATATCCTAGTGAACTAAACCCTGTGGAAATGACCAAGTTGTACTTCAGGAAGGCAAGGTTGGGCTAGTATTTGTGTATCAATCAATGTTCTTTACATTAGCAGGATAAAGGAGAAAAATTAATATAATTTCAGTGAATGTGGAGAAAGCATTTGGTAAATGTAACATTCATTCATGCTAAAAAAAAAAAGCTTTTATCAAACTTAGAAGGAGATTTTCTAATCTGATAAGAGATAGCTATAAGAAAAACTTGAGCATGTATCATTGGTACTTGTATCAATGGTAAGTATATTTAAGTGTCAATGGTAAAATATTTAAAGTGTTCCTTATGGTATAAGGAACAAGACAAGAATGCTTATTACTATCACTTTTCCTCAACAATATTCTGGATATCCTGGGTATAAGAATTGTAAAGGAAGAAATAAAACCCTTTTATTCA
The DNA here is from genome assembly GCF_019320065.1 of Cervus canadensis. NCBI lineage: Eukaryota > Metazoa > Chordata > Mammalia > Artiodactyla > Cervidae > Cervus > Cervus canadensis. The sequence goes on along the minus strand of NC_057407.1, from coordinate 15,632,071 downwards.
CAGGCACCATAAGTTTGCGTGTAAAAAATGTGAATCCATATATAGACTACTAGATTAATAAATGAACTTAAACAGCTGGTCACTATATAAACATGAATCATCTACATACCAGTCACAATTATGAAATGAAATTTAAGAAACAATATAATTTAGGATGGTATTAAAAAACTCAAAATATCTAAGAACAAATCTAACAATGGTGAACAAGACCTAATTTTAGTAGATCATACAAAACATAATTACATGTGGAATAACAAAAAATTTGAAACAAATCAAATAGCTCTCAATAGTGCAGTGGATGAATAAATAGTGAAATATTCATACAATGAAATGATATTTGGCAAGAGAAGGACCAAGCTATTGCTTCATGTAACAACATCATTGAATACCCCCAAAACAGTGTGGAAAGAAGCCAGACACAAAAGAACACACACAATTTGATTCTGTTTATTTGTGTTCCCAAAATAGGCAAAAGTAATCAATGGTGTTAGATGTCTGCATAGTGGTTAATCTGGAGGAAGAAGAAGGGTGTGGAGGATGGGTGAGGGCTTGAACAAAGCTTTTAGAGTAGAAGTAATATTCTGTTTCATGATATGATTTGTATGTAACCAGGTGTGTTCGCTTTATCATAATTCATTCTGAAAACCTATGTTTTGGCTACTTTCCTATGAATAGTGTACCTTAGTTAAAAAGGTCATTGAAAAATGAAGAAAAAGTGAACAGTAAAAACAAAAAATGCTATTAAAAATTGGGTAAAGGATTTGAATAAGCATTTCTTCAGTGAAAACATACAAATGGCCAATAAGGACATGAGAAGATGTCCAATGTGAATTGTCATAAGGGAAATGCAAATCTAAATTGCAGTTAGATACAACTTATCCCCTGCCCCCAGGATGGCTAAGATAAAAAGACAAAAATTGTTGAGGAGATGTGGAAATGCCAGATCCTCATATGTTGATGATAGGGATGTAAAATGGTTCTGTCCCTTTTAGAAAACTATTTGGCAGTTCTTCAAAATGTTAAACATAGCCATCATACATACCCAACCAAACTGAAAATGTGTACACACAAAAACCTACCCTTATGTGTTCATATTACCATTATTGGTAATAGTCGAAAGTCTGAAACAAGCCAGATGTTCCTTATCTTGTATGAATAAACAAAATGTGGCTTAGCTGTAGTGAAATGTTATTCAGCAATGAAAAAGAAATGAAAGACTGATACATGCTAAAACATTGATGAACCTTGAAAACATTATGCTAAATGAAAGAAGCCTGCTATGAAAGGGTACATCTATATGAACTGTCTGATATAGGCAAATCTATATATAGAGAAAGTAGGTTAGTGGTTTCTATCCAGAGATAGAAAGTAGATTAGGAGCTAGGGGGAGAGGAGAAGCAGTTGTGACTACTAATAATTACAGCAGTTTGGGGTGGTGAAAGTATTCTGGAATTAGATGGTGATGGTTACATAACATACTGAATTGTACACTTTAAAAGAGTGAATTTTATGGTATATATATTGTATATCAATAAAGCTATTGCTAAAAAGTGAAGATAATACAAACGAAAGGATCAATAACTTTGATTACTCAAAGGTTAAAATATAAAATGAGCTGTAGCATAACCAACTAGGAGATGCATTTCTGAGGTTTATGGTAGTTAGTTTTAATAAAAAGGTTATATTTATTAGTGTGAAATAAAAGTTTGGGGAAAATAATGTACCATTAATTCTAGACATTCTTGTCATTAATTCTAGAAGGGGAGATTATATAGGATTTTTTCTTCTTTTGCCCCCTGTATTCTTATGTTTTCAATAATGTGCATTCATTATATAGGGGTGATCAGGAATTATTATTTAGGAAAGACGGCAATAAGTTTGTTGAAAGAAAAATCATCTATCAAAAATCTTAAACAGTTTCTTCTGATTTCTTTTGCTGAACTGTAGACTCGAAAGTGGAGAAGGCTATATTATTTATGGAAATTGAGAATCTGGTTCTGCCACTTGCTCTTTCTCTGAAGTTCAACTTTCCCTTCTATGAAATGGAACCATGATACCAGGCTTCGTAGAGTTGTGATGGGGATTAAAATGGATTAAAGCATGGGAAAATCCTGGCATACATTAGTTACTCAGGGAATTCTCTGCTTGTCCACCTAGTCCTTTTCAGTCTGAAAATGGAATTTTACCTGTAAAAAAGAGGAGGTACCTTTGAGCAAGGACCACTGGAGAGAAAGAATTTAACCAGCTTATTTCAGGCAGAGTCTTAGCTTTGCATACCACACAGTTTACATGTGGAGGGACTTTAAAAGTATCTTTGAAATGAGAAATCAGTGGAGAAAAAACAGTAACTCCCAGTAGGCCTGTGGTATAATAAATGATCCGGGACTTTGTTGGGCCCTTGGCAAGTCACTTGTCCCTTCTGGCTCTCACTATTCTCATTTGGCAAGTGAAAGGATTGAACAAAGTGTCCTGCTTTAAAAATTCTACCAAATCTGAAGGATTGGTGACTGGCAATTTGGACTCTCAAAGGGCCTGCCTGGGGAGTCTGAATTGACAAGGCATTCTTGCAGAGTTTAAATCTTTGCTTTGTTTGCTCCCTCGTGGCCAGCTCTGACCAGGCCAGCAGCCCCTGCCTTCTCCCTTGTTGGTGCTCAGGTTCCCAGCTTATTGTTTATTTAGGGACTGCAATTTCCTTATTGGCGTGTGCCCCCCTCCTGCAGAGTTGAGAAGTCAACCACAGGCCTCAAGTGAACCCCCCTTCAAGTTTCAGTAATGATAGTGTACCGGCCATCTCATGCCTCATCCCTAAGGCATGGTCCAGTTTCCACATCCCTCAGGCCACGCTGGTGACTTGGGGTGGCCTGAATTCCTCTGCTGCCTGTTGCTTTTTCCATGAGACAAGCGTTTTGAATGTAGAGGATTTGTGCTATGTTTTGGAGATCCTTAGAATGAAGTCTCAAAGCAGGACTATTGGGGACTTCGGGGAAGTGTTAGAAGAAATGGAAGAGCAAGTCCAGGTTCTAGAAAGCCAGAAGGAGAACTTCTTCACCTGATCTTTTCCCAAAGAGAGTTGGAAGAGAACAGAGGTGTCAGGTGTCCATCTTTTTATTACTCTCTGAGATGCATTCACAGTTTTGCAAAGTAGTATTTCACTGAATTTCTGGGAAATCAGCCCTGTTTGTATTCAGATGTTTGTGAAAGATGACATGGATCCATTGTTGGGAGGGCAGGTTGCAGACACCAAGGGGCTACCCCTGTCATCTGGAAGCAGTTTCTTAAACTTCTTCCCCCTTTTCTTCTCTTTCCAGCATCGTCATTATTTTCTTTTGACCTTGCTCTGTGATCTTTAAAGGCTAAAAGTACTATGTGGAAGAACCAAAATAGACTTGCTTCTAGGTGGTTGACTGTCTCTCAATCCAGTCTTTCCTGAAATTATCCCAGGGACAGCAAGGTCCCAGTGTGGCCTCCTCACTCCTAGTCAAGGGAAGTTTTATGGAAGGAACCATTCTAGTTTATGAAAGATGTTTTTAAAAAATGATTAGAGATGAAAATTCAGGTGCTACAAAGAAACGCTTCATGAAGTCTTATCATGAAGCAGACAGTTTCCATTTGGAGAACTGCAAAATAGGGTGGAAGGTAGGAAACTTTCCTAGGATAAGGAATAAAGAACAAGAAAGAGAAAAATAGAAAGTATCTGATTTGCTAGGACCTCATAGTCCATGTTTGAAGTAAAAATAAATAAGGAAATAAGTATACAATTGGCTTAGTGTTTGGGTATTGGCTGACTGGATATACTATGTTTCTGGTCCAGTAGAACATTTACAGGGACATGAAAATTAACGTATTTTGGTTTGTTGATGTGGCACCCTCTTGAGCCCAGAAAGTTATTTCAACAAAAGAGAAAATCTTAGGCAAGTTAATTACCTTTTGTAGGTATCATAACCTATAAAATGGGTAAAATAAATACTTACTTCATAGGGTTATGGGCAAGATTAAATGAAATTTTCTAGCACAGTGCTTGCCTTAGTTAATAATATACTTGAGCTGATGTTATTAATGTTAACATCATTTTTAAATACCAGAATGGAGAACCTGTGTTTGCTTCTGTCCTGTGCTATTCCTTTCTGTATATTCAGATAATCCAAATATATTTATATTTTAACATAAATGGGAAAGAAAACATAGATAAAAAGAAAATCTTTCGATTTTTTCCCCCCAACCTGAGAAACTTATAAATAAATACTGATTTTTGTGTCATCCCATCCTTAAAGGAAATGTCCTTGGAGGCCAAATTAAACACAGACACAAACAACAACAAGGAACCAGTTTCTGATTCACCCAGTCCACAGGTTGGTACTGAAGAGACTCTGTATTAGTTTGTGGCACAGACATATGGATATGGTTTTGAATTAACTGTTGCTCCCTTCCACGCGTTGGGAATGTAAGAAACGTTCAATATTAATTAAAGCAGCTTTGTATGTAGGGCTGATACTCAGTTGAAAGGCATAGGTATAGCTTTAATGATTGTAAAATACTGAAATACTTCTGTGGTTATCCCAAACCCTCAGAGTACCCCTCCCACTCTAGCAAATTCTGGAAAGAGTGATCACCTGCTCCCGCAGGGACTCCGAGACCTGGTTGCAGCGCTCCGGGTGGCAGATGTTCTGGTTGGTCCTTGCCCTGTGCGGTGTTGTTGTTGAATGTCTCCGCAATCACCCCAACTTAAAACACTGGGATTCAGTTTCCAGTTATAACACAACTCCATTGAAACTGCCCTCATGTCACCAGTAATACTCTAATTTTCTTCTTAGTCTTTAGTGTCTTCAAATCTTTGTTTGACCTCCTTTCTTTCTTGAAACTTCACTTGCTAATTGTCTGCAACTTTTTCCATGATTTCCATAACTTTTTTTTTTTTAACCAATCTTTCCTTTGGCAGTTCTGCTGCTGGTTTTTCTATACTTGATTCTCAACTATATCTGAGAATCCTTTCTCTGCTAGGCAAATGACACATCAACTCTACTGTCTCAACTTCCATTTTAGCTTTTATTGTTGTTCAGTCACTTAGTTGTGTTTGACTCTTTGCAACCCCATGGACTGCAGTGCGCCAGGCTTCCCTGTCCTTCACCATCGCTCAGACCTTGCTCAAACTCATGTCCATCGAGTCAGTGATGCCATCCAATCACCTTGTCTTCTGTCATCCCCTTTTCCTCCTGCTTTCAATCTTGCCCAGAATTAGGGTCTTTTCCAGTGAGTCAGTTCTTCACATTAGGTGGCCAAAGTATTGGAGCTTCAGCTTCAGTATCAGTCCTTCCAATGAATATTCAGGACTGATTTCCTTTAGGATGGACTGTTTGGATCTCCTTGCAGGGAGATCTCTTGATATCTTGATGAGATCTCTTGATCTCTCTCTCTCCTTGAGAGTCTTCTCCAGCACCACAGTTCAAAAGCATCGGGTTTTTGATTCTTCAACACTCAGCATTCTTTATAGTCCAACTCTCACATCCGTACATGACTCCTGTAAAAAACCATAGCTTGGACTATACACACCATTATCAGCAAAGTAATGTCTTTGCTTTTTAATATGCTATCTACGTTTGTCAGAGCTTTTCTTTGAAGGAGCAAGCATCTTAATTTCATGGCTGCAGTCACCATCTGGAGTGATTTTGGAGTGCAGGACAATAAACTCTCTCACTGTTTCCATTGTTTCTCCATCTATTTGCCATAAAATAATGGGGCTAGATGCCATGATCTTAGTTTTTTGAATGTTGAGTTTTAAGTAAGCTTTTTCACTCTCTTTGACCTTCATCAAGAGGCTCTTTAGTTGCTCTTTGCTTTCTGCCATAAGGGTGGTATCATCTGTATATCTAAGGTTATTGATAATTCTCCCCACAATCTTGATTCCAGCTTGTGCTTCATCCAGCCTGCCATTTCACATGATTTTCTCTGCATATAAGTTAAATAGGCAGGATGACAGTAAACAACCTTGATGTACTGTTTCCCAGTTTTGAACCAGTGTTTTGTTTCATGTCCAGTTCTAACTGTTGGTTCTTGATCTGCATACAGATTTCTCAGGAGACAGGTAAGGTCATATGGTATTCCCATCTCTTGAAAAATTTTCCATAGTTTGTTGTGATCCACATAGTCAAAGGCTTTGTCATAAGTGAATAAAGCAGAAGTAGATGTTTTTCTGGAACTCTTACTTTTTCTATGATCCAGTGGATGTTGACAATTTTATTTCTGGTTCCTTTGCCATCTCTAGCCTCACTTGGAGAATTTTGAGCATTGCCTTGCTAGGATGTGAGATAAGTGCAATTGTGTGTTAGTTTGAACATTTTTTGTCATTGCCTTTCTTTGGGATTGGAATGAAAACAGGTTTTTATTATTAACTTCTCCAAGGCCAACTTATTATATCCTTTTACCAGCTTATAAATAATTCCCAGTCAGATTCAAGTATACACTCTTAGCTTGATTCTGAAGACTGCTTATCATTCATTTCCATCTTTCTTTCATTTCCTACTCCAAGGCAACTAAAAGTGATCTATACTTTTTAAACAGTCCTGTCTTACTTCTCCTTGATACATATTCCATGTGTGCATGCTCAGTCATGTCCAACTCTTTGCAACCCCATGGACTGTAGCCCACCAGACTCTGCTGTCCATGAAATTTTCCTGGCAAGAATATTGTAGTGGGTTGCCATTTCCTATTCCAGGGGATCTTCCCGACCCAGGGATTGAACCCATGTCTCCTGCATTGGCAGGTGGATTCTTTACCACTATGCCACCTGGGAATCCCTCCATAGTCCATACTTGTTCTCTTATTCCTTTAACTTATATTAATTAAAATTTAATTTCTGACTTCTCTGTGTTCTTACACAGGGCTATATCTAACTATATTTTGGTGTTATTTTTCACACTATTTCTTGTATATTATGCTTTCTAGTTACAAGTGACTGAAACTCTGCTATTGTATTTTAATATTATGAAGAGTGTATGATTCAGATTAGCTGTATCTTGCTGTTCAAATGATGTTATAAGGGCCCCATTATTTAAGCAGATTCTTACTACATGGTATTAAAGAAGACATCAACCAGCCCCAGACCCATATTTTTCTTGCCATTCATAATCTCAGAAAATGAGAGGTCCTTGATTTTGTGTCATTTCCCTCAAAGAACTCTGCTTGGCCTTGATGGCTTAATGAGTTCACCCCTGGATCATTCAGTGTCCAGAGGTGGTGCTTGTCACCAAGGGTCAGACTGGAAAACCCCATTAAAACCCCAGGGAGTTGGGGCAATGTAGTTCCCAAAAGGGGAAGAAGTTGAGCAGACAGTTAAAAAGAAACAGATACATGCTACAGCTAGAAAGAGGAAGGAAGGGGATCTTGAAAGAGGACCTACTGTGTGGTAGGTATTGTTCTGGAAGGTGTGCATCTTGTCACTCATTTTATTCTCATCACAACCTTAGGTTATACGATTAGCAAGGTTAGGAATATAGTCATTAAGGTGGACTGAAAATAGATGGTACTGTCTTCTACATGCGAATCTCTGAGAACTGGGAGTGAATAGGGACTTAATATACCGTTGTTGGCCTATAACAACAACCCTTTATCCTCCTGAGGGTGTTTCATGATAGATACTTTGCATGCATTACAGATCACTTATAATTTTCATAACCTGCTCTTGAGCGGTCTTATTTCATGGGAGCTCGGTGTTTTGCACAAAGGCATAAAAACCTGAAGCAGGATTTGCATTCAGGTTTGTGACTTTCTAAGGGTTAGTTGGATTGTTTTATTTTAGCTCTGTTTGTTAGACACGAGTCTGTTAACCTCCACAACAAATTAATACATGGAGACGAAAACCTCAGAGGTCACAGTGTGTCCAGCCAGAACCACTAGAGACGCATCTTCTCCCTGAGGGTTATTAGTAATGTGCCCAGAGACAGTACAGCAGAAGGAGGCATTCCTAGGGCGTGGATTTCATGAAGAATGAATCAGAAGTAGGCCAGTGAGACCATGAAAAGAAGCATCAAAGCACCCTAACTGCTTTTACTTTGAACTAGCCCAACCTGATTCTGTGGTTGTACATTTTGTTCTAAAGAATTAGATACTATCTGAATAAACAAACAAGAAAATAACATGAAAAAAAAATCATGTCCCTTGTCATCTAATCTAGGTCATCATCTTTGTATAGTTTGATAAGGCTCAGGAAGAAGTTTTTGACATTTTGTTTTTTCTCCTAACATGCCTTAGGCCCAAGTTTACTTCTTTCTGGAGTACTTAACTTGGGCTCACATAACCGCAGTGAATCCCACACAATAAATCCTTCAAAAAGCAGGGCATTACTCAGATAACTGAGGACTGCTCAGTTATGTTTGCAGCTACAACTAGATGATTTTTAAAAGTTAAGGCTTCAAGAGCCTCTGTGGTATCCAGTAATAATAGTCTAGAATTTTATTCTAAATAAAGTGTAATATAATTATGTAAGGATGTTTCCTGAACATTAGATCACATCTTCTCTTTAAACCATTTGGCCCTATTTTTGTTGATTAATGTCCATAGACTGTTACATGATCACAGAGAGTTCCATGCTCTTTAAAAACAAACAAACAAACAAAACCTTGTATTTTCTTTCTTGGCCAGATATTAAAATGAAACTAGTAATTCTTCCTGTATTTGAAAGGAAAGCACATTGTGACACTCAGCAATAACATAAGTGTTAATTTTTGTGACTAAATGATACTGCTTTTTTGATGTTCCACCCACTCACCATTTCAGTGTTCACAGTTCCTAGACAGGAATTGAAATCTGTTTCTTGGTGTTTAAGAGGAACATAATGTTTGACAAACACAAAAAGGATAATAAAGGCATCCTTACTGGCAAATTTGCTCCAGAAAGTTTACTCCTAGAGTTGCTGTACACTTAGGCCAAATTGGGTATCTTTTGAGAATAGCTTCATGTTTTTCTAAATGTACTTGGCCAGTAAAGTTGTCCTTGTCTCTTTTGCATTGATTAGTCTTGTCCTTTGTATATGCTGGACACCTCAAGTCATTTAAAATACCCAAGTCACACGAGGACCTTATGAAAGTTCAGATTCAGTAGTTGTGAGCTGTGGCCTGAGATTCTGCATTTCTAAAAAGCTCCCAGGTGATGTCAGTGCTATTGTCTGTAGACTACACTGTGTAACAAGGATACAGACTGTGCTTCATGGTAGAGAGGGAGGGGTGCCCATGTATCTTGTTCATATCTATCTGGTATCTCACACATCTGGTAAGGTGACTGGTACCCAGTAGATGCTCAGTATGCATTTGTTGAATGAATGAGAGAACTTCTTGTATCTAAATTTACTATCAACTATAGCAGACATGTCCTAGAAAAATCCAAAGATTATATATATCCAAAGATTTTATATATATATATATATATATACACACACACACACACACACATATATATATATATATATAAATAAAATGAAGCAGAGATGAAATAAACTTATTTTAGTCTTTCCACCTGACATTTATCCTCACTGCTATAGTCCCTGCACTTGTGTGCTTTCTAGTATTCGTGGCTGATTCCAGAATTACAGGCTGGCCCACTGGGCAGGTGATTGCCCAGTGTTCATTTCCAGTGACTTACTGTTTGCCCATCAGAAGGGCATCCCTGGTGGCTCAGACAGTAAAGAATCCACCTGCAGTGCAGGAGACCCAGGTTTGATCCCTGGGTCGGGAAGATATGCTGGAGAAGGGATAGGCTACCCACTCCAGTATTCTTGGGCTTCCCTTGTGGCTCAGCTGGTAAAGAATCTGCCTGCAATGTGGGAGACCTGGGTTGGATTCCTGTGTTGGGAAGATCCCCTCGAGAAGGGAAAGGCAACCCACTCCAGTATTCTGGCCTGGAGAATTCCATGGACAAAGGAGCCTGGCGGGCTACAGTCCATGGGGTTGCAAAGAGTTGGTCCTCAGCTAACTATTTTGCATCTGTTGGATGATGGATATAAAATAGTCTTGGGCATGAATCTTTCAGTAGGAGTTATGGTCTGTATGTATAAAATAAAGTATTATTATAAGTATTTTATGAGTATGTGGAAAGAAATGACTTAAAGAGCTAGTCAATTCAGACTTTTTTTTTTTTTTTTAAACTCATGGGGAATGAAACAAACACATTTCAGTTGTTTTTAGCCCCCCCACAGAAATGTCTTCCCCCCCTACATTCCTGCAGTCTTTAACAAAAATATATTATAAAAGCAAAACAATTTCATGCTTTTCCTATCCCAGGACTATTTGAAAAATGTCTCCTGAGACACGGAGTGGCAAGTTGAGGGAGCATGGGCGTCTGCCTGTTCTCGCACTGCTTAGGGCTCAGAGCAGACTCTCAGTAAATGACTTGAGTGACAGAAGCTGACATGGTGATGTGAATATTTAAGCCCTCAATTATTTTAAATTGGGGGTAATCATGGCAAGTTTTCTTTTGAAGAATACAAATCATTGTTTTGACTCTTTGCTTCAGTATATAACCCTGAGCTTAATGTGTTCATTAAAGTTCTATTTTTCCCCCCAAGAATTGACTTCTAGAGTAATAACACTGGAAAAATCAAAGTAAATAGAATGCTTTGCTGTAGGACCTTGCAGAATGATTAATGCTGATATGCATTGGGAGTCCCCAATAATCATTTCTCAAACTTACTTGACCCTGCAGGCCCCTTTTCACAGAGCATTTGGTTTCTGTGAACTTCAGGAAAAGCTGTTTCTATTTCACTTTCTCCATCTCTAAGGAAGGCCTAGAATTATCTGCTTTGAGAGCTTGCTTCTTTGTGAAGCACAATCTAGATGAGTATTTGAAAATCACTACATAAATTATTTTAAAATATCAGTTATAGATAATATGTAAAGATATCCTGATGAAGATTCTTTGGTGATTGAGAGTAAAATATTGCTCTACCTTCTAAAATTCCACTTCGAGGATGCCACAGCCTATGTCTTCACTTAAGTTTTTTTCTCTCCGTTGTACACCAGTGCTTGAGTTACTGAGCATGTGCATGTGCATTTTGTATCTGTTTTGAAAGTGAAAGTTGCTCAGTTATGTCCCACTCTTTGCAATCCCAAGGACTTCTCCAGGCCAGAATACTGGAGTGGGTTGCCTTTCTCTTCTCCAGGTGATCTTCCCAACCAGGGGTTGAACCCATGTCTCCCACATTGCAGGCAGATTCTTTACCTGCTGAGCCATAAGGAAAGCCCAAGAATACTAGAGTGGGTAGCCTATCCCTTCTCCAGCAGATCTTCCCGACCCAGGAATTGAACCAGGGTCTCTTGCATTGCAGGCGGATTCTTAACCAACTGAGCTATCAGGAAAGCCCTCTGTTTTGAAAGGCAACATTTATGTACCACATTGAGCCATACCAGGACATGTGAGATAGTTTTCTTCCATTGCCTTCCTTAAATACATGTTTTTAGTAATTTATCTTAGTTTTAGAGATTTTTTAAAAAGAAAAAAAAAAAGTTGTTCTCTTTGAATTCCTGAAACTGAAGCAGTGGAGCAGCTATGACCATGGCAGTCATTTTCTTTGCCTTAATTTTTCATGCTTATATTTTCTCATGTCTTTCTCTGGCTCAGCATTTTGAATATCTTCTTGGGCAGAATCAACACACCATCTAATATGTTTGTATTTTGTATCTTTTATCTTTTCTCTTCCCTAGATCTTGCTGATAGCCTTCCATCTCCTTTTCTCCATGCTTGTGATTTTGGTTTTGAGTTCTTGAAATAGACTCATTAATGTAGGAACAGAAATATCAATAAGGACAGAAAAATAGATCTTAAAGTGACTTCCACAGTATCCATTTCTCATTCATCTTTTTTCTTTCATTTTTTTTTTTCTTTTGATATTCTTGGGCATCTGTGACTAAAAGAAAAAAGTTTGGGAGGAAAAAGAGGCTGCTTAATTTAAGAAAATTAGTAAAAGTTAAAATATTATTTTTAAAATGTGTTTTACTAATTTGGTGAAATTTTGACTCAGATATGTATAGATCATGTTTATAGAGGATTTTCTCTGTTTCTATGTGACTTCACTCTTATATTTCTTTAGCAATGTGTAATTTTTAAAAGTCCAGTGAAAAGCTCTTTTTAACCCATTTTGAAGTTAGCAGTGGTGGTTACTGCTACCTAAACTCTTAGAAGTTGACTGAGAGGAAAGCTGAGGGTTTCTTTTCCCCTTGCCTACATGATTGAGATGAAATTTTAACAAATGCTACCAAGAAATTAAAGTGTAAAATATGGGACTACAAAGTATATTTCAGTACACACATATATTTATATACGTATGTATGTGTATACTTATATATAAATACATATGTGTACATGTAAATATGTATACACATATGTATACATATAAATATGTCAGTTTAGACTTGATTATGAAGTCAAAGGAGATTTTATATCAGAAAGCAGGAATGTTGACTGTTTCTTTCACACTTAACTTACAGGTAAATTCTTGTAAAAATTGTACTTCAGTTCAGTTCAGTCACTCAGTCGTGTCCGACTCTTCGCGACCCCATGAATCGCAGCACGCCAGGCCTCCCTGTCCATCACCAACTCCCAGAGTTTACTCAAACTCATGTCCATCGAGTCGGTGATGCCATCCAACCACCTCATCCTCTGTCGTCCCCTCCTCCTCCTGCCCCCAGTCCCTCCAAGCATCAGGGTCTTTTCCAGTGACTCAACTCTTCTCATGAGGTGACCAAAGTATTGGAGTTTCAGCTTCAGCATCAGTCCTTCCAATGATCACCCAGGACTGATCTTTAGGATGGACTGGTTGGATCTCCTTGCAGTCCAAGGGACTCTAAAGAGTCTTCTCTAACACCACAGTTCAAAAGCATTAATTTTTCGGCGCTCAGCTTTCTTCCCAGTCCAGCTCTCACATCCATACATGACCACTGGAAAAACCATAGCCTTGACTAGATTGACCTTTGTTGGCAAAGTAATGTCTCTGCTTTTTAATATGCTATCTATGTTGGTCATAACTTTCCTTCCAAGGAGTAAGCATCTTTTAATTTCATAGCTGCAATCACCATCTGCAAAATGCTGAAAAATTTCTATCTCAGTAAAGAGCAGAAATCTACATTAATGTTTTAATAGATTAATGATTAATGTTTTAATAGATATCTTTATGTTTTAAAGAAATAATATAGTCTTAAGACTTTCATGGGCAGTAAATAAAATAGTTAATAGTGGGTATATTTGGGTGATGAGATTGGGGTGGACATCATAATTATCTGTGTGACTTTTCAAGTTTTCTGTAATGAGCATGTTTTAATTTTATAGTCAGAAAAAATGTTGACTTAAAGTGACTCATTTATTTATAAAGGCTCTTATGAACTTGTAAAAGTTCTTTTTCGATAGCCTTTTCATTATTGCTGCTCTTTTTATCTACAGAGTTAATTAGCATAGCTTAGAATTCAAATGAATCACTGAGAAGGACTCCCTACATTTATCAGCTTGGCCTGCTATAAGAAAATACCACAGGCTGGGTGGCTTAAAAAACAGAAATTTATTTTCTTGCAGTTCTGGAGGCTGGGAGTCTGAGATCAGGGTGCCAGTAAGGTTGGATTCCTGTGAGAATCCTGGCTTTCAGACAGTCACCCTCCTGCCCTGTTCTCACATGGCAGAGAGAGAAAACAAGCTCTCTAGTATCTCTTCTTATGAGGGTGCTAATCCCATCATGAGGGTTCCATACTCATGCCTCCATCTAATCCTGATTACCTCCCAAAGGCCAACTCTCCAAGTATAATCACATTAGGGATTAGACCTTCAACATATCAATTTTGGAGGCACCTAGATATTTAGTCTCTAACATTCTCCTCACTCAAGTTGGCAGTATACAAGATGACCAGGTATGCATCTAATATTGAAAAAAACTTGCAGGCTATAAATAAAAACATGATAGTTATCATTGGATGATAGAAATATAGGGAATTTTCTCCATTTTTTGTGAATTTCAAGTATATTACTTTTATAACTGAAAGGATACAATAAACACTATTTTAAAAGGAAGATGAAATACTACAGAATGGAATGTAATATTCCATAATAATGTTGCAAATTTCAAAATCATTTTTTTTTCATCTTCTTGGGCTTTTTTTTAAGAATTAATAAGTGTCTTCAGCACTTAGAGCAACCAGGTATGGGAACACAGTGGAGCTCAGTAAGCTGCTGCTGCTGGTTCTCATTTTTCTACTTTTAACAGTGATGGCAATGTTCATGATAATGAAACATGCCATTGGGCATATAATATAGGAAAGTAACATAGAAAGTAGTTATGTCAGGATAGACATAATTGTTAAAGTTTTTTTCTGAGTTGTTATAAATAGAATAGCCCATTCATTGTCTTTTCTTTTAGAACTCTTTAGTCTCTTAGATTCTGAAAAAATGAATTGGTTAAAAAAAAAAAATGAGTTAGTGGCTCATTTTTCATTAACTTCCAATTGCAATTGTAATATAACCTCCTTGAATCTACACAATAAAATGGCAGGGAGATGGTGACAGTGAGAAAACTTGACATCAAACTTCCAGTGTGTTTCATTCCAAGCACTGATTTGCGTTTAATACCTGAGGCTGAGGAACTGTTTTTCCCTCTCTGATGCATCTCCTGTCTCCTCTCCTCTCTTTCTAATGCATCATTTCTTATTATGCTCCACCTTGTGTGTAGAATCTGTCATTTCCTTTTTTTAAAAAAATTGTCTATGATTTGTCCTCAGTTAACCCCTCATTTGAGTGTAATATTTCTAGTTATTTTTTTTAACTCTATAAATCAATAGGCTAGAAATGCCCTTTACGATAGTGATTTTTTTTTTTTTTTTGGTCACACAGGAAGCTGTCTGCTTGCCAAGTAAATCATGATGTGATATATTATTTCCAGTTGCTGTAAATTTTCAATATTCAGTGTGTCGGTCATACTAGGTCATGATTCAGTTATTTAATTTCACTTGTGTCTGTATTTTAGATGAGAATCCTTTCCCCCATTAGTAGATTTTAATTTCCTTCTCTTTCACAGTCAAATTCCAAGCATGCCTTATAAAACTAGCCACAAAATACACACATGAACAAACCATTTTTGTGTGTACAAGTAGACGCAAAAATACTCACTGGTAAACTATCTCTGAAATTATAAATTTGTCTTCTTAAATGTCATTTTTGTTTTTAACACTGTAGATCACTTTTATCACCATTTCTTTCGTAATTTGATTCCTAGATATGCAACAAACATATCTAGGTAACTCTCTGTCTTGTATTGACATAAGCTGTTTATTGGGAGCTTAAAAAATAATCTCACAAGTGATCTTCAGAGGTGAAAAAATTAAATTGTTCTGAATTCAGGGCTGTATCTACACCATAGTTAATGTGTTACTATTGAATAAATTGCTTTCTGAAATTGTTTTGATAATATTGAAAAAGCAATTTTCTTTCCCTCTTTTTTTTTTTTTTTTAACCAACAGGACACAAAAATCGCTTCATTGGAGCGAAACATAAGGGATCTTGAGGATGAGATCCAGATGTTAAAAGCCAATGGTGTGTTGAACACTGAGGACCGTGAAGAAGAGATAAAACAAATAGAGGTTTACAAAAGTCACTCCAAGTTCATGAAAACCAAGGTATGGTCCAAAGTTATAAACTTTTATATTCTTAATGTGACTGGAAAGTTATGGTTTATATACATACTTTCCCCCAAATACCCACATAATCTGCTTTATGTGATATATGAAATATATGGACAATGAAGAATGAGGAAGATTTTTAGTTCAAAAGTGTAGATTCCAGAAAAATCAGGGAAAACTTTTGGTGGAATTTTTACTTACTAAGGGGTTCAGGATTTTCTAATGAGTTCCTTCCGTGTCCCTCTGTCTTGGGAATTAACATTTATTTTTAATAGTCTTTGCTCTCCAAATTTCCTGAGATTTCATAAGTTTGCTATTTTTAAAAGTTTCTATCTTTGCCAAGTTTCTGACCCATCCCTGGAAGGTGATGGTCTTAAAAGGTGTTAATCTTGGAAGCCAATTTAATTGAGTTCAATGGTATGAAGATATTTTGGTTTTAATGTAGTATTTGACAGGACTGATTTGAGTCCCAGTGCTATCATTTGCTGAAAATATTCAACTGCTGTGATTCTCAGTTTCTTCATTCATGAAATACTGATAAGAAAAAGGAAAATACCTTCATCATTGGGTCGCTTTGACAATTCCAGGAGATTATGCATTTAAAATACTTACTCCCTTGACTGATCTCTAGAAAGCATTCAGTCATGTGAGACATTGTTGTTGAGTGTTATTATTGTCATCTATTGCTGTGGAATATTTGTGAAATATTACTGTAGTAATCATTTCCATTACTTTTTATCAGTATTGCTAGTTTTAAAGAATTTGGCTTATATTTTTCAAAATGAAACTTAGAGTTGCAAATGGACAAATCACCTGAAAATCTATTCTTCTTATATATGCAGAATTATTCAATTTATGAGCAGCCCAATCAGCCTTTTGAGACTTCAAAATACTTTTATTTATTCCTCTATTTAAGCCATTCTTTTTGAAAACAATAACCATACCAATTAAAATTATTTTTCTTTTTTCTACCACTTTCTCTTAAGTACTCCTGTTCTTATTCTAGGTTTTGCTGTTTGTTGCCTTATAAAATGCAGCAGAGTTGAGTGATGCACGTTTCTGTGAGAAAGCAGTGGGAAGTTGAGAGGAAAACTGCTTAAATAATGGTTATGATTTTTATCAGTTGTGAAATACATGGATAATCTTTGCAAAGAATTTGCAAAATTATAGGAGAGAAATAATATGCAGTGTCTACTTTACTCTGTATGTGTGTGTACATGTGTTTCTCTAGGAAAAACAAAATCTGTGCTATACTTCTGTCAACTTCCATCTGTAAGTTAGTGTTGAGATTTTGACTAAAACTTTCCATCAAGGAGTAGAGATATGAGAAGGAGAATGTCCAGTGTATTTGAATGTAACCCCTTGCTTTTAGTGATGGCCACAAAATGCAGAGCAGATTTCCTTGCTAAGTCCTCCCTTCTGGTTTCTTTTTTGCAGTCCTTTCCTCTTAGAGAGTTGAGCTGACATGCCACAAGCACAGTAGTAGGGTGGCCTGCAGACAATGGCCAGATCACTCTAGGAATGAAGACCAGATGTACAGATCTGAGTGAATCCATGAAGATTGGGGGAAATGATTGTTTTGGCTCAAACTTTTCCTCCCCACCCTATCCTGTCATATATCAGTGGAGGATAGTTCAAGCCACTTGTACAACTGAAAATGCCTTGAAATTTGTAAACTCTGTCCCTCAATATAGATTGTGTCCCGGTGAATAAAACATGTATATGGTCTTCAGGAAGCAAGTGATGGCCTCTGTTAGCCCACAGTCTTCTCATGCACCATTAGTCCTTGAGCTAGTTTTAACTTTTAATGGTTAGTTACTTTCAAGGGTTCCCAGAGTGTTCAAGTCGCAAGGATGTTTGAGGAGAGAAAAGGAGTTAGGTGAAAAGAGTGCGGGCTGAAGACTGAAGCAGACTCTGGCAGATTTCTAACCTGCCCTTGATAGCTGCTTGACCTTGAGGAGTGACTTAAGTCACTCAGCCACACTTTCCTCATCTATGAAGTGGGGGCAACACTGCAAAACTTAGAGAGTGACTCAAAATCTTAAACGAAATACTGCAGTTAAAGCACCTGGCTCAAAAAAGTAGGCGATGGCCATATCCATTATTATTGAAGAAATATAATCAAATATATTAATAATTTTAGTAAGTGCAAAGAGGAGCTAAGGAGCCTCTTGATGAGGGTGAAAGGAGACTGAAGCTGGATTAAAGCTTAACATTCATAAAACTAAGATTATGGCATCTGGTCCCATCACTTCATGCCAAGTAGATGGGAAAAAAGTGAAAGCAGTGACAGATTTTTTTCTTCTCAGGCTCCAAAATCACTGCAGCTGGTGAAATTAGAAGATACTTGCTTCTTGATAGGAAAGCTATGACAAACCTTAATAGCGTATTAAAAAGCAGAAACATCGCCTTGCTGACTTTTGTAGTCAAAGCTATGGTCTTTCCAGTAGTCATGTACAGATGTGAGAGCTGGACCATAAAGAGGGCTGAGCCCTGAAGAATTGATGCTTTCCAACTGTGGTGCTGAAGAAAACTCTTGATAGTCCCTTGGACAGCAAGGAGATCAAAGCAGTCAATCTTAAAGGATTGGGTTTCCCTGGTGGCTCAGCTGGTAAAGAATCTGCATGGAATGCGGGAGACCTGGGAGACCTGGATTCAACCCCTGGGTTGGGAAGATACTCTGGAGAAGGGAACGGATACCCACTCCAGTATTCTGGCCCGGAGGATTCCATGGGCAGTATAGTCCATGGGGTCGCAAAGAGTCAGACACAACTGAGCGACTTTCACTTTCCTAAAGGAAATCAACCCCAAATACTCTTTGGAAGGGCTGATGCTGAAGCTCCAATACTTTGGCCACCTGATGCGTAGAACTGACTCATCGGAAAAGACTTTGATTCTGGGAAAGATTGAAGGCAGGAGGAGAAGGGGACAATAGAAGATGAGATTGTTGGATGGCAATACCAACTCGATGGACGTGTGTTTGAGCAAGCTCTGGGAGTTGGTGATGGACAGGGAAACCTGGCGTGTTGCTGTCCATGGGGTCACAAATAGTTGGGACTCGACTGAGTGAGTGAACTGAATTGAACTGAAAATTGAATTGCCAGTGTACTTCATGGTCCATTGTAGCCTATTTGGATAACTTTTCTACAAAGTTTGTATGAATGTGTTGCTTGTGAACATCACAGATATCTGAGGAGTTAATTTGTGCAATAGTTGTTTACACACATTGACAAGGAAACTGTTTAGTGTCACCACTGGAGTGTCTTGAATTCTTTTGTTTATATGCAGGATTATATGGATAAAGCTTTCAATGGTGGATTTTGAGCTCTGTGGTTCCCAAAGGGGCACTAAAAATTGTGCATGTTCAAAATATTTCCCATTTCCCAATACTTACCACTTAGTTGGGAAAGTAAAACATGTACTCAAAACACTACCCTGAAGACTTGATGGGAGGAGAGTTCATTTTTGGCTGAAATAATGCAAGTTGTGCAAGGTTAAAGTTAGTGTTTCATTTTTTGTTTTGGTCAAAATAATCAGATTGGTGAAACTACAGTGATAGGTCTGGGGAAGATTGCCAACTCAAATCTATGTCTGAGCATACCTAGAAGGATATGTGAAAATACCATTCTATCCCCAATTCTATACAGTTAAGGAAGTAGGAAAAACTCAAGTCTATATGAAATTACAGACTTTTTCAGAAAAGAAATATTAGGTTTAAATTGCAAGAATCTAGAGATTCTGAAATGTACTCGGGAAATGGAACTGTAATTGTTAAACTCATTTTGTTTACTGAAGCAGTTGTAGAAGTGAAAATCATAAGGTGACTTTGGATCCCATCTAGCAGAAAATGGTAAGTTTAATGCAGGGACAGTTGACTTCAGAAACTCTTGTTTTAATACTTCACAAAGACTCAGAGTCATGGTAGAGGAACATTTCAGAAATTCTTATGAAATGCTGCACAAGGAGGGGACTAGAACTCTTTGAAACCAAGTCTGAAAATTGCAGCTGTGTATTGTTACTCCTGCCTGCGGCTTGTAATGAATATATAGAAAGCTTTTAAAAGTGTGCTTTCTCTTACCAGGTCTTCTGGAGAGGCATCTTCAGGGTTTACAAAGGTGCCAGGCTTGGCTGTGCCCACTGATCTATTACTTTAATAGAGGTCTAAGTGTGTTCTGTCTTAATTACTTGGAAGCTTACTTTTTTTTTAATTAAAAAAAAAAAAGATTTTAAAAGTTTTAAAGTCGCCAGGGATAAAGACACAGAAGAAATAGTTAGGGATGCAGAATAAATCTATTTATCTATCATCATGCTATCCAGGGCAGGAAAGATTCAGGAGATAGTCACTAAAATTAAAGGGTGTAAAAATCAACAACAACAACAAAAAAAAGTTTTAAAGTCAACCTAATCATTAAAAAATAGCTCCTAGAGTATCTGTGTTCTCATTTGCTTGTATTTTTGAAATTTTAACTGAAAAGTACTTTCATGACCCATTGGCAATACAATTAACTCAGCATTTGATTCCTTGTCATTAACAGGGCTTAGTCTCAATCAGTCTCAATTTCTGTGTATAAGTATTTGCTCCAAATAGATGATCGCTATCATCGTTTAGTTGCTAAGTTGTGTCCAACTCTTGAGACCCTATGGACTGTGGCCCGCCAGGCTCCTCTGTCCATGGGATTCTCCAGGCAAGAATATTGGAGTGGGTTGCCATTTCCTTCTCCAGAAATATATAATAAAGGCAGCTAATAGTGATATATACAGACTCATTTTCAGAGATAGAAGTGTGTTGAAATAATTTTAAATGTCTCAATGGAAAATGGACGTTGTTGTTGTTCAGTCAAAGTTGTGTCTGACTCTTTGCGACCTCATGGACTACATCATGCCAGGCTCCCCTGTCCTTCAGTATCTACCTGGAGTTTGCTCAAATTCATGTCCATCGAGTCGGTGATGCTATCTAACCATCTCATCCTCCGCCATCCCCTTCTCCTTTTACCTTCAATCTTTCCCAGCATCAGGATCTTTTCCAATGTGTCAGCTCTTTGCTTCATGTGGCCAAAGTATTGGAGCTTCCACATTAGCTGAGAATTTGATATAGAAACAATGTTGTGGTATGCAAAGTGAGTGCTGCTTGGATTAATTATTAAAATGAGTAAGGACAGTAGATTGGAGGGAAAGGAAGTATTTTAAGTAGTCCCATGAAATAGCATGTGCTTCCATTTTGTTGCTGAGCAGATGACTAGGACTGGTAGGGCCTCTTGCAAGCCTTGTGATTAAATTAAGTAGTAAAGACCTAAATTGCTTTTATAAATATAATATCATAAATAGACATGACATAACATTTTTGAAATGGTAGAAAGTGAATTGCAAAAATGTAAAGGCAGAGTTTAGAATCACAACTTGTGCCAAGCCTGGGATACCAGACATAGTCAGTCAGGATGAAAAGATGTGCATCTTTTAAGCCCTCTGGCACATGGATGTTGTCCCTGAGAACTGAGACTCTGCGAGACCTCCCAAGCTGTTCAACTCTCCTCTGTTGGAAAGTCCAATTTCTACCCATACAAGGTTTACAGGAATCAAACTATGAGGGCAGAATGTATAAGAGGCTATGAAAAGCATGAGTTACCTTCAGTAGCACTGTAAAGGCTTTAATAATGGAATATACCATATAAATAATTGTTTTCCTACTAGGGAAAGAACGATGGCATCCCCTGTTGTGTACAAGGCTTTGCTCCTAGTCTCACACCCTGTTCATCTACTGATCCAGTACTTCTCTGTTAGTCCCTCCCTCTGCGGAGTTTGCCAAAGATGCCACTCTGCTGTCTTAGATCTCCCCCTTTATTCTCAATTTGTGACACATTTTCTTATTAACCTCTGATGGATTACAAACCTCATAACCCAAACTGCATGATAATAAGCACATCACTTTCTAGACGTGAGGGCCATATCTGCAGTGAAAAAGAAGCTGTTTTCCTTGGCGGAGTAGGTTTTATTGGTGTTAGTTGTGTCACAGATGTAAGTGGTGGAAGAACTTTCAGATGAGATGAAGTGTGCCTGATGTCCACATGGACTTCATATAAAGCATGTGATGTAATTCCGATTGGTTTTTCTTCTTCCCATCACAGAGACAGACCTTCCCCAGCCTCAGTTCTCATGTATGTTTGATTGCATCACTTTCCATTTTTATTGAGTTTATGGCTATAAAAAAGCCAAAGGCATATATTTATGGAAGAATATGATTTTTTACCCCACAACTATATTCCCCTTAGAAAAACTTTTTTTCCTGTTATTGTCTGCATAAAATATTTAAAATTTACCTCACGGCAGTGATAGTCTGCAAGTTATTTAAAGCAACTGCCTATTTAATATTTATAGACTGAGATAGTTTTATCATTATCAATCTATTTTTATTGAATGAAGTAGCTATGTGTAGAACCTGCCATGTCTTCCTTCCTATTAAATACCATTCCATTGCTGTTAATTTCTTTCACATTCCTCTCTCAATACCCCACTCCCACATGAGGTTTCTACTCCAATATTTGTAGACGTTAGCACTAATCATCTTTTTTTTCTTTACTATAAATATCATCATTGTTTCAGCATGTAGAGTTGAAAGTTTTTCGAGTTTTATTTTCAGATGAATCAGTTTCATATGTTGAATCAACTATATACTGTAATGTCAACTCTTCCTTGAGTAGTTGCTGATCACAACAGAGTTAATTCATTTTATAATTTTCTCTTTTCCCTCATTTTATTTATATTCTGTTCTTGTGTGTGAGAAAAAGAGAGGGGTATGGGGAGAGAACTTACTTTGTTTTAGCTAAAAATCATAGACTCGTGATTTGTTAAATTACAAAGAAATAATGTATTTCATGGATTGCACAGACCTGAGTAGTGCTAACACCCTGGACACACATACTCAAAGGACATTGATAATCTCCCACAGTTCTTTTTAGTGAACTTTTCAGCATACTCAGAATTCTTCTCAAGACTGCCTTCTGGGCAGCCTTTACCAAACCTGTAGATGTGGCAAGTATGATGAAACCTGTATGTCCCCCTGTCTAGTCTGGGTTCACTCTGCAAGTGGGATTCTATATCAACTTTTATAGCAAATTGCTGAACCCTGAAAATTTCTGAAGATGGAGGTCTCACTTCTTTTTAAGCATCTCACTCTGTTTATGCTCAGTAGTTATTATCAGTACCTTGGTTCTTATTTAGCTAGTTTCAGTTACTGGGGCAAAAATGACGGATCAAATATAGTTTAAAAACATGCAATTTAAAATGTACTTACGAAATTTCAAGTTAGAAAGAATCTGAAGGGCCAAGATTAAGCCAAAGCAGGGGACTAGAATGAAAACTAGAGCACTGGTTCTATCTTCTTCTTTTTTTAACTCTTTTGTCTGCTCCAGGTCTTAGCAGCAGTGTATGGGATCTTATTGTGACATGCTGGATCTTTAGTTGTGGCATCCAGGATCTAGTTCACTGGCCAGAGATCGAACCCAGGCCTTCTGCATTGGGAGCATGGAGTCTCAACCACTGGACTACCAGGGAAATTCCTGGTTTTGTCTTCTTGTTGGCTTTGCTAGACAGATGAACTTGAACTTTAGTTTTCACAGTCACAGTGACACTAAAGGAAAGTGACAGAAGTTTGAGCCTGCTCAAAATGAGGAGCCAAGTAGGAGTCCCACTACTACATAAAGCTGGGATCCCAGACAGCTAGACTCCTAATGCAGGAGTAAAGTAAAATTACTTTGGCCACCTCATGCGAAGAGTTGACTCATTGGAAAAGACCCTGATAATGGGAGGGATTGGGGGCAGGAGGAGAAGGGGACGACAGAGGATGAGATGGCTGGATGGCATCACCGACTCGATGGACATGAGTTTGAGTAAACTCTGCGGGAGTTGGTGATAGACAGGCAGGCCTGGCGTGCTGCGATTCATGGGGTCGCAAAGAGTCGGACACGACTGAGTGGCTGAACTGAACTAAAAGTAAAAATAAACTGCCCACTCTATTCTCCTCCCACCTAGACTAAGGGGCTCCAGGGAAAATCATTTATTTACCTATTTAAAATCTTTGAGCCAAGATAAAGGTGAAAAAACCTAGCACTGAGAATCCGTAACCACAGCTGGCTGTTACACAGATGTGCAGTGTGAGGTGGTCCAAGAACTTTCAGTACAGAATGTAGTTTAAAGGAGCCCATGTTGGTAGTACCCAGGTATTGGCTGAGATAAATGCTCTGAAGGACCACATGTTCAGCTAAGACCCCTCAGTATTTTTCTCCAGAGAAAGTTCCAAAACATGTGAGTAAAAATTTAAAAAAAATTACAGAACCTTCAAGAAAGCAAGCCACCATAAGCAAAAGCCAGTAGAAAGAATTAACAGCAGAATTAGAAGAGAGAGACTTCAGAAATTGAAATTTTGAGACAAACACTATGAAATAAGTATGTTTAACATGTTAGATAAAAGAAGGAGTTGAAAATATGGCTAAAGGGCAAGAGGCTATAAATAATACCAAGGAAATTTAAAAAGAAGCAAATGACCTAGAAATGGAAAAATATAAAAATGGAAATTTAAAAGTTTGAGAAATACATTTAATCGCAGAGTGGTCATAGCAGAAGAGAAACTTAATAGACTAGAAAATAGGGCAGAAGAAATTAAGTAAAAGATAAAAAGGTAGAAAACGTTAAAGATGCATAGAAGAGAGAATAAGAAGATCTAGCACAAATCTAACCCAAAGTCTTGAGGAAAGAGAGATGGAATAGGGACAGTTATTATTCAGAAGCCATATTTGAAGCGATAAAAGCTGAGAATTTTCACAGGTATCAGTCTACAAATTCAGAAGTCTTCAAATACCCAAAATAGGGTAAATAAAATGAAATCTCTCTATTTGCATCAAAATAAAGACATAAAATCTTAGAGGCAAAGAAAAAGTCTTAACAGAACATTTGTCCAGAGGAGATATATGAATGTCTAATAAGTATGGAAGAAGATGTTTGATAGCATCTTAGGCATTAGAGAAAAAAGCAAAACCATAAGGAGATAACCACGTTATACTCACTGGAATGGTGATGAGTGAAAAGACAGATGACAGCAAGTCCTGGTGAGGTTTTAAAGAAACTAGAACCCTCATGTGTCTCGTGGGAATGTAAAATGGTATAGTCAGTTTGTAAAACAGCTAGAAACTCTTCAGAAAGCTAAACATAGTTACCATGTGACCTAGCAGTTTCACACCTGTGTTTATATCCAAGAGAAATGAAAACATATGTCTCCACACACTTGAACATGAATGGTCTTAGCAGCATTATTAATAGTCAAAACGTGGAAACAACTTAGGTGTCCATCAACTGGTGAATGGATAGAAACAATTATGTATATTCATACAGTGAAATATTACTCAGCTATAAAGAGCAATGAAGTATTTATACATGCTACATGGATGAAACTTGAAATGTTCTGCTATGTTACAGAAGCCAGTGACAAAATACATATATTGAAGAGTGCATTTATATGAGATTCCCAGAAAAGGCCAATCCATAGAGATAATGTAGATTTTTGGTTGCCTAGGGCTAGGTGTAGAGGATGAGGAATGAAGAATGACTTTTTTTACTTATAGAGTTTCATATTAAGATGATGGAAATGTTCTAAAAATAAAAGTGTAATCAGATGTCAGGCACATATATGGAATATTACAGCCAACAACTGTTGGATCCATAATCTTTTTAAGCAAATAGTATACAGAATGCATTTATGATTACTGACTACATATTGTGCATAAAGCAAGATACACCAAATTTCAAATGATAACTGTAGAACAGACCATGTTCTCTACTCAGGAAGAAGTAAGACATAAAAAAAAAGAGATAACTAGGAAACACTCAATTGGAAATTAAGAAACATACTTTTAAGTTATTCATGGGTCAAGGAATAATAATGGAGATTGGAAAATATTTAAGGCTGTACAATAATGTCAAGGTATATCAAACTAGAGAGAGTGAGCTAAAATGATACTGACAGGAAAATATATACTCTTAAGGCTCATACATGGAAAGAAAAAAGTATGAAAATTAGTGAGATAATATTCCAACTTAAGCTTAGGAAAAGAAAATAGAATAAACCCAAGGAAAGTATTAAGAAGAAAATAATTTTAAAATTAGAGCCAAAACTAATGAAACAGAAAATAAAAACGTTGGATGATCAACAGAACCAAAATTGGCTCTTTGAAGAGGTTATTTAATGGGGCATGCTTCTGCTGAGATTCATCAAGAAAATAATTAAGAATAAAAATTCCAATAATGAAAAAAGATACTCATAGATACCATAATATCAAAAATAAATGAATTTTATGAAAATTTCATGCTAACAGGGTGAAAATTTAGATGAAATGAAAGTTTTTTAATGAAAACAACTTAGCAAAATTGATTCACATAATTAGAAACATAGATATTCCTATAATTATTAAAGATGGATGAAGTAAGGAATGGTCTTTGGAAAAAGAAAATGCCAGCTCTGGATGGTTTTTTGGGTGATGTTTAATGAACTTTAGTGAAAAAAAAATTTGCAGTTTTACACAAATCATTTCAGAACACACTAAAAGAGTGAACACTCCCTACTTTATTTGGAAGGCTAAATTGATGCTAAAACTTGATAAAGATAGCACAAGAAAGGAAAATTACAAATCAGTCTTGCCCATAAATGTAGAAATGATGACACAATATTAGCAAGGTAAATCCAGTAATATATAAAAATAATAATGCATCATGACGAAGTGGAATTTTTCACGGTAATGCATGGAGAGAGTAATATTTTTAAAAATCCATTAATATAATTTATTATATTAAAGGTGAAAATATGATAAATCACAAGGTGCAAGAAAAATGCTTGATAATATTAAGTATTCCTTAATGATAAAAAAAAAATCAACTCTTGGCAGAGTTGTAATAAAAGGGGACTTTCTAAAACTTGAATGCCTTTAAAAAGCTAAAGCAAACACCGAGCTTAATGATGAAACATTGAAATTCTTCCTTTTAAGACCAGGAACAAGACAGAAGCCACAAGTTCCACCAGGAATATCAGAAAAATTCCTTTCTGTCTTTCTGTGTGGCTTGATAGTGTGGCTGGCATAGACTTCTTCACAGCCAAGTGGTCACAGGGCGGTTGGACTTCTGCCTTGGTGGTTAGCTTCCAGTGAGAGGAAGCTAAAGCTGCTAGTTCTCCTAGAGGCTAGAACACACATACTGACACTTGTTCTGCATTTTGCTAGCTGAAGCAAGTCACAGTCCAGTCCATGCTCGAGGGTAAATAGACTCCTCCTTTAGTTGTGAGGAATGGCATATGTGTCTAAGTATAAAGAAATTGGTGGCAGTCATTTCTCGAGGTCTTCTACCATAACTCCTACCAGACTGGCCAAAATGTAAAACTGCAATGACATATGATATTGCAAAGACATGGAGTGATTGGCACATTTACACACTGCTTGTGACCATAGAAATTAAGTCCACTAGAAAACACTTTAATGTTATCTAGTGAATATGAAGATGTGCCCCAGCTATTTACTCTGTGTTCCAGCTATTTAATTCCTAGATTATTTTTTACAGTGTGTACCAAGCAGTATGTATAAGAATGTTCAGAATAGCATTTTTCATAATAACAAACCTGGAAATAAGCCCAAATGTCTGTTAACAGCACAGTAGACAAATACATTTTGATGAAATCTTACAATGGAATACTGTTCAGTTCAGTCGCTCAGTCGTGTCTGACTTTGCGACCCCATGGACTGCAGCACGCCAGGCTTCCCTGTCCATCACTAACTCCCAGAACCTACTCAAACTCATGTCCATCACGTCGGTGATGCCATCCAACCATCTCATCCTCTGTCGTCCCCTTCTCCTCCTGCCTTCAATCTTTCCCAGCATCAGGGTCTTTTCAGATGAGTCAACCCTTCGCATCAGGTAGCCAAAGTATTGGAGTTTCAGCTTTAGCATCAGTCCTTCCGATGAATATTCAGGACTGATTTCCTTTAGGTTGGACTGGTTGGGTCTCCTTGCAATCCAAGGGATTCTCAAGAGTCTTCTCCAACACCACAGTTCAAAAGCATCAATTCTTCAGTGCTCAGCTTTCTTTATAGTCCAACTCTCATATCCGTACATGACTACTGGAAAAACCAAGCTTTGACTAGATGGACCTTTTTAGTTTACTATCTTTGTTGGTCATAGCTTTTCTTCCAAGGAGCAAGCTTGTACTTTAATGAAAATGAAAGTGAACACATTGTACAAACAGTAACTTGATTTAATCTTGAAGATATTAGATTGAGTAGAAAAAAAGCAAAAAGCTAAAGAAGAAAAAAAACAGTGCAAATAAAGTTAAAAACCATGCGAAATTAAATAGTGTAGAATTTACAGGTGCAAAAAAACAAGTTAAGCTTGAAAGACAAATAAGAAAAGGATGAACACAAAATTTAGGGTGGTGATTGTTTCAAGGGAGGGAAAGGAAATAGAAATGGGTTGGGATATGGGTAGTTCTAGTGATTTTTTAAGTAATTGAATAATGGATGTTTCTTGTATTTTAATATTTTATGTATTTTTGATGTTCTTTTTTATCTTTTTAATATGTAATGTTAGAAAAAAGATCCCTCAATGCTTACTTTTTGGGGTGAGGATTCTCTTCTGTCGAATGATGCTCCTGAATGATCATTTCTGTTGTGTAGTATCAGAGAAGGTCTAGGTTCTGTCTTGGGTAATTACCTTTGTTAGCTCCCTGTTGACCCTTCTGAGGACCATGGTCAGTAGACCTTATTTTTTCTTGGATGAGTTGTGGGTTTGGCCAGGAAGCCTTTATTCCCTTGTGAACCTTGGTTCTCAGTGGTGTGGAAGATAGAAAGCATCTTGTGGACTTTACCTTTCCTGTTTTCTATTGTCAGTCGCCTCTGAAGAGCCTCCCCAGACCCCTAAGACTAAGTGACTCCCAAGGCCGTATTTTTAAGCTCATGGTCTGCCATGTTGGATTAATGATCACTAGCCCTTGAAAATTTAAGAGAATTGAGCAACTCCTGCAGCTCAATTCCAGAAAAATAAATGACCCAATCAAAAAATGGGCCAGAGAACTAAACAGACATTTCTCCAAAGAAGACATACAGATGGCTAACAAACACATGAAAAGGTGCTCAACATCACTCATTATTAGAGAAATGCAAATCAAAACCACAATGAGGTACCATTACACACCAGTCAGGATGGCTGCTATCCAAAAGTCTACAAGCAATAAATGCTGGAGAGGCTGTGGAGAAAAGGGAACCCTCTTACACTGTTGGTGGGAATGCAAACTAGTACAGCCACTATGGAACAAGTGTGGAGATTTCTTAAAAACTGGAAATAGAACTGCCATATGACCCAGCAATCCCCACTTCTGGGCATACACACTGAGGAAACCAGATCTGAAAGAGACACGTGCACCCCAATGTTCATCGCAGCACTGTTTATAATAGCCAGACATGGAAGCAACTAGATGCCCATCAGCAGATGAATGGATAAGGAAGCTGTGGTACATATACACCATGGAATATTACTCAGCCATTAAAAAGAATTCATTTGAATCAGTATGAGATGGATGAAACTGGAGCCCATTATACAGAGTGAAGTAAGCCAGAAAGATAAAGAACATTACAGCATACTAACACATATATATGGAATTTAGAAAGATGGTAACGATAACCCTATATGCAAAACAGAAAAAGAGACACAGAAATACAGAACAGACTTTTGAACTCTGTGGGAGAAGGTGAGGGTGGGATGTTTCAAAAGAACAGCATGTATACTATCTATGGTGAAACAGATCACCAGCCCAGGTGGGATGCATGAGACAAGTGCTCGGGCCTGGTGCACTGGGAAGACCCAGAGGAATCGGGTGGAGAGGGAGATGGGAGGGGGGATCGGGATGGGGAATACGTGTAAATCTATGGCTGATTCATATCAATGTATGACAAAACCCACTGAAATGTTGTGAAGTAATTAGCCTCCAACTAATAAAAAAAAAAAAATTAAAAAAAAAAAAAAGAAAAAAAAAGAAAAAAAAAAAAAGAAAATTTAAGAGAATTGAGTAGTCCTCAAAGGTAAAGAGAAGGAGCTGTGGCTTATAATTTTTTGTAATTTCATTGTTTTACAGATTGATCAGCTGAAGCAGGAGCTTTCAAAGAAAGAGTCAGAACTTCTTGCCTTACAAACAAAGCTTGAAACTCTTAGCAATCAGAATTCAGATTGCAAGCAACACATTGAAGTGCTTAAAGAGTCACTTACTGCCAAAGAACAGAGAGCTGCCATTCTTCAGACTGAGGTAAGGTACTGTTTCAGGACAGTAGACATTGAATTGACAGCAAATATCCTACCCAAACAGCTTTCATTAGAAGACTCCCTTATCCAAATCCTTGGGGCCAGATACATCTTGGATATCAGATATCTTGGGGATTTTGGAAAGGTAAGATCTGTTGCTTGTATCACAGATTGTTTAACACTCCCAGTGGGGCTGCAGCAATATCCCATAAATAAATATATGAATAATTATGCAGAGAAAAATTTTTTTACACTTAAGTAGACTAATTAAAGTATATATAAGAAACCTCCTATTGATTTGTGTTAGGTTGTGCCACCAAAGGAGTTTGCTTCACAGTTTGCTTTTCTTCTTTTTTTTTTTTCATTTTTTGTAGTTTTATTTTTGGATGTTGGAACCACAGATAATGATTGTACCTTAAATGGTTTCATTTTATCAAAAATCATAAAAGCATCAGAATGTCCTCTACCTTCCTGTACTGTGCGTATCTGTGTAGGCTTCACTCCTGGCACCCTTACGTTTCTTACTTCCTAAAGAGAGTCCTCAGATTTCAAGAGTATTCTACCCTTTGAAGAAAGTTGATACTGTTTCAACTTATTCACACAGTTTCTTAAATGAAATGTGATTTTTTATTTTTATTTCTTATTCATACTTAGGAAAAAAAAAAGCTAAATCCTTGTTGGTATCCTACTTTCTTGCTTCTTCTCCTTGAATTATACCTTTGGGTCTGCTAAGAAATGCAAAACACAAGTTATTATGTAAATAAAACAGTTACTAGAATATAAATTATTACATGGAGTCAATAACAGAGAATACAGTGAATCTCCCTCATTTTTGTGTTGAGGCACTGTTTTACATGGATTACTTTAGAAGGCAATCTACTTGAGTTGCATGTTGTTTCTTGTGCTCTTGAAGCCATGTCTTTGCATGTATACATTTTGGGGTCTTTGGGGAAGTTTGGATTTTCTGTAGGAATTACTGGGGCCATAAAGTAGATCTGTGCCCTCAGTCAAGGTGCAGGAAAATGTACAGAGGAGAAAGGAAACAGGTTCCAGGTTGGATAGGTCTTGGCATGGACCTGATCGGTCTATGCACTTCATTGGTCAATAGGCAGTTAATTGGTAGCTTCAAGCTAAAACTGTCATTTTGGCCTCAATGATGTAGGTATTTTACAGTTAAGAAATATCATTTTTAGTTGTGTACAGTTCGACTGTAATGTAGAAGCTTGGATATTTAAATTTTTAAGGCATAAATGAACTATACCTTAATTGAAGGTTGACTTGTATAATATTTGAGGAAACAGCAGTGAATAGCAGTGAACTTAGAACTATGCTGTCTAATACTATACTATATTAGTATATATTATTATATATATATATAGTAATATATAGTATATATTATTACTGTATAGTATAATATATACTATAGAACTGTGCTATTTAATCCTATAAAACTATGCTAATACTATATTAGTATATATTATTATATATATAGTAATATATAGTATATATACACCTTATACTATATATATAGTATACTATATATAGTAATATATAGTATATATTATTACTATATAGTATAATATATACTATAGAACTATGCTATCTAATCCTATAAAACTATGCTGTCTAATACAATAGCCACCAGGCACATGGGTCTATTCAAATCTAGATTAATTAAAGTGCAGTTAAATTTAGACTGTAGCTTCTCAGTCACACTAGCCACTTTTCATGTATTTAGTAGTAGTCATATGTAGTTAGAGACTAGTGTATGGGACAGCACAGCTATAGAACATTTCCATGTAGCACTTGTCTATTGGCTTATTGGGACAAATCCTGCCCTCTGCCTGACTTTATAAAGTTTTATTAGAACACAACCATACTCTTTCATCTATGTGCTGTCTTTGGTTGCTTTTGTGCTGAAAATATTTACTCTCTGGTCCTTTACAGAAAAAGTCTGCCATTTATGGTGTGTGATTTCTTGGTGAGAGGATTGATTGGGAATTTGCATGCCTGGCTTGTCTCCTCTCTAACAGTCTTACTCTGAACAGGGCCAGATTTGCTAACCTCCTTTCTATGATCACAAGCTTTTCTTTAAAGTGGTTGTTCACACAGCAACAGATTGCATCACAGTTGCCTCACATTGACAGTAACACTATCACTACTAATGAAGTTACTGTTGCTGTGTATTGGGTAGAAGGAAACTTAAGACGCAAGGCAGTCTGTTGAGATATGGCCCGGGCTTCTTGATAGTTCCCCTCCAGGAGGAAAGATTGAGAAAAGTCAGCTTAGAAAAACTTACTGTCTTCCTTTCACTGCCTTGTACTGATGAGTGCTCTATTCCCCAGCCTCTTTCCCTTTTCTTATTCTGTCCCCTTGTTTTTTGCATCTCTCGAATTAATGTAGTTCAAATTAGACCTATATATATTTCATGAAAAAGACAGTGGTGACATTACCTGGATAGCTTCCATCCCACATTCAATAATTAAAATGACCCAATAAAGAGACGGCACTTTGAAGTAGAAAAAATTATTCTCCGTGTGTAGAGAAAGTGAGATGATTTTCTGGTTTTCTCCTTTGAAGTTGCGAGTGTGAGATTAATGATTTTATCAGCTGGAAACATACAAGGAATTTTCTTTTGCCTTTTTTCTTTTTTTAAAGTCTTCGTAAATGGAAATGGAAACAGTTATTTAATGGTATCCATCTCTTAGAGGAAGCAATTTAGGTTGAAATTAGCTCTAATTGTTGGATCATAGGCAAAGGATTTTTGGCAGCCCGGTAAAGTACATTAAAGTGATTTTCCTGCTTCTTGGCAAAACAGAGGAAAATAAGAGTCTCCCTACCTAATGTGGGTTAATGGGTGAGTATTCAGTAGGTAAGATGTTTCCTTGTGCCCTACAAGGAAAGAACTGAGTTTACATTCCTGCGAAAGGTATGGTTTTCATCCTTAGAAGAGGTTATAAGTGATAGCTCCTTCCAGGTAGATGCCTGAGTCTTTACTGAACGCCCTTGCCGAAACAGAAGACGACTTTCTCTAGAATGGGAAGAGGCCTTCTGGCACTCTGGAAAACCTGTGCCATTAGCTATCTTTGGCTTCTCTTTTAGAATATGGTGAAAGTGACAGATGACACTGACTCAACAGTTCATCTCTGTGAGGAAGGCTTTTAACACCATGCAATTTGCATTTGGGAGGTGGTAGGTTGAAGGGTGGGACAAGGGGGGAGGCAAGTTGTCTGGGTTTGTGGCTATGTGGCTTGGCTCCTGGATAGATTTGTTTTAACTTGTACAGATGCCCAGATGCTCTTTGACATGTGTGCAGTAAATCAATAGAATAATAATTACACACATACAGAGACACCACATAGCTCTTAACATAGCATTTTACTTTTTAAAATAGCTTCAAAGAACCCTAACGCCAAGTATCTTATTTTGCTACTTCCCTTGATGTTTTCCACGTACTAATTTACCCTTATCAACCAACACATTAATTTCATGTGCATAGAGATAATAATAAATTGACTTTAGTGCCTTGACTTTTATGAATTTCAATGAATAATTGCCAACATATCCAGAAATTAGATAGAAGAAAGGCCTAGCTATTATTTTATCATCTGAAGGAAAATGTGATATGAAAAAGCAGCATTTAGAAGTGGGAGATGTGTGCACATGCCTTAATCTCCCCATTTAATCACTGTGACGTAAACAAGACTTAAATTTCTGAGCCCCCACATCTTGCTTGTAAAACAGCAGTGTTGTGCCCACTCGACATGTCCATGTGAGAATGTTTAGATTCTTCTAAAGGGTTTTAACTATCAGTTGTGTTGACTATCATCATTGCTGTGATTTTTATCTCTACTGTATATCAGGATATTTGGGGAAAACTCTCCACCTCACTTCTCCTCTTACCATCCATTCTGTGTGTTCTACCCTTGTGGGTCTCCTTTGAATTTTTGGTGTCTGCTTTTATTGAGTTCAGACTTTTATATTTCAATTGAGTCACTTTTTTATGTCTTAGAATGATGCAGAGAAATGAAGATACTATGAAAATGCCATCTATTTTGCTCTGGCTTCAAATTAAAAGATGTCTTTGTGTTTTCTTGCAAGTACACTTTGCCCCAGCCCAGCATAATTCCCAAACTGCCAAGCATGATGTCTCTTCTGTATGTTTTCTGGAAGATACGTTATATGATAGTGGTATGTGATGGTTGCTTTTATACTCATTTCTGTTCCAAGTAGTTAGGGAAACCTTCTACTGGTCTAAAAGAAAACACTTGAAAACCTGTGAATTAAAAAATGTATGGGTTTAGTGTTGAGAAGGTGAACGGCAACACATGCAGGTTAGGTTAGTGGCAGCTCCTTGGCAAAGATCCATAACATTTTTGATTTTGGTTTTTAAATGTCATCAATATAAGAAAATGTCATGCAGTCTGTTGGTTCACTCCTCAGAAAATTAACCTCAGCACATGAATACTTATATTCACATGCCATAACATATATACTTTTAGGTAGTTTACATATACCCTGAAGCATTTCCAAGAGTTTCACATTAAAGATCCCTGCCCTATGGATTTCGTGAATTTTTCATTCAACATATATATTTTGAATGACTACTATGTGCCACATTTGGTTCCTGCCTTTATTGAGTCAACATTATAGTGGGTATATGGATATATGATAGAGATCTGATCAGAATACCTTGACCACTCACTGAATCCATTATCACTGGTTGGTAATAATCCCACACAAAATCTTAATTGGACTTCATCTCTCTTTGCTTTTTTAAAAGCAGAGAAAAGGAAACGAAGAAGCTAGAAATAAATGTTTAGCTCCTTTGGTGACTGAAGTATGCAAGGTATATGAATATAGCCATTTATATCTCTTGTAATTTAAGGCTAATATTGCTAAAGGTTCCCTCCTGATTCAGTGGTAAGGAATTCGCCTGCCAATGCAGGAGATGTTACTTTGATCCCTGGGTTGGGAAGATCTCCTGGGGAAGGGAATGGCTACCCACTCCAGTATTCCTAAGGTGATTACACTGTTAATGTTAAGATTTTATGTTTGATTTACACTGATCCTCTGGTTCTCCTTGAGAAAAGGAATTATATTTATAAACTTACAGATTATTTCAGGAGTTACTGCATCTACTTAGAAATGCTTCAGTCAGCTATACTTTAGATAGACCCTCCCCTCAACTTGTCTGAACAAGCAGCATATTATTTGAAAATATTTTATTAAGCATCAATGATGCACAAGGTGTTGGACAATGTGGGATCCATAATCTCAGAGGATACTGGTCTTGAATTTAGTAATTTAATTACATTGCTCAAATGTCTACTAAGTACAAGACATGCCTGCTCTCTTGACTTCAAAAAACTGTGGCTGTTTTTCATGCAATATGTTATTTTAAACTTGACTTACAACTTGTGAATTTGGTATTGTTGTCCCCATTTTTTAAGACTAGGAAATAGAGGTTCAGAGAGAATATGTATCTTGTTCAAGGTCACAGAACAGGGAGTGACAGACTTGGATTCTCAAGTTCTAAAACTCTTACCTAGAAATCTAACACTTTTCAAGAGTCCCAGTGGACCAAGGGCTTTCTTTGTGTTAAGGAAGTGATGTACATTATCTCATTTAATATTCATGGCAAAGGTTATGCCAGATTTTATAATTCTGTATTTAATAGGGAGGTTCACTAGGGATTCAAGAATGCTCACCAGATACAACCCTACACTGTCTATGAATAAGGATAAGAGTGAATAACTCCGAGACTGTAAGTTCTTACAGTAACATTGTGGCTGTAGCAGTAGCACTGTGGGTGTATTAATGAGGGATGTTGTCCAAACGTTAGGGAGGATACCATTTTTATGAAGTCTAGAATTCCAGTATATTGAGAAGAATGTATTGTTTATTATTTAATTTTTATTTCTTTAAAAATGTTTAGGATTGTGCATATATGTACATATTCACACATGCATTCACCCTTTGTAGGAAAAAAAAAGGAATGGACAACAGTATCTTACTGTGTTTTATTTTTGTTAGAGTCTCAGGTGATCTTTAAATGGTCTATGATACACATACTGTACATTTGTAGTATAAAAATTAAATGCATTCTTAAGAGAAATGGTGATGATAATTTCTTTAGGGAGTTTGTACAAGGTACTGGTGGAGGAGGAGGTGCTTTTTAAGCCCATGGCAGCATTTTTTGTTCCTCTGAGTCATGGATTCAGTGTGATAACACAGCTAGTGGAGCTGTCAGTTTTCATGATGAATCATAAAACCAAGCTTTTGACTCTGAAAATGTTGTTTTATGGAGAAAAGACACATTTTATGAGTCCTTGTTTCTGGGGTTTTTTTCTCATTGAAATGGCTCCTCCACCCTACTTCAAGGTGAGGCCAGGACTCCCGGTTATAAAGGTCACACTGACAAGGAGTTGGGAATGCTTTATGGTGTCCAGGGGCTGTGGGACAAGATGCATTCACATAAGGCTTTGCAAACTGTTCATATACTTGAGGAACTACTCCTTCTTCTAAACTCACACATGTTGACAAAAGGAGTTTTTTAAATGACTGGAAATCGTATTTTCCACAGTATGTAAGATGGGATTTACAAAGAGTGCTCCTTTACTTTTAAAAAATAATTACAGTTTTCTTTTTTACCTCTTGCCCCTGTTGACTGGCAAGCAGTAAAGTCCTTTTTAATCACTTTAGCCCAGCTTTCAAACGATAATATTAGAATTGTCCTTTTTGAGATAGACTTTTGTTTAATGCCCTTCATAATCACAGCGTTTAAAAGTGAATTGTTTTTTTCAAAAAGTTAGTAGCAAATGATGGAACCAACTTTTAAGACTGTCAAAACACCCCAGTGCCAAATCAGGGTGCATTGTATCACTTTTAAGACTTTCAAGGAATGTCTTTAAAATTAATAAATGAAAGAGGTTGGTGAAAAAATATACAAAACAAAATCCTGGTGTCACTTGTATTTTTCATTCTAATCCCATCGTTGGCTTCACATTTTAAAATGTTTTTATTTGACCAGGAAAGGCATCATTTGAAATTTTTATTGATAACACTCTTAACTTCAAGAAAAAGACATAAACCTGCAAAGCTATAACTATCATGGTGGCCACAATTGGGAGGTCTGCAAAATAGTTTATTACCAGTAGGAAAAAAATCTTGGGAACCACAGTCATTATAGGGGTCACCACCTCTGCTACGTGCATTTTATTTTTTTCCCCCTTTTCATTTTGAGGGTATGTATGATGGCAGTGCCAAACTACACACATTCCCCTCCCCTAATGTCTGTGGGCTTTGTTTTGATTCTCTCTTTATTAATGATGTGAAAACTTTGGGGTCACACAAAAATGAGCCAGGGTCAGCCTTTGGGGGCCCCAGAATGCTGAAAATGTCTTGGTATCTAGCTAGTAAAGACATTGTTTAAAGGAGCTAGGTTTCACTTCAGATTTTTAGCTGTTCTGCAGATTTTAGATACCTGGGTACACTTTGCAAGTCAGTCTCCTACTCTTGCTTTCTTAAGGTGAAAAAGGAAAGACTTGCGGTGAAGTAATTAAAATGTGTCCTGGTTGTTGGCTGCAGTTCTGTGACTTTTTTTGAGGGGTCCTGCTAAAGGATGGTACAGGTAGTTACAAGCATTCTTTTATTCCATAGGTCCAGAGCCCAGTGCTTTTGTTATCATTGTTCAGGCTTTCAGAAAATGCCATATTTAACACCTTGTTAGTATAAAATTGCTTTTGACTTCATAAACACAGGTGTTCAGTTTGAATCTTAATCAACTGTGAAATAGGTAGATGTCTAAAAGGAAATTCTATAAATTGTGAACATGACTCTGTCAGCACACTAAATGGATTAGGAAAATTCATTGTCTGCCGTGTAATTGAACACCAGTGTGATGCGTGGACAAGAATTAGTCTTGAAAAGCCAATAAAATGGAGGAAAAAAGCAGAGCCCAGGAGATGTTGATTGTGTGGGTTCCCCCCACCACAAATGAACGCTGGTGCAGAAGAACTTGGACATCAGAATGGCTATTTAGAGGACGGCCAAGAAGGAATACATATGAGCAGACAACACAGAATTTATAGAGTAAAACCACAAGCACCTTATTTTCCATTGTACTAAAATAATGATATTTTACAGTACCATTTTATATGTAATTCTGCTTTCAATTTTATATTGTTACTGCAGCTCAAATCTCATTATAAATGTTCCAACAAAAATCCCTTTTTAATCAAAAACTTTCCAATCCTTAGCCCATTGTCAACTTACTTTGAACAACGTATTTTTCTAGTGAAGCAAAGGAATTTGGCCCTTCTATCTGAGCTCATTGGGATGTTATTTGAACTGTGTGGCTCAACATGTAATTAAGATAACTGATTCATTTTAATTTCTGTATTACATCCCTTCATAATGTGTATCCATTTTGGGGGGGGGGTATAGAGATACAGGGTCAGAGCCATTTATATTCTTTGAAAGAAAAGCAATAGATCAGTAGTGCTTTTTATTTCTATTTTATAAAAGATGTCTATACTATATTAAGCTGCAACTTAAAGTGACAATATACAAGTAGTTAATCATCTGTGAGAGAGTACATGTCCATGGTAAGTGCTACCTACTGGTGAATGGTTTGCAGGAAAAAAAGAATATATTTATGTCATGTCTGTGGGAAGCTGAAAATTGCCACTTTAGAAAAGGAGATGACAGAATTTAGGAGGAGGAAAATCCAACCAAACTCTCACTGACCTCCAAGCTCACTTTCTTTCTTTTTTTTGGTATAAATTTTATGGAAAACAGAATTTATTAAGTACTTCCATTTATTTTTTTTCCTTTTGGAATCACCATTTGGAAATAACCAGTGTACATTGTGATTAAGTTCTCCCTGACACTGGACCCACATTTGTAACACTTGCCTCCATTCCTCTGGAAAAAGGATAACATTTGCTGTGGTTGGGCTTCTTTATGTGTGTATTTACATATCAAACCAAAATGTAAAGAGTGAAGTTAAATTGCAGGGCTTCTGCAAGAATCTTTTACCCATTCTCATATGAATTTTATTCTTTTTAAATTAAATACAGATATTTATTCTATACAGACATATATTTCACCCTTCTTGTTTTATTTTTTTAAAAAGGGGAGAATACAACTTGAGGTAATAAGTTGTGTGGGGGAGGATCATTTTAACTCTAGAAATTTGTTTCTAGAAGCATTTCTTTCTTGAAGTGTGTGAAATTTATTTTTTTGCATGTATTTTTTTATTATTTAAAATTTTCAATGTAAGGGATTTATCAAATCCTTATTAATAGAATAATATTCGGCCTCTACAATACTACTTGGCAGTTGTTAATTTGAAACTGGACAGATCGTAAGTTCTATTGTTAAGATCTTGTGAAATGTGAAGGGAAGAAGAAGACCCAGCTCCTCGCTTACTGAATGTGACTGCTTGGCTAGTGCCAGCAAAGCTGGGTGTCAGAGGGTTGGTTCTCCATGGCTATGACCACCTTTGGCAACTCTTGTGAGAGTAGTTGAAGAAAAAGGGAAACGCATGACTAGGAGAATTGCTTAGGACTGCCAGAGATCTAGACATTAGGGTTTGTCAACTCTTCTACCTCACTCCCATCCAAAGTTGAAAAATACATTTATGGAAAGATGTACATGAGTTTTAAAGATTTAATTTGGAAAAATTTAATCATATTTGTTTTTTGCTGTGTGTATGTGTGTGTGTTGTGTGTATGTGTTAGAAGAAACAGAACACTAAGGTATGGAAGCTAGATAAATAGCATCATTTTGGCAACCTTCTTTGTTGGATCTTCTGTAGATTAAATAAGCCTACTAAATTAAATGCCTTTTGTGGGTTAGGTGTAGTGCTAAATGCCAGGAATACAAAAATGAACAAGAGATAAATGTTCTCGGCATTACCACTCATAATATGATTATTGAGAAATATTTAAGTTTTTTTTTTTTTATTTCTTTTTGTCCTTGAGTATCCACTAGGGTTGACTCATGGAAAATACAGTCCAGTGAGCTGTTAGTTGCTTATCAGAGCAATCCATAAAGACTTTGGGCGTGTAACAGGGCCTCTGAGGAAGACCATGGAAGTAACTAACCAGAAGGAGAACTTGTCTCTATGGTCAGAGCCTTTTTCATTTATAGATCTTTAAATTTTCAAGTGTCACTTTCTTGGACAAAGTTTATAATGTAGGTTGTATAGTACACAAAAATACAGTCTTATTCCTCAGAGACATTGTGGCCTAGCTGGAGTTTTCATTACTGTGCTGCATGCACTTAAGTATTTATTTTAACCCTTTGTTAACCTAATATTTATAAAGAAGGAAAACATCACCACAACATAAATTTATTGAAGAAAGGGATGTTTTGACTTATTGTCTGAAGTATCTGAGCTCTGAGAGTAGTGCCTGGCACAATGTAGGGACTGCAAAAATATTTGTTGAATCTATTATTGATCTTTGGCATTACTGGAAGTGTAGTGGGAGGATTAGATGAGATATTGCATCATGGTAGCAATGGAAATATTCCTTTTTAGGTGATGCTTTAATATTAGTATTATGAGAAAACATGAATTAACTCTTCTGTAACTTTGTTATGGGGAAAATATTCCTAACTATGAATCAAGATCTGCTAGTAGCAAAAATATGTAAGATTGATAAGCTTGATGACATGAAATAAAGAATTTGTGCCTGGCAAAAATTATCATAGAGTAAAAGACAAGTAACAACTTGAGCAATATACTTGCTAGTTATGCTGCAAAAAGAGGGTTTTTATCTTTAATAAAGTTTTTATAAACAACCCTAGGGACCAATAACCTATAGAACCAAAGGGTAGTAATATATAGATAGAACGATGGTCATAATATTATAGGTTATACACAGAAAAGTAGAAGTGAGTAGTCCTTAATTTATGATGCTCAACCTGATACATAAGAGAAATGCATATTAAAACTACACTGAAAAATGATTGCTCATTTGTTAGATTAGCAAAAATTCCAAGATTTGAAATATATGCTACTTATTGGTGGGGAAAAACTAGCCTTACAGTACCACTGCTCTTAGGAATGCAAAATGGTACATCCCCTTTCAGAGAGGAATTTGCCAACATCTAGCAGTTCACACAAGTTTGCCTTTGACTCAGAAATCCCAATCCTAGGAGTAGATTCCAAAGATACACTGACAAAATTACAGAACAGCCAAGATTTTTCATTACAATATCATCTGTAATAGTAAAAGACTAGAAACCAACATGTCTGTCAGAATGGGACTTACTGAGTAAGTCACTGTGATCCGCAAATGGATTACTATGTAGCTGTGTAAAAGATGAAGAATATCTCTATATATTGATATGGAGTGACCTGTTGGATATATGGTGAGGTGGAAAAAAAATAGATTGCTGAAAAGTGTATAAACCTGCTATTAACCTAAGAGATTGAAGAAATGCACATGTATGTATAAATATATGTATGAATATATATATATATATATATATATATATATTTGTTTAGATTAAAAAAAAAATGGTGGACAAACCATAATATTGAAAAACAAATTTGAGGGGTTTTGTTAATAGAATGAATGAACATGGAGAGAGAACTTAGACTTCTTTGCATATAGTTTGTATTGTAGGTTTTACTTTGAAACTGTATTTTACATAATTAAAAAACAAAATTAAATCCAAAAAAGGCAGTTTCTGAAAAGTTAAAGGAAAATGAAACAAATGAACCAGTTTACTAATGTGAGTGGTGTTATCCCCACACAGTGAGGATCTATTCCAGGTGACTATAAAATACAGTACTTTGAGTAACATCTCTAGTGAAATACTGTATAGTTCCAGACAAAAAAAACTACATAGAATCTTAAACTTTTTTCAATGATTATATTATTGGTTGTAGTGCATATTATTTATTATAGGAAATTATTTATTCTAAGACAAGTGTGTGCAAAGAATGGGGTAAAACAAATGAGTGTTTCTTTTGGCATCATTAAGAGCTTGGATTTTCAGAACTTGGGAGGAAGAAGATACAGATGTGAGATTGATGAAGTTAAGTAAAAATACTGTAGTCCTGTGATGTGTGTTTTAAAAAATCTATATCAGTATATCAATATCTATGTAACTTATCTGTATCGGTTATATCCTAGCTGTGTCCCTGCAAAGTCCTAGAAATAAGGATCCATCTCTGGTAGTGATAGCCTTTCCAAGCATCATATTCGCTGTTTTCCCACTACAGGCGTCTGTGGAAATGGATAAGTCTGTGCCTGGGAGAGGAAATGGTGAAATCTTGTCATTTTAGAAAGTAGTGAAAAAAACAAAAGTTAGTGTCTCAGTCATGTTCGACTCTTTGTGACCCCGTGGACCCTAGCCCACCAGGCTCCTCGGTCCATGGGATTTTCCAGGCAAGAATTCTGGAGTGGATTCATTCCCTTCTCCAGGGAATCTTCCTGACCCAGGGTCTCCTGCATTACAGGCAGATTCTTTACCACTGAGCTGCCAGGGAAGAGTAAGGAAAGTAGGGAAGCTCTCAAAGATTTATCAGTTCATTTCATTCACTCAGTTGTGTCCGGCTCTTTGCAACCTCATGGACTGCAGCACAACAGGCGTCCCTGTCCATCACCAACTCCCAGAGTTTATTCAAACTCATGTCCCTTGAGTCAGTGATGCCATCCATTCATCTCATCCTCTGTCATCCCTTTCTCTTCCCGCCTTCAATCTTTCCCAGCATCAGGGTCTTTTCAAATGAGTCAGCCGTTCGCATCAGGTGGCCAAAGTATTGGAGTTTCAGCTTCAGCATCAGTCCTTCCAATGAATATTCAGGGCTGGTTTCCTTTAGGATGGACTGGTTGGATCTCCTTGCAATCCAAGGGACTCTCCAGAGTCTTCTTCAACACCACAGTTCAAAAGCATCAATTCTTTGGCACTCAGTCTTCTGTTATGGTCCAACTCTCACATCCATACATGACTACTGGAAAAACCACAACTTTAACTAGACGGACCTTTGTTGGCAAAGTAATATCTCTGCTTTTTAATATGCTGTCTAGGTTGGTCATAACTTTTCTTCCAAGGAGCAAGTGTTTTTTAATTTCAGGCCTGCAGTCACCATCTGCAGTGATTTTGAAGCCCAAAAAAATAGTCTGTCACTGTTTCCACTGTTTCCCCATCTATTTGCCATGAAGTAATGGGACCAGATGCCATGATCTTAGTTTTCTGAATGCTGAGCTTTAAGCCAACTTTTTCACTCTCCTTTTTCACTTTCATCAAGAGGTTCTTTAGTTTTTCTTCATTTTCTGCCATAAGGGTGGTGTCATCTGCATATCTAAAGTATTGGTATTTCTCTCAGCAATCTTGATTCTGGCTTGTGTTTCATCCAGTCCAGCATTTCTCATGATGTACTCTGCATATAAGTTAAATAAGCAGGGTGACAATATACAGCCTTGATGTACTCCTTTCCTGATTTGGAACCAGTCTGTTGTTCCATGTCCAGTTCTAATGTTGCTTCCTGACCTGCATACAGATTTCTCAGGAGGCAGGTCAGGTGGTCTGGTATTTCTATCTCTCGAAAAATTTTCCACAGTTTGTTGTGATCCATACAGTCAAAGGCTTTGGCATAATCAATAAATCAGAAGTAGACGTTTTTCTGGAACTCTCTTGCTTTTTTGATTATCCAACGGATGTTAGCAATTTGATCTCTCGTTCCTCTGCCTTTTCTAAATCCAGCTTGAAGATCTGGAATTTCATCGTTCATGTACTGTTGAAGCCTGACTTGGAGAATTTTGACAATTACTTTACTAGTGTGTGAGATGATTTCATTTGTGCGGTAGTTTGAGCATGCTTTGGCATTGCCTTTCTTTGGGGTTGGAATGAAAACTGACCTTTTCCAGTCCTATGGCCACTGCTGAGTTTTCCAAATTTGTTGGCATATTGAATGC
Source organism: Cervus canadensis (assembly GCF_019320065.1). Taxonomy (NCBI): domain Eukaryota; kingdom Metazoa; phylum Chordata; class Mammalia; order Artiodactyla; family Cervidae; genus Cervus; species Cervus canadensis. Next base: position 15,588,174 of record NC_057407.1, on the reverse strand, counting down.
AACACTTTTGTAGCATCATCTTTTAGGATTTGAAAAGCTCAACTGGAACTCCATCACCTCCACTAGCTTTCTTCATGGTGATGCTTCCTGAGGTCCACTTGACTTTGAACCCCAGGATGTCTGGCTCTAGGTGATTGATCACACCATCATGATTATCTGGGTTGTGAAGATCTTTTTTGTATAGTTCTTCTGTGTATGCTTGCCACCTCTTCTTAATATCTTCTGCTTCTGTTAAGTTCATACCATTTCTGTCTTTTATTGTGCCCATCTTTGCATGAAAAGTTCCCTTGGTATCTCTGATTTTCTTAAAGAGATTTCTATTCTTTCCCATTCTATTGTTTTCCTCTGTTTCTTTGCATTGATCACTGAGGAATGCTTTCTATCTCTCCTTGCTATTCTTTGGAACTCTGCATTCAAATAGGTATATCTTTCCTTCTCTCCTTTGCCTTTCACTTCTCTTCTTTTCATTGATAAGACACATCAAAAGGAGTTAGGGGCAAATTTTTAAAAAAATGTGCCCACTGAACAAAGAATATGAGCTTTAATAGTACATGACATATGCTTCATTCAGTCCCTGAGTTCAGGATGAGTACTATTTAAAAAAACTTTTTTATTTTTGTAGATTCTATTTTTGTAGACTTTATTTTTGAAACTGGCAATAAATGGAAAGAAATGAGTCCTCATTATAACTTACTTATATAAATGCTACCTCAGGGTAGCAAAGAGTTGCAGCAGAGAAGATTGTCTTTGTAGAAATATTCCAGCTAATAAATGAAGAAAGAATGCTAGACTCTCACCATTTTGCAACCTCTAATGATTTCATGGATCTGGGGATTGAGCATTAATGGATGCCACATCAAATACTGCATGCTTCCTGATAGAAGCCAGTGAAACAGTTTTGCTCGAAAAGTCCAACCTGAAACTTACTGGAAATACAGAGGACAGAGAGGAACTTAGCAAACAATGCCAAGGGATTCAGTGAGCAGGCTTCCCACCGTGGGAAATTTGAAGAATAGGATAGATGACTCCGTGCAGTTTTTTGTTTTTGAGTTTTTAGAAACAACCATGAGTTTTCAAGGAAAAGAGACATAGGTAGCGAGGGAAATCATTGATTAAAAAACTTGAGACCAGTGAACCAATTATAATGTATGAACCTTATTTAGATCCTGATTCAAATAAACAAAATGGTAAAATTATGAGCCAACTAGGGAAATTTGAAGATTGAACTGATGATAGTAAGGAGTCACTGGTAAACTTGTCTTAGGTGTGATAACATTTTTTTAAAAAACATAGACTGCTTATCTTTTAAGGACACATATTAAAATATTTACAAATGAAATGATATAATACCTGGGGTTTGGTTTAAAATAATCAAGGGCCTGGGAAGGGAAGGAGGTGAGGTCATAGGCAAAACAAGAGTACCCAGGAGTGGATGCTTGTTGAAGTGGGAAATGAGTACCTGCAGATTCATTATACTGTTCTCTGTACTTTTGCATGTTTGATATTTACATACAAAAACACTGAAAATAAAATGAAAATATGTGAGTCAGTGGCTTGAATTTCATTCCCAGTGACACGAAGATGCCACAAGATGTCTCCCATCTACCTATTTTGGGACTTTATGTTCTCATATTTACAGATGCTGTTGCAGTTAAATTATTCTAAGTTTGATTGGTGACCCTGAAGATGATTTCAGACCTTTTATCAAATCAACTGAAGTATACTCTTCAGAGGGAGAAAGTCTTGTTTTAACTTTTTGTAATTTTTCTAGGCCTTTGTTTTTATGAGATGGCATTTTGGCTGTAAAAGACTTAGAAGAAAGCATTGGGAAATCTGATAGGTAAGCTAAATTGGTTGGGCTTTTTATGTTGAAGCTTTTGGAAATCTTTTTTCAATCTGGCCAGTCACCATGAGACTTTGCAGCTGGCTGATGTCAGGGGCCTGCTGATGACTCACTCATTTTAGGCAGGGTCAGTCCTTGATAACTTCCTTGGAAATGGCTTGGGCTGCCAGGCACAGACCGTGGCCACATGATTTTTGCTTGACATCATTTCTTTTACCCACATTGGTGGGTATCAGTTATCACAGGATCTAATTTCTATTTTACTCTCAGTCTAGAAATTTAGAAGACTTTATTTTTGCCTCTTTGAATTCTTGTATTAATCTTATAATCTGGCTGTTTTCTGATTGGTAAAACAAAAGTCTGACTCAGGGAATTCTAAATATTTATCTTACGTGTTATAGAAAGAGAAAGTATATAAAAGATGAGATACAGGTAGCAGAACCTTGTTAGTTTTATTCTTTCTCCATGCTGATTTTTTAAAAATCTTGGATAGTACGAAAGGAGCAGCACTGTCAGTAGGGACTTGCTGGAGTGTGCCAGTGTGTGTTTTGTAAATTGAGTTTATCTAAATTCCAGTCTAGAAGAAGCAAGCCAGTTTCTCTAGTCTTTTTCTAGAAAGTGAATTTTAAAGTAATACCACATGTTGGATGAAATACAATCGCGCTAAGATCAAGATACCTTAAGGTACTATAGAGTGAATTTGCAAACATAAGAAAGGGATGCTCATTAATTTGTGGAATATTTGAGAGAAAATTAGGACATGGTAGATTTGAAAATAGTTCATTTGTCCAGTTAACAGGACTTGTACAGGTAAGTTCCTGGCAAGCTCATTTTCAGTTCTCTCTTTTTGGACATGTTTCTCGTCTTCACTTTCCGCATATCTTTGGGTACTGACAGACATCTATTTGTGCCCATAGTCTCTGGATTATGTGGCCTTGGTCACTTTTTCTGCTGTCTCTCGGAACAGTATTAAACATTGATATTCTAGAATTGTTCTCTAATTTGACTGTACATTTGCTGAGGTTGGAGCTAGCTTGTCTTACATTTTATCTCCTTTTGTAATGTTTAGTTTTGCTCATGTCCCTCTCCTTCGATACTGTGGTTTATCGCAAAGAATCTTTATAAGTTTTAGAAACGTTTCAGAGCCCTGCATTGACTGACCATTGTAGGAAAGTGGATTCAGCTTTGCATTTATTTTCATTTTTATAATACTTTGCTATAATGCCAGTCATTTAGAAATAAATTACCACACAAAGCCTTATCCTAGGCATTGTACTATCTATAACCTGGAATTTGTATTTCAAGTTAGGAAGATTTACAGACACTGTATTTATTGGCAAACTACTGCTTTATACTAATGATTAACAAAATTAAAGTGCTTTTCCCTTAGATGATTATGAATAAAGAATCTGTGTGCAGTGCAGGAGACCGGGGATCGGGAAGATCCTCTGGAGAAGGGCATGGCAAACCACTCCAGTATTCTTGCCTGGAGAATCCCCATGGACGGAGGAGCCTGGTGGGCTACAGTTCACAGGGTCACAAAGGGTTGGACAGGACTGAGCGACTACAGTTTGTTTCTTTCTTTCTTTAGATGCTTACAGTTGTAAAAACCGGTAGAATCATTGTTACTAATGGCATCAATGCAAGCTGACACATTTTGTCAATTTGTCAAGGAGGTCTTATGTACCACTAACTAAAACTATAGTAGCATTATCATCTTTATTGAGCATTTGTCAGGTACCAAGCCCATCTGTGATGCCAAATAATTCTCTTATCAATCCTGTGAAGTTCATGCTACCTGATTCTGATGGACTTTCTTATTTTATAGAACTTTTATATGGGCAAAGTAACCACAGTTAGAATGACTTATAACAATTTTCTGTAATACTTACTGACAGAGAAACTTCAGAGTGAGTTAGATGACATTAGGATCTCCCCTTGTAGAGACACAGAACCGAAAACAGCATAATAGATTACATTCAGTAATATAGGCAGAAACAAAGAACTGTGAATCCTTGGGAATTACTGTGCCTGTTGGGGACGGAGTCCAGACAGGCATTAAAGAGGAGAGGACTTTCACGTGGCCACTGAGGATGAAAAGTGTTTGCTATGATGGAAAAGGTGTGGGCGGGGGGAAAGGGTATTTGAATAATAAGATATAATACAGAGGGTGAAAGTGTGGCCTGCTGAGGAACAGTGAGTAATTAACTGTGGCTGGGGTGTCATTTGGCATGTGTTTGTGGGGGCAGAGGGAGAGAAGCGGAGAGAGATGGGGGAGTAGATGGGATGGGTCAGTGGGACTATATAGCATAGCGGTTGAGTTCATCATTTTTGGGCTCAGAAACAAACCTAGCTTAGAGTTTTAGGTTTGTGTCTTGCCAGTGCTGTGTCAGCTGTAAATTTGTTCCTTTGTTCATTCATTTATTTAACAAATATTCATTGATATCATCAAAGAAGCCCATATTACCCTAAGCACAAGGGATGGAGCAGTGAGGAAAATAGGCAAAAATCCCCTACTATCAGGGAGCCTACATAGTGGTGTGGTTTTTTTTGGAGCAAAGTGTGGAGAAATCAAACAAATATGAAGAGGACCATTTAATGGCAAATACAACAGATCAGATAATGGTTCCAGGTGGGGGGTAGAAGTGAGTACCTAGGCCTTCAGGAATGAGTGAGCTTTTATGTACACATTAAAGGTGAACTTGGAGAAATCGGCAAAGGACAGGCCGAGGAGGGCCTTGTTGGCCAACAGTGAGGAAATAAGATTGTGTCCACAGTGCAGTGGGAAGCTATTAGAGGGATTTAAGCAAGATGGCAGGTGACCTGACTTCCATTCCTAATAGACCACTCTGCCTGCTATGTGGGGAATGGCCTGTATGGGGCCAGAGAGGAGGCTGAGAGGTCATTGCAGATATCCTGGTGAGGAGAGATGGTAGGCTGGACCTAGAGAAGATGTGGAGGTGGAGAGAACAGGATGTTTTTGCCATCCATTTTGGAGGGATAGTTGTCAGGATGTGTGGAGGAATTGGATATGGAGTGGGGGATGTGAGGAAGGTGGGGAATCCAGGACAAATTCTGAGGTTTTAGGTTGGACAGACTAGTCAGGTAATTCCTTGAATTCCAGAGAGCTATCCTTCCTGAGGATTACATGGGATAGGAAGACTTCCTGGTGGCACAGTGGATAAGAATGCACTTGCCAGTGCAGGGGACTTGGGCTCGATCCCTGGTCTGGGCAGATCCCACATGCCGCAGAGCAACTCAGCCCATGCACAACTACTGAGCCCGCGCTCTGGGGCCTGTGAGCCACACTGTTGAGCACCTTGCAGCCCATGTTCCACTGCAAGAGAGGCCACTGCAATAAGAAGCCTGTGCGCTGCAGTGAAGAACTGCCCGCACTCACCGCAACGAGAGAAAGCCTGTTCAAAGCAACAGACCCAGCACAGCCATAAATAAAATTATTTTTAAAAAACAGAATAGAAATATATGGAATGATAGATGAGTTCATTAAATATGCTTTGTGCTGTCTTGAAGTGTTTGAACTCAAGCTATAAAGACACAGAGCCCGTACAGTAACAGAGAAGTTGGGGGAGAGCTGAAGAGAAGGTCCTTAGCAGAAGCCAGGAGGCGGAGAGAAAGGAGGGCAGTGTAACAGTAGCAGAAGCAGTGGTGAAAAGAGAGATTGAATTCTAAGTTCAATGGGTGCTCTGGCATCGCCTCTGAGCCACCTGGTCTCCTGGGATATCAGATAGGGAGCCTCCATTCTCTCCAAGACCTGGCAGTGCTGTTACAGTTTTTGGTCCTCCTTTTGCCCCTGCTCTGCCCCCACCATGAGCCCTCTCTCCCTGGACAGATCCAAAGTTTTCTATTCATGTAACCTGACTGAGCCAAAATAACATAACTAAATTTCTTTCTTGTTGGAGGGCCCATATTTCTTGTTACATACAATTAGATTTTTATTTATTTTAAACTATGAGTAATGCAAAAGTTTATTTGCATTGTCATTTTAAAAAGTGGAATTAAAAAAAATTATCACGTAGCATAAATTTTTCGTCAGTCTTTCTGAACACAGTGAGGTTGTGTCCTCTCCCCAGGCATAACCACCCTTATCATTTTGGGGGCTGTACCATTCCATGTTTTCTAAGTAGTTATATACTTATCAATATATGCATACATTGTTGTGAGGATTTTCCAAACATAAGTTAGATTATATGGAATATTAAAAACTATAACTTTACCAAAAAAAGCATAAAGCAAAAGCAATAACTTCCTTTTTTCACTCACTGTTTCTTTGAGGTCCTTCTATGTCAGTATACACACACCTGCCTCACTGTCAGTGGTTGCCCATTATTCCACTTAGCACGCTTTAGTAGATCTTTCTCCTGTAGATGGACAGTTAGATTATTTCCAAAGTTTCTGCTTTTACTGAATTATTTTTAAGAGTGGGGCTGTGCTTCCATGCAACCTTTCACCCATTTGAGCAAAACCAAAGTAGTGTTGGTGAAGTCCATGGTTATTTGGTGACTGTACAGTACATCTCAGCCCTGGGGTTGGTCTGAGCTGCAGGCGGAGTCCATGGAGCCCATGTGGATTACAAGTCAGGCACATGTGGCAGCAATTTTCCTCCTTTTCCTCTTGCTTCGGGGAGGAATTAGAACTGTGGGGCAGGGGGAGCCTCAGATTTTGCAGCATCCTCGAGAAAAACTCAAAGTAAACTAACCTGTTTATATTAACACCTAGTAAAAGAAAATAGTAGCTTTGCTAAAATAATCTTCTAAAAAGACAGGTTTAATGAGAATTTCTGAATTAAATTGAAGAGTTTTAATTAAACATGCTAAGGATAAACAGTATCTTCAAAGTTCAGCCTAAAGAAGTAATAACTATTTCTTGAAAAGGAAAAATATTTAACTGTACTGAATGCCTGGCTGTTTGATCTTTGAAAGTCAGAGTGTTTGTGTTTTTGAAAATTCATGTAAAAACCTGTCATAAGGGCAGTCATAATTTGTGTGCTTTCTGTAGATAGGTTTATGGAAGCTGTGGATATTTTTGAAGTAATACACCTTTGTTTTAGAGAAAGACATTGTATTGGGTTAGCCAAAGGGGACTATAAAGTATCATGATTGCTAAATTCCCTGGCTAACCTCGACTCTAAAATGGACCTAAAGGTTCTGAAGATCTCAGGTTAGCTCCTAAGGTTGCTAGAGGCCCTGGCAAGCAAAATTGTAGACATCTTTTTACAGAATCCTTTGCTCTTAAACTCCAGATGTGAAGGGTTTGGATGAAAATTTTGCACACAGATAACTCTCCTCAGGTGTTCAGAACCCCTTGCATCACATGATACTAAATGAGATCATTCCAACAGGAATTGCTGTGTACATATTCCCTCCATCACTACCATGTACTCTAGGAACTGCTATCTCTTTCCGATCCCATCCTTTATTACAAAACTGCAACCAAGGTGAAAACCTCTCTCTTCCTCAGTGTTTCTATTTTGGCTTCTAATTTCAAGAATATAATTTCTTTCCTTTTTTCTTTCTCTGCTTCCCTCCCTCTCAATTCCATCCTTCTTTCCTTTCAATTTCCCTTCAAAAGGCAAGGAGACAATCTCTCTCCTTTCTACTCAGTTTTTAGTCCTCTTGCCCTCCACTGAGTCTGCATGTAACCCACGGGGCTCCTATATCACTGTGTTGGGATCCATGCAGGTTTTGTAAGTCAGGGAAGCCATCGTAACTAGAGAGCACACAGACCCAACCTAAAGCTGATTCTCGCCCTCAGGAGCTAGAAGTCCAGTGTTGCCAAACCTGTTGATGTTAAGAGAAGCAGGAAATCCAGACTTTTTGGTGGTTTCTCTGTTATTTTTTTTTAAATGCTGGCAACTACTTTGCAAATTATTTTGCAGCAGTATGCAGTGAAGCAGAAGACCTGCGTTAGACATCACTTGGAACTTCTTAGTAAATCAAAGAAAAATTTTGAGCTTTCTTATTTTGAGGGTAGCCATGCAACTTCTTCCATACTTCCCTATCTTTTGACTAAGGTGATCTTTTCTTTGGTAGGTTTATTTTCCACAAATGTCAACTGTAGACATCTCTAGGAGGCAGTGGAGTGTTCTGCTTAAGATCAAGACTTGAGTATCAGCTGAATCTGGGTTGGATTAGAGTTCTGTTGAATAATTTGTTACCTTGGGTGAGTCACCAGGAAAAGGTAACTACTAATGATTTGTCTTAATTGCTTTACAGACAACAAATCTTTATTGAGTGCCAGTTATGTACCAGACATTAAAGTAGGTGTTGAGGATCCCATCGTGAGCAAACTCATACATGGCTTCAGCATTCCTGGAGCTCACTGTCCAGTCCAAGAGAAAGATACTCTCAATAATACAGTTATCATAAGAAAAGAAGGTTAAATGCTCTGCACGAATGAATGGTGAAACTGGGCCGGGGTTCCTGGAGGAAGTGTTGCTTGATCTGAGAACTGAAAGATGAGTTGATGTAAACCAGGTGAGAAAGGGATGGAATAGTGTTTATGTCCAAAGGGCCAATATGTACTTCTTTCCAAGGCACTGAGATCACACTGATGTTATAATAAACCAGATAAAATAATGATCCAAACCCAAGTCAGTTTTACACAGTCCCATTTTAACAAATATTCTCAAAGAGAAACAGAAAAGTACTGTTACTTCTCTGCAGTTCTCTAACAAAATTCCCTTTGTCAAGTGTAGTAGTAGATAGTATAGTCTAGGTTATGCTGCGGTAACAACCTCAAAGTTGCAGTGACTTAAGCCCGGATCAACAAGTTATAGCCTACAGGCCAAATCTTGTATATGCCTGCTATGGTAAATCAATTTTTATTGGAACACAGCCATGCACATTCATTTACATATTGTCTGTGGCTGCTTTCCAGCTACATTGACAGAACTGATTAGTTGTGAAAGGGACTTTACAGCCCTTTACTTTTATATTTACTACCTGACTCTTTACCAAAGGGAAAAAAAGTTGCCAATCCCTATTTAAAAGTATTGGTACGTGCTTCCTCAGGCTTTCCTGGTGGCTTAGTGGTAAAGAATTCACCTGCCAATGCAAGAGATGCAAGTTCAGTCCCCTGGTTGGGAAGATCCCCTGGAGAAGGAAATGGCAACTCACTCCAGTATTCTTGACTGTGAAATCCTGTGGACAGAGGAGCCTGGCAGACTACAGTCCATGAGGTCACAAGAGAGTCAGACATGAATGAGTGACTAAACAACAAAAGGAGCTCCCTCAAAGGGAAACTGGAAATTATGCTATTAATATCTCTACATGGTGCTGTAAAGGAACACGTTTGTTATGGAAGGACCTAGCTTAGTGCTTGGCGTGTAATGTACTGCTTCTGCTCTCAATACTATCTTTTTCTCTTTTTTTTGCCCTTCTTAGAAGCCCCTGATCTGATTACTAAGCTTTGTGTATATCAACATTATTGCTGCCACTACTAACAATAGTGCTTTACATTTACTGCTCACCTATGATGTTTAAGGTATTGGGCTGGGAACTTCATGTGTCATTATCTTGAACCCTTACAGTGCTCCTTGAGGGAGAAGTATCCCCATTTTATAGACCATGCTCTTATTAGTAACAAACACTAACCATTGACTGAGCATTTATTCTATGCCTAAACATGTGCTCCTATAAATAATAGGTTCTTATAAAACCATCCCATTTCACAGACAAGGAAGCTGATACCTAGAGAGGTGAGTAACTTGCTCTGGGCAGCTTGCTCTGCTCTGAAGTGGTAGAGATGAGGGTCTAACTGTAGCTCTTACAACACCAAAGCCTTAATTGTACTTTCCATCTATGTACTACCTCATGTCCCATGAGTAGTCAGGATAGAGGGATTAAAATGATAGTTTCAGTCACCCCGTGGCCAGGCTGGCCCATTCTTTGTCCCTGGGACAGCTTCTCTGTTGCTTTTCCTCTGCTCAGAGTAGTATTGCCTTTTCCTCCTCAACGTGTACCATCTGCTCATCACTGAACCCCTGTTCTTGAAGAAGCTTGTTCTCATTGCCATCATGACCTCTCCTTCTGCTGACTTAGGTGGAACTCTTGGATGGCTCATTAGATACGAAAGTGACAGAGTAACTAGGATGAGCCCATTGTGGAGTAGGCACTCATTTAGTGTTTGTTTGGTTTTTTTCCTGTAGAGTTAATGATCTTCACTGATCATTTCTCTTCCTCCTCCTTTTTAAAAAATAGCTTACTGAGCACTTTATATATGGCAATCTTCATGCCACATACATCATGGCATTTTCATAGCACCCCTGCGAAGGGGTCCTTCTACTGTCCTGACTTACAGTGCAGAAGGGCTTCCCAGGTGACTCAGTGGTAAAGAATCCCTTTGCCAATGCAGGAGACATGGTTTTGATCCCTGGGTCAGGAAGATCCCATGGAGAAGATGGCAACCCTCTACTGTTTTCTTGCCTGGGAAGTCCCATGGACAGAGGAGCCTCATGGACAGCCTGCAGTCCATGGGGTTGCAAAAGAGTTTGGCACAACTTAGTGACTAAGCAACATTTCTTGGGCTTCTCTGGTGGCTCAGACCAGGGAATAAATTATCTGCTAGCAATGTGGGAGACCTGGGTTCAATCCATGGGTTGGGAGGATCCCCTGGAGAAGGTAACAGCTACCTACTCCAATATTCTGGCCTGGAGAATTCCATGAACTGTATAGTTACAGGGTTGCAGAGTCAGACACGACTGAGTGACTTTCACTGTCACAGGTGCAGAAACCAAAGCTTGCCCAAAGTCTTTCAACTAGGGAGGGAATATTCACTGAGGACAAAGATATCTGTTGGCCCAGTTATCTTTGTCTTAGCAGCTACTTATGTGGAATGAAGTACAAATGGTTCCCTTCTGAGGATTATATCAACTTCATATTGACATGGAGAATCCAGACAATGGTTCACTACCAAATAAGTGACAAAGCACAGTGGATGAATAATTATAATCTATGATTTTCAAACGTAACTAGAATTATTCATTCAGCTTCTCAGACACTAAGTACTCACTATCCTCTGTGCATGAGCACTGAGCTGAGCATAGTGTGGGCATTTGCAATTACCTGAGGCATTCTTACCCTGCTAGGCAGTACGTAGCTCTGGTGGGGGCAGCATCACCTATTAAGAGCTCAGACTTTGTGTCTGAGGGAACCAGGATCCAATCCAGCATCTGTCACTTGACTAATATTGGAATCTTGGGCAATTTGCCTAACTTTTCAGAACCTTAGTTTTCTCAACTGTAAAACAGGGATGTTGGAAATACCTGCTGTAAAGAGTTAGCATAAGCATTTACAGATAGGTTGTAAGTAACAATTTACCACAGTACCTAAATGTGGTATAAATATAAACCATATACAGATCACCCAATAAAGTCTTAACTATTAATAGATGTAATCTGTAATAGAAACAGGGTCCCCAAGAAAATGCAAACAAGGAAACATAAAAGCAGTATAGGGGAAGAAAAGAGTAATTCCTTCGGGTTAGGGGATGTTGGGAATGCTCCACTATGGAGGCGAATTAGAACTTGAGCAATGATAGAATTCTGGTGGGCAAAATGGTCAGGAGTGGGAATAGCATCTCAGGCTGAGGAGGCAGTGTGAGCAAAGATACGGAGACGAGAGAGTCAGGAGTATGTTCAAGGAATTCCACATGGTATTGGGTGGCTGGGAAAGGGAGGGCAAATGGAAAGGTGTGGAGAGTCTGACTCTATGAATGTTGAAAAAAACATTTCTGGAACACACAACTCCGAGTATGTGGTGGTGTCCCAATGAATGTGCAACTGTTCCTTCTGTGGACGCCTGCCATTCCTGGAGGCTGCAAAGTGATCCCCTTCTCCTGCAGGAAGATATAAAGGCTTGCTATTCTGCTCTCAAGACATGAGTGCCTTGACTCCACGGTACTGGCAGGCCAAGTCTGTCCCTCCCAGGTTTACTGCTAGAGATACAGCTGCTCTTACAACTTGTAATGCCATGGCACAAAACAGGTCCCTGATCATAAATGTTCTCAAAGTCAGTCTCCTGGGCCACACTTGCTTAGGTAAAGGTAAAACAACATGGACCATGGCTTTCTTCTTATTTTAAAATGTAGATTTTATTTTATTCAGCTCTGGTGAGGTCAACAGATCAGGAGAAGACTGCCATTGAAGATAATTTGTACTCACTATTCCCAAGAGGAGGGGACATGCCATCCCATGCCAGGGGTGGTGAGGGGGCACACAAGGAAACTAAATTAGAGTCAGTCAGGAAGTAGAGGGAGTGAGGGGAAAACATGGGCAAGAGCCTTTATTGTGGTTTCCATGGGAAGGAATGGTTGAGGCAGCATAAGCAGGTTTAGGGTTGGCTAGTTTGAATAATTTCAACAGGCTCTGGAGCATGAGGGCTGTCCCCAGTTGTTTAGTACCTGGCCTTTGGGTGATTAGGACTGGGAAATAGTGGCTCTGAATATGAGATCCTGATATAGGTGGTAGTGGGGGTGTGGACTCTGGATTGATTGGTTTGCATATGAAAATCACACAGGTGAGCCCTTTGCTGTTTCTAGGAACTGGTCAGCCCTGAGAGGGAAAGTCTCTTTGGGGTCAGCAAGGCCACACAGGTCAAAGCATCATAATACAGAAAATTTAAAAAAAAAAATGTGGTTAATACAGTTATGTCCTTGATAATGTAAGAAAATGGTGTCCTTCAGGAATTTACAGAAACTCTAATATTTCTAATACATACACATATACATACACACACATGGTAGTCCAGTGGTTAAGACTGTGTTCCCAGGGCAGAGGGCCTGGGTTCAACCCCTGGTCAGGAAAATAGAGCCCGCAACTAAGACCCAGCTCAGACACATACACCACACCACTGCAAAACATGTAGTATTTCAGCCTGTGGGTGTTAGGTCACAGAGGGCTTGTACATGAAGGCCTCTTTTCACCTGCTTGCTCGGCATCAGGGATGAAGCTTTCTTATGCCTGGAGGGGACTTGATGGTATGAAACACTATGAAAATCACTGAGTTCATCTTTTCCACATTATCCACATGACTGCTTTCATAGAAGCTTTTCATAGTAATGTTTTCAACTTCACTCTTTCATTTATTAACACCTTTTACTAAATGCACCCCTTCTTCCTGTATTCAAGACCTTAGGAAAGAAGGCTTGCCTTCACACAAGACACTAGTACAGCAGCTGATGTTTCCTGTGAATTGGAACTTGTATGATGGGCCCTGTCAAGTCGTTTTAACTCTCAGAAAGAATATTAACCCCCTCATGTAGAGATAGAGAGACATACTTGGAGTTGCTGTCCAGGGTTTCATACAAGAGAACCAGAGAAGCTCTTCTTGACTTTTCACATTGCCTTTGGATACCACCTGCCTAGAAGAACAAATGGTTTTGGTCTATTTTTCCTGCCCTTGTATCTAATAACTCTGATGATGGTCCTTTACTGCTCAGGTTTACGTATTAGGTCATGTTTGCAGGAATATTAGAATTTTGCAGAGGAGTAACATGTTGACCTGCTAGTGGAAATGGGAAGTTTAGTTTCTCTCCTCCCCTGAACACCCCATATCTTGAGCATGTATTATCTTTATCATCGTAAGGTGCATTGTAACCATCCCTGCTGTTTTTCTCATAATGTATGAAGTTAGCTGAATGAATAAACTCTACTTTCCAGCTTGTCCCTGAACTTACATATTTCGGATTGTGATTTTCAAACTCCAGGATCATCTTTTAATGATAACAACCATCCAGAACTAAATTGTTTAGCATGATATTTTCCTTAGAGACTAAAGTGGAATTGATAGCCTCTGTAACAACAATTTTGTACCTTTCATAAATATGTATGTATGTCTGTGTGTTATTCTCTCATTCAAGGCTTATTACTTTTTGCTAATATGCTATTGCTTGGGATTAGTTAATTAAACATGACTTAAAAGTTTGCATTATACTTAAACTAGTGACAAAAATTGCTTAACATGATTTCTTGGTTATATGCTGCTTTTGGAATGGCAAGAAAGCAGAGTCAAGAAAATACATTCACTCTGTTAAATCTTTATTTATTTTCTAAGGAGTGAGAGAGCATTTTTATCCAAGTGGTGAGAACCTCCTGGAGTTGATTGACTTAAATTAGCTTGATTGCTTTTTATCAATCGCAGCTGCACTGTTTAGCATAAAAATGCAAAACATCTAAAAAGCATTTGCCTTGCAGCATCCTCGAAAGATGTTTTTAGTTAGTTTTAAGATGTTTCAAATTTTTATTCTGCACAGATTCTCTGAGAATGTATCCAGAACATATCTAGTTACAGAGAATTAGTACAGATATTGTAAACTTTGAGAAAATGAATTAAAGAAAATATGCTGTTTTATGAATTACATATTTAGAATTTGGGCTTTTTAGCTTTTAAATGTCTCTCGTAAGTTAAACAGTTCAGCAATATTTGTTGCAGTGGCCGAGCCAAGCAAACCGCTGCTAAACATTAAAAAACAGTCGTTGGAACTTTTCACATAATGAGCCATTTGGCCTTTCTTGTGGAGCTGTGACATGGTTCAGTGCAAACTAGCTGTTGTAAAGTTAGGTAAAACCAGCTTTGTCTTGAAATCCTATGAATGAATTTCAGACCATCATCTTCATTTTCTCCCTAACTTAGTTTAATGATGGGCATGGCTGACTTACTGAAAGTCTTCTTGTGTGGGTGTTGCTGGGAGTGGTACATTCTGGAACCCATTCCATTTTCTTTCTGAATCAACTGCTGTTTTTGTTTTTTTTTTTTAATACCCCCCTATTTGATAGATTTTTGTTCTTTGGTGTTTTGGACATAATCAGCATCAAAATTAGAAGAAGATGCACTCTCAGAGTTGATGAGAGAGAAAAAGGGAGACAAAGAGGAAGGGAGAAAGAGGAGAGGGGGAGAGAGAAAGGAAGGCAAGCTAGTTTCTTGTCATATTTTTGTCAAAAATCACCTACAGGTCTTGGTTGATAGAGAACGAATCTCTTTCAGACTCTAGGACTTAAGTTCATAGAACAGAGCTTCATGGGCACACCAGGGGCATGTTCTTCCAGCATGAGCTTGGGATTGCAATTCATGCATATAAGACAGATTTTCCCTTTAAGTATATATATATATTTTTTTTAAGTATATTTTTTGAGTAGAGTACCATCATTTCTCTGTTGGACATTATAGAAGTCCTGTGTGTGAGAAGGGCATGTGCCTACCATCACTTGGCCAATTTTTCTCCTTTTAAAGGGTGTGAAGGGTCACCTTCTTGAGTTTGTAATGCTCTTGGGCCATGTGCCCTCAATTGGAGAGAGAATTGGAGTCCTTGAGTCATTGTCAGGCAGTAGACACCCCCACCTTTGTGAAAGCAACTGCTGGGTATTGATCCGTTTATCAATCAAAAGAGGCACAGGAATTCCATATGAACAGGTGGGCCCCTAATAAGAGCAGATGTGTGTCCTGGACTCCAGAGGTGACCTTTGAGCTATGAGATTAATGAGTTCAAAGGCATTTTCCATAGCTTTTCATTCTGGATAAATCTCTTTTATCCAGGTAGATTTGTGGAATCAAATAAGCCACATCATTCTGGGGAAATTTTTGAAAAATTCTTACCTGTTTCAATACTGCCTACAGGGTACTTTCCAAAAATCCTTCTTCCCCTCAGTTTTAATGTATTACTAGTATGTTCTAATGATATTATTGGTGTTTAAATCATTCACAACTTTTACATTATGATAGTTTAAAAAATTGTTTCCCTGTTCCTATTGGATCTTTGTTACGGTCTTCACATTATGTATCATATATTTGCTTTTATAATATATCTAAAATTTAGGGTTTTGAGTTTTTAAATTTAAGATAGTGTTATTAAAAGTGTGTCTCTGTGTTTATAACCTCCTGATTTTTTTTTTTTTTTTTTACTGTTAATGGCATTGTGTGCTCTGATTTACCCAGACATGCTTCTACTTTTGGTCACTGCAGTTGTTTCCAAAAATTTTCACTTGGTTATATGTACTATTTCAGTGAGAATGTCTCTTAATGTTAAGATGTCCAGCATAGCATTATTATCCTTTGTTTTGACTTCAGTTATTAAATAGGATTAAAAGTGTTTACTGGGTGTATTTTCTCTGTGAGTCTCATGTGGTGGATTCTCATTATAATTATGCATTAGTGATATTAACTCTGTCTTGATACAAATATTTATTTACTCCATTTTTTAATTTGCCCTTTAAATTTTGGTTTTGTGAGTTTTCATCAGGTTTTTGGCTATAAATATAGTTGAATCTGTCAACCATTTTTGCCCTCACTTCTTTGGTTCTCCAAAGATTAATTTATTTAAATGGTCTTTCTTCATTGTTCAGTCTTGATTCTGTCTTCATCTTATTTCCCATATGTAATTGGTGTTTTGCAGGGGAGCTCTCTCTCTTCTCAGTTTGATTGTTTGTAGTATATCTTTCATTGAGCTTCTTTGTGTTCTAGATAGGAAGGGATATTGCTACCCTAAATCCAGAATTGATTTTTGAGAATAATATTTGATATGCCTACCCGACTTTTCTCCCATTTTATTATTAGTACCACTTTCTCTGTTTTATCATCTATAGAGTACACTCAATCTGCAAATTATTGTTGTTGTTCAGTCAGTAAGTCATATTCTACTCTTTGTGACATCATGAACTACAGTATGCCAGGCTTCCCTGCCCTCACTATCTTCCAGAGTTTGCTCAAACTTATGTTCATTGAGTCAGTGATACTATCTAACCATCTGATCCCCCACTGCCCACTTCTCCTGCCTGCAATCTTTCCCAGCATCAGGGTGTTTTCCAATGACCTGGGTCTTCACATCAGGTGGCCAAATTAGGTTTGAGCTTTAGGTTCAGCATATTCAGGCTGAATTTCCTTTAGAATTGACTACTTTGATCTCCTTGCTCTCCAAGGGACTCTCAAGGGTCTTCTCCAACAGCATCAAAAGCATTAATTCTTTGGCATTCAGCATGGTTCAGCTCTCATATCCACACATGACTGCTGTAAAAACCCATAGCTGTGACTGTTTGGACCTTTGTTGCCAAAGTGATTCCTCTGCTTTTTAATATGCTGTCTAGGTTTCTCATAGCTTTTCTTCCAAGAAGCAAGTGTCTTTTGATTTCATGGCTGCAGTCACCGTCCACAGTGATTTTGGAGCCCAAGAAAATAAAGTGTGTCTCTGTTTCTACTTATTGGCCCACCTATTTTCCATGAAGCAATGGGACTGGATGCCATGATCTTCATTTTTGAATGTTGAGTTTTAAGCCAGCTTTTTCACTCTCCTCTTTCACCTTCAACAAGAGGCTTTTTAGTTCCTCTATACTTTCAGCCATTAGGGTAGTATCATCTGCATATATGAGATTGTTGACATTTCTCTCAGCAATTTTGATTCCAGTTTGTGATTCATCCAGCCTGGCATTTCACATGATGTACCCTGCATAGAAGTTAAAGAAGCAGGGTGACATTATATAGACTTAATATACTCCTTTCCCAATTTGAAACCAGTCTGTTGTTCCATGTCCAGTTCTAACTGTTGCTTCTTTACCTTCATACAGGTTTCTCAGGAGACAGGTAAGGTGGTCTGGTATTCTCTTTAAGGATTTTCCACATCTGGAAGTTTTCAGTTCACATTCTGTTGAAGTCTAGCTTGAAGGATTTTGAGCATTACCTTGCTAGCATGTGAAATGCGCACAGTGGTACAGTAGTTTGAGCATTCTTTGGCATTGCCCTTCTTTGGGATTAAAATGAAAACTGACCTTTTCCAGTCCTGTGACCACTACTGAGTTTTTCATATTTGCTGGCATATTGAGTCCAGCACTTTCATAGCATCATCTTTGAGGATTTGAAATGACTCGGCTGGAATTCTATCACTTGAGGTAGCTTTGTTCATAGTAATGCTTTCTAAGGCCCACCTGACCTCACACTACAGGATGTCTGGCTCTAGGTGAGTGACCATACCATTGTGGTTATCCAGGCCATTAAGACCTTTTTTGTACAATTCTTCGGTGTATTCTTGACACCTCTTCTTAATCTCCTCCACTTCTGTTAGGTCTTTACTGTTTCTGTCCTTCATTATGCCTATCTTTGTATGAAATATTCCCTTGGTATCTCTGATTTTCTTGAAGAGATCTCAATCTTTCCCATTCTGTTGTTTTCTCTATTTCCTTGCAATGTTCACTTAAGAAGGCTTTCTTATCTCTTCTGTGCTCTTTTTTGGAACTCTGCATTCAGTTGGGTATATCTTTCTCTTTCTCCTTTGCCTTTTGCTTCTCTTTTTCTCAGCTATTTGTAAGGCCTCCTCAGACAGCCATTTTGCCTTCTTGCATTTATTTTTCTTTGGGATGGTTTTGATCACCACCTTCTGTACAATGTTACAAACTGCTCTCCATAGTTATCCAGGCTCTGTCATCAGATCTAATCCCTTGAATCTATTTGTCACTTCCATTGTATAATCATAAGAGATTTCATTTAGGTCATACCTGAATGGCCTAGTGGTTTTCCCTACTTTCTTCAATTTAAGCCTGAATTTTGCCATAAGGAGCTCATGATCTGAGCCACACTTAACTGGGCTTGCCTATTTAATTGTCTTATTTTCTTGCTATGTTATTCCAGTGAAAAAAGATAGGAGCATCTCATCCACCATTGTATGTTTCCTCCAAACTTAATGTTGAGCCTGGAACTTGGTCAACATTGACAAAACAGTTGTTCGATAAATTTTTGGAAACATTTTTGTTAATGTACCAATTTGGCGGGATAATGTGTATTTTTTGACAAGGTTTCACTTAGAGTCCAAAAAATAAGAGCCAACTACTTATCAGTATTGATGGGCTACATGGAAGAAATTTAACTTAATTTTCACCCTTCTCCCCAACCTTTCAGAAGTTCAGAAAATCAGCATATCAATAAGAAGGACACAACACTGTATATTATTCCTTGTTTTATTATAAATTTAAAGTAAATCTTTTCTTAGGAAAATGTAAAATTGTTAATAAGTTGTCTCTGGTATTCTTTTAAATAAGATGGTCTTAATATCCTCCTCATTCTTTAACTCCACAATGTTTAGCAGAAGTTTTACAAGCTGGAAGCCCACCTGTGAACCCAGTCCACAGATTTATTTTAATGGACTCAGTGTTCTTTGTTTATTTGATATATTTTTTCTTACAGAAATTTTTAAAAGGTGCTCAAAATGAAAGAAAATCAGGATATGTCACATAATAATGTAGGTTGTGGTTTCTCTTAAGAAAGGTGAACCTACATAGCACTGCTGTGACTCCCTCCCTCTTAGCAGCCTTGCTTGGGGCGGAGTCACTGGCTGCTCCTCGGGATGAGATGTGTTTCCCCAGTTTGCCAAGTCCCCATCCAGCCAGAGTTGCTCTTTGGTGTCATTTGCCTGACCTCCTTGGCATTTAATTTGTGACTCTGGTCAGCTTTGTAAGTGAAATTAAGGAGGGAAAGGTTAACTAGTGAACATCTGAATAAACTATGAATGTAAGGACATCCAGGTGACAAGGATCTGGCAACGATTGCTATTGAAAGTGCCTGCCCCCTTTTCCTGGATCTCAAGTTTAATTCCTAAAGGAAGCCCAATCAAAATGCATTTCTTGTGCTCCCAACACCAACACAGGTTGCAAAGGATGAGGGGGTGCTGTGATGTTTTTTGGCCATGTCATATATAGTGTATTTCCCTCAGCTTGGAAAGTCTAAGCACAAACATCTTTATTCTCTCCTTCCAGGCTCAGAGCAACCCAATTTCCTCTTGCTGAGTGGAACATTTCCAACTTAGTAAGTTTTTTTTGTCTCTAATGAATGACTTCCTCCCCTACATTATTAGGACACTGAAACTATAATGGCTTCTTCAGGCCTTGATGTGGGAGGCAGAAAAGCAGAGTTGTTGAATTCTGTTTGTCACCTAAGTTCTCCAGGTCCCTGTGTGCAGGCTACTCTGATAGACAGATAAGGCCCAGTTCTGACTTCTAGTGGATGTGGGGTCATGGCTTAAGTCCTTCACTTTCCTGAGGCTAACTTTTCTTCTCTGAAAACAGGAGGAATGATGCTTTCTTCTTCATCATCATACCCTTAGGCTGGTGAGTAGTACTTCAGGTATTTAATAATTAGCTGTAGGTTTGTTATTATTACAGTGTTGTTGACTTAGAGAGGGACTGGTGTGAGCCCATCAAAAATCTGCTGGGAATACATGTATATGAATAATGTGAACTCTTAGAATGAAAGCAGTTGCTTTCTTTTGTGAAATTACTATATTCTTATTGTCCAATGTGTTAATGCTCTTATCTTCATTGGTGATAAAAACTTGCTCTTGTGATTGTTTCCCTGAGGTGTGAAAAGGATTTTGTGCAGGTGCAGGCCAGAGGCCTCCATGTCCACAGTGTGAAGAGCACAGGTTCTGCCCACTCATCTCTGATCACAGCAGAGTGTGGCTGCTTTTCAGAGCAGGCATCATCCTATCCAATGAAATGAATTTTTTTTTTTTCCATAGTCTTTACTGAGATTAGAAAGAGCAAGGTTTCATTCATCTTTGCCTGGAAAATAACTTTGCATTCAGAACTGTACTGAGAAGAGAAAAATAGAGGAGGATATTTTTTCCTCCATAATTTGATTTACCCCAAAATATTTGTGTTTAGGACAATTGTCAGAGGTAAGAGAATGAGTTTTTAGGTTCCATTCCTTATAATTCCATCTTCCTTATACTTTTTATAGCATGTGCAGTCATGAAATAACCAAGACATTATTTTTATAGCTCTTACTTTACCATGACTCAAGCATAAATATATTGCAATTTAATAGTGTTAATAAAAGTAACTTGTGATGATGGGGAATATATAGAAAGGAATGGCATGAAAGTACATTTTAGCCCTGATCTTCTGAGTGAAGATATTTCAGAAAATGTCTTATTTTCAGCTTCTTGGCGATTCTTAACAAAATTTGTCAAGACAAAATTTGGCATTTGAAAAATGTAAATTTTGTAGGCTATTTTGGTCCTTTATTTAAACAATACTTAGGATTGTTAGCAATCAAAATGAAAAAAAAAATCTGCTTCCAGTGGGACTACTCTAACCTACTTCTAGTATGTGGCTGTTTTATCAAGTGTAGATTTAAATCATAATGCATTATGTGTGGCCATGTAAGCTTCTAAGGCAATCTTCTAAGTGTTACGGTTCTAAGACCTCCCACTGTGTCCTGGAGTTAGGTGCTTAGTCCATACTTGCTCAGTGGTCCAGAGGGCATTTGTTCAGGCACATATGTTCCACTGAAGGTGTTGGGTTCTGGGTAGGAAAGAGGAAAACACTCAGACCATGAGCTTAGCTATAAATACGTTTGGAGAGTTTGCCGAATATAGAATATAATATTAAACTTGCATTTGAAAAAGAACATATTCTAGTGCAGTATTTTCCATAGTACGTTCCCTAGGATATTAATAGGATGTTATAAAAAAGGGCGTGTTGGAGTTAAATAAGCTTGGGAGATGCTTATTAACCAAACTTAAAGTGGACTTCACAGAGCATTTAGCAAATTCTAGGAAGAGTATTTCCCAAATTAATTTTACCTTGGAACATTTCTCCCACCCCACTCCCAGTCCTTTATTTCCCCAACATGAGTACTTGTAGAACTGGTTTTCTCTGGAAATGCTTTTGGGAATGCTAGGATTATGCATAGTATAAATTGCCACAAAATCAGTGGCTTAAAACCATAAAAATTTATTGTCTGACAGTTCTGGAGGCCACTTAGCCAAAATCAAGGTGCTGGCAAGGCTGCACCCCCTCCAGATGGGGGAGAATCCTCTCCTGTCTTTTCTAGCTTTTAATGCTCCAGGCATTCCTTGACTTGGCTTGCAGAAACTCCAGTTTCTGCCTTTATTTTCACATGGCCTTCTCCTCTTCTGTCTGTGTCTTCTGATATGTGTGTCTTTTATTAGGACCTTTATCATTGGGTTTAAGGTCCATCCAGATGGTTCAGGATAATGTCATCTTTCCCCCCCCCCCCCCCATTTATTTTTATTAGTTGGAGGCTAATTACTTTACAATATTGTAGTGGTTTTTGCCGTACATTGACATGAATCAGCCATGGATTTACATGTGTTCCCCATCCCGATTCCCCCTCCCACCTCCCTCTCCATCCCATCCCTCTGGGTCTTCCCAGTGCACCAGCCCTGACCCCTTGTCTCATGCATCCAACCTGGGCTGGTGATCTGTTTCACCCTTGATAGTGTACTTGTTTCAGTGCTGTTCTCTCAGAACATCCCACCCTTGCCTTCTCCCACAGAGTCCAAAAGTCTGTTCTGTACATCTGTGTCTCTTTTTCTGTTTTGCATATAGGGTTATCATTAACATCTTTTAAAATTCCATATATATGCGTTAGTATACTGTATTGGTCTTTATCTTTCTGGCTTACTTCACTCTGTATAATGGGCTCCAGTTTCATCCATCTCATTTGAACTGATTCAAATGAATTCTTTTTAATGGCTGAGTAATATTCCATAGTGTATATGTACCACAGCTTTCTTATCCATTCGTCTGCTGATGGGCATCTAGGTTGCTTCCTTCTCCTGGCTATTATAAACAGTACTGCGATGAACATTGGGATACAAGTGTCTCTTTCAGATCTGGTTTCCTTGGTGTGTACGCCCAGGAGTGTGATTGCTGGGTCATATGGCAGTTCTATTTCCAGTATTTTAAGGAATCTCCACACTGTTCTCCATAGCGGCTGTACTAGTTTGCATTCCCACCAACAGTGTAAGAGGGTTCCCTTTTCTCCACACCCTCTCCAGCATTTATTGCTTGTAGACTTTTGGATAACAGCCATTCTGACTGGCGTGTAATGGTACCTCATTGAGGTTTTGATTTGCATTTCTCTGATAATGAGTGATTTTGAGCATCTTTTCATGTGTTTGTTAGCCATCTGTATGTCTTCTTTGGAGAAATGTCTGTTTAGTTCTCTGGCCCATTTTTTGATTGGGTGATTTATTTTTCTGGAATTGAGCTTCAGGAGTTGCTTGTATATTTTTGAGATTAATCCTTTGTCTGTTTCTTCATTTGCTATTATTTTCTCCCAATCTGAAGGCTGTCTTTTCACCTTGCTTATAGTTTCCTTTGTTGTGCAAAAGCTTTTAAGTTTCATTAGGTCCCATTTGTTTATTCTTGCTTTTATTTCCAATATTCTGGGAGGTGGGTCATAGAGGATCTTGCTGTGATTTATGTCGGAGAGTGTTTTGCCTATGTTCTCCTCTAGGAGTTTTATAGTTTCTGGTCTTACATTTAGATCTTTAATCCATTTTGAGTTTATTTTTGTGTATGGTGTTAGAAAGTGTTCTAGTATTATTCTTTTACAAGTGGTTGACCAGTTTTCCCAGCACCACTCTCAATGGTGAAAAATTGAAAGCATTTCCCCTAAAATCAGGAACAAGACAAGGGTGTCCACTCTCACCACTACTATTCAACATAGTTTTGGAAGTTTTGGCCACAGCAATCAGAGCAGAAGAAGAAATAAAAGGACCCAGATAGGAAAAGAAGAAGTGAAACTCTCACTGTTTGCAGATGACATGATCCTCTACATAGAAAACCTTAAAGACTCTACCAGAAAATTACTAGAGCTAATCAATGAATATAGTAAAGTTGCAGGATATAAAATTAACACACAGAGATCCTTTGCATTCCTATACACTAACAATGAGAAAACAGAAGGAGAAATTAAGGAAACAATACCATTCACCATTGCAACAAAAAGAATAAAATACTTAGGAGTATATCTACCTAAAGAAACAAAAGAGCTATACATAGAAAACTATGAAACACTGATGAAAGAAATCAAAGAGGACACAAATAGATGGAGAAATATACCGTGTTCATGGATTGGAAGAATCAATAATGTCAAAATGAGTATACTACCCAAAGCAATCTATAGATTCAATGCAATCCCTATCAAGCTACCAACGGTATTCTTCACAGAACTAGAACAAATAATTTCACAATTTGTATGGAAATACAAAAAACCTCGAATAGCCAAAGCAATCTTGAGAAAGAAGAATGGAACTGGAGGAGTCAACCTGCTTGACTTCAGGCTCTACTACAAAGCCACAGCCATCAAGACAGTATGGTACTGCCACAAAGACAGAAATATAGATCAATGGAACAAAATAGAAAGCCCAGAGATAAATCCATGTACCTACGGACACCTTATATTCAACAAAGGAGGCAAGAATATACAATGGAAAAAAGACAACCTCTTAATGTCATCTTAAGATCCATAGTTATATCTAAACGACCCTTTTTCCAAATAAGGTCACATTCATAGGTTCTAGAACATGGATATGACATTTTGGGAGGCACCAGTCAACCTACTGTGGATACTAAGAAGGTTTTTCAAAATTGGAGGATACTTAAGAAAAGCCTAATTCAAAGACAGGAAGCCAGTTGTGCCCATAAGCGTGAAGATTCAGGGTTGAGTGTTCAAGATGCAGAAATCCAATATTGGCATACAATTTTTGTGCCTGGCCGGCATCACCTTTTTATCCTGCCATTCTTCTCACCAGTTCTGGATCCCTTCTTAATAAAATCTCCTTGAAGCTCCTTCATGTCAACTGGAGTGGGCATGTGAAGCAAAGAGGATCTCTGAGATGATAAACAGAGCAGAACTTTGAGAGGCATGAACAGACAGTCTCATTGAATGAATTCCTTAGCTTCTTACAGAACTCTAATTTGATGGACCCAGGGCACAAACATTGTTTTGTCCAGCAAAACATTTATTACACATGGGGAATGCTTCGGGGATAGCATGGAGGTTTTGTGCATGTTTCTGGTCCTTTATGTGCGTCCCCACAAGATTAAAAGTGCCTGGTGATAAGAAACTCAACATGGAAGAACTGCTCTCTTGTATTCCACTTCTGAGGCTTCTCTGGTGGCTCAGTGGTAAAGAATCCACATATCAATGCAAGAGATGCATGTTTTATCCCTGGGTCAGGAAGAGTCTTTGGAGGAGGAAATGGCAACCCACTCCAGTATTGTTGTTTTTCAGTTGGTAAGTCGCATCTGACTCTCTGCAACCCCACAGACTGGAGCACACCAGGTTTCCCTGTCCTTCACTATCTCCCTGAGTTTGCTCAAACTCATGTCCCTTGAGTTGGTGATGCCATCCAACTATCTCATCCTTTGTGACTCCCTTCTCTCCCTGCCCTCAATGTTTCCTAGCATCAGGGTCTTTTCCAGTGAGCCAGCTCTTTGCATCAGGTGGCCAAAGTGTTGGTGCTCCAGCTTCACCATCAATCCTTCCAATGAGTATTCAGGCTTAATTTCCTTTAGGAGTGAGTGTTTTGATCTCCTTGCAGTTCAAGGGACTCTCAAGAGTCTTCTCCAGCACCAGCATCGATTCTTCAGCGCTAAGTCTACTTTATGTTCCAACTCTCGCATCCATACATGACTACTGGAGAAACTGTACTCCAGTATTCTTACCTGGGAAATCCCATGGAGGATTTCACAGGAGCCTGGCAGGCACACAAAGCATTAGATATAACTTAGCATCAGACACAACAACAGTGCTCCACTTCTAAATCTATAGAAGAAATTGGGACTGTTCTGATTAATGGTGACAACGTGTAAAAGACACAAATTCTGCTTTCTGTGTGGATATAAGTGAATCTGGCAATATGTCCTGGCAACATCCTTCCTCATCTTGGCTTTTGTGTAAACTTGGTTGTATTTGAAATGCAGTGGTGTGGCAAACTCACATGGTGCATTTGGTTTCTCCATCATCAGGAGGTTGTAGTTGCTAGACATATTTTTCCTCCTTTGGCTCAGACAGTACTTCCTTTTAGATTACTGCTCTTATTTCTGGTCATTTCTTGTGTTTCAGCTAGATAGGATACTGTCAGCACATTTCTCCCCTCTCTGTATAACTGGTAATTGTGAAAGGTAGGGCTGTGATTTTTAGTTATTTTCTATACAAGACCCTTCTATTTGCAAGACTAAAAGTGATGCAGAGTGCTGTCTTTCCCCTCCTTCTTATATTACGCTGAAAATACTGTTTAAATGGGTAAATGCCTAGTGACTAGATTTGCTTATAAGATATCAGGCTACTCAAAAATAATAGTCTCTTAGTTTGTGGGTGGTTTGATGGGTTCCAGTGTTGTAGAATATGAACTGACAAAATGGAATCATAAAATCTCAGACTGTCAGAGTTGGAACTGGATCAGTGAGTTCAATTTCCTCATTTTAAGGATGTGAAAATGGTGGGAACTCCCAGTCATCAATTGTTACTCTGAGCAGCTCACTAGTGATTTCTCTTATAAAATTGCAGGACTCTAAACAAAGAAACCACTGCTGGAAGAATAATGCAGTATAATATTGACTTATTGTGCACATGGTAAATTGATACATACACACACACACACACACACACACAAGAAAATTTCCATACCAAAATGTTCCCCACCATAATAGTGCTGTGATCACGGTAGATATTTTCAGGAGCAATGATGGCGAACCCAGAAAAAGATGATCGTTATTCATTTCACTTTAGAAAAAAAAAATGACCAAAGAATGTGTGTAGCATGACCTTAATTTTTAAAACATCATGGTGGCTTTTGCTTCTGGCTTAATAGGTTTTCATAATGATCTTGCTTCTCACTTAATTGATTTTTATAATGATCGTCTTCTTCACTCCTGGAACTCAGTTTATTTCCAGCTCCAAGTTCTTTAGTAACAAAATGCTTCCAAGTTGGAAGTGTCTATAACAAGTCCCAACAGAGAAACAATTGCTTGCTCTGGCCAAGGTAAATTTGCACAGAGTTTGGTGTTACCACCCATTTCACAATCATTTATGTTCTACCTAAAAGTCAATGATGTGAAGCCTCAAATTGGCTTAAAAGTGAGTGTGTCCCTAAATTCAGCACACACACCCTTGGTGGTGGGGGGCAGTGTAGAGTGGTATTTCAGTAGTGAAACCTTCCTTTCCTACAGCTATTTTTCTGTGTAAAAGACCTATCTGAATATCTTAGAATAGGAGAAGTGTTTTCACCATTTTGAAAAGCAAATCTATGAAAATTGTTTCTGCAGGAAATATTTGACTCATATTGAAACATCATAGCATAAGAATATGTAGGTGGAGTGGTATATACCTATATGTCGCATTTTGCAGGGTTTTCTCGCATTTTGCAGGATTTTCTCATTGATGGCATTTTGTTCAGGGTATTTTAGACATGGATAGAGATAAGAGCTATTTTTTGCTGTCATATGTTATACATTAAATACATATGTATGTGGTATATAAGGCATGGGGCTTCCCAGGTGGCTCAGTGATAATCCATCTGCCAATGCAGGAGACACTGGTTGGACTCCTGGGTTGGGAAAATCCCCTGGAGGAGAGAATGGCAACCCACTCTACTATTCTTGCCTGTAAAATTGCATGGACAGAGGAGCCTTGCAGGCTGCATTCCATGGGTCGCAAAGACTTGGACCCAACTGGGTGACTAAATAGTAGCAGCATAAAATTTAATTTTATATTGTATATGATTATTTATTTGTTTTTCAGTTGGTAAGTCGTGTCTGAATCTTTGCAACCCCATGGACAGCAGCACGCCAGGGTTCCCTGTTGCTCACCGTCACCCACAATTTGCCCAAGTTCATGTCCATTGAATTGGTGATGCCATCCAACCATCTCACCTCTGTTACCCTCTTCTTCTGCCTTCAATCTTTCTCAGTATCTGGGAAAAGATTGTTCATACAAAACATTTATATTGTATTATATATTATATAGAATTTAACATATAATGTATATACAGATATATACATTTATATTATATGTAATACATAAAATATAATAAAAATATAGATCACAATACTACCATGTTAGCCTGGAGACCCCTCAGAGCATCTGTGTTTTCACCTATAAACATACCTACCAACACCAATTTATCAGGAAAGATAAAATACATATCATGATTTTAGCAGTTTTCTGCATTGATTTTGTTTCATGCCATATTCCTCTTCACTTCTGTGATTGTCATTCATGCTATTTGAATATTTCCAGCTTTCTTGCTTTATGAACTTGATTCAGAGCAGGCCTTGTGAAGTTTGGTACACATATGCTCCAGTCTTGGCTTTGCTGCCTGTAATCTGTGTGGCTCTGGACCTTCTAAAATGGAGAGCAGTAGCTGTCTGTCTCAAAAAGCAGATGGGCACATGAAACTGTCCCATGGTTGTTAGCTAATGTTGCTGTCATTGTTGTTGGTAAAATTAGCTTTCAATGTTAGCTGCTGGAAGATAACATAGTGCTCTAATGACTGAATTTACCAGTCATATATAGATGATGCAATGTATCTTTTTTTATCATGGTGATAATTGATGTTGCTATTTGGTATTAAACAGTAGCCACTGTTCATTGATTATTTCTACTTTATTTCTTAGTGTAGATAATAAAGCCCCTTGCAAGTCATGTTTTGGTTAGACCTTGTGGCACTGGTACTACTATTATCCTCATTTTATGGATGAAGAAACTGAAGTTTTGAGAGATTGTATCTTTCTCTAGGTCCTGGTGAGTAAGTGGAAGGTTAAGATTTGAACTTGAGAAATCTAGCTCCAGGGCCCCTACATGTAGCTATTAATTACTCTTTCCTGCCTTCCAACAATATATTTGCCTTAGCTTACAAGTGGAGTTTACTAATGTGTTAAATTCTTGTTTTTATCACTTATGTGACTGAGCATGTAGTAGGTGTTTAAGAAACCCTTGTTTTCTTATGCATCTTTGCAGAAAAATTTTGTGCAAATACAAACAAATGATCTTTTTCTTATTCCCAGTATACACAGTATATATACTGTGTCAATTGAAAACACAGTATATATACTGGGACACACATAGCATTTTACTTTTGGCTTCCAGAAAATTTTTCTGCAATTTTCCTTTGTCTGTTTTCATGAAAACATTTTAATTTGTATTTAGTCTTATTCATCTCTGTTTTTGTTTATGGCATATAAGCTTTTTCTCTTGCCTAGAAAGAACTTCCATACTTCAAAAATAAAAAAAGAAGGGTCCTAATATTTTCTTCTAGAACTCTTCATTAGAAATTTGTTTTTGTCCTGAGAAATTAGGTAAGGATTTACCTTTGCTGGGCTTCCCTGGTAGCTCAGATGATAAAGAGTCTGCCTGCAGTGTGGGAGACCTGGATTTGATCCCTGGGTCATGACGATTCCCTGGGGAAGGAAATGGCAACCCACTCTAGTAGTCTTGCCTGAAAAATCCCATGGATGGAGGAGCCTGGCAGGTTACAGTCCATGGGGTCACAAAGAGTTGGACACGACAGAGACTAACACCCCGTGCTATACAGTAGGTTGCCTTTACTATTATTTTTCT
Source organism: Cervus canadensis (assembly GCF_019320065.1). Taxonomy (NCBI): domain Eukaryota; kingdom Metazoa; phylum Chordata; class Mammalia; order Artiodactyla; family Cervidae; genus Cervus; species Cervus canadensis. Next base: position 15,558,960 of record NC_057407.1, on the reverse strand, counting down.
GAATGATTTGTCAGTTTTTAGCCATTATTCACTGAGAAATTTAGTTTTTTTTCCTACTGAATATAGGGCCACGCTTATCATATATTAAATTTCTCTAAGTATGTGAATCTATTTTGGATTGCTTCTTTTTCTTCCCATATCAATACCAAACCTGTTTTCATTATTGAAGTTTTAAAATATGTTTTGGTGTCTGGACCTGTGACCTCCTGACATCTTGGAAGTTTGGAATAGGTGATGACCTTAGAGGTCATTGAGTGAAGTTTTGTTGGTTTATAAAGCAGATAGATGAGTCCCTAAAAAGTACCTGACTTTCTTGAAGGTTGTACCCTCAGGTGTTGGCAGAGCCAGATGTGAACTTGGGATGGAGGCTGGAGTGGATCTTGAACCAGCATATGGGGCTTTAACACAGTCTAACCACATTAGCCCTGAAAGCCCTCTAAGCTTCAGTATTGTTACTTGCAAACAATACCTACGTCATAGGTGGCCCTGAGGAATGCATGAGACACCGTGTTGCATCACCAGACACACTGCTGTCCACAGAGGACATCTCAGATGTATCTAGTTGACTCTAAGCCAAGGCTGTCTGAATCTAGTCCTTTGGTGTGTCCCCATTTCACCACACCCAACCATTTCATATCCATGGCATGCCTTAAAATTTTGACTGCTAAAAGATACTGGAGAATAATCTTTCATAAAATTTTCTGAAGGATATTGTTCTTAGAAAAACATGAGCTCTGTTTTTAAATAGATGTGGGCAAAGGTGACTTAAATCAAGTTAAGTAACATCTTGGCTGTGGGATTTTAGAACCTTTAGTATGATAATGTCTACCATAAATCAGGGGAGTGAGCAGCATTTCCCAAGTTGGCTTGATCATGGAGCTAACCTCCACTCCCCCAATTAATTTTTGCACAACACCCAGGAGGGTTTCAAAGAACAAATACTGTTTACTTTAGAGCAGTCTGTCTCACTTTGGAAGAAATTCCTTTTAAAGAAAGAAATGAAAAGAACATTATAGCACCCAGTATTGTTTTATGTAATAATTATTACTTATGATACTTAATTAGGTACAAAGATAAGACTAGGCATGCTTATAGCTCTTACAGAACTATGAAACCAAATGAGACTTACACACTAAATGATAATACAACGTCAAAGCCTGTAAAATTTAAATGAATGATATTAACTTTATATGAAAAAGGATTGTGTTTGCTGGATGTAAATTTATATTTGATATGAATATGGTGCCAGCTCCTGTAGCTCAGATGCCAGCTCAGAAGTCTGCACAGTGGTGTGCTGTGTGTTAACCTAGTTTCCTCACTGGTTGCTGTTTCTGTAGTGCTGATAAACCCCTTGCTTTCATGTTCACCATGAGGTCCTATGGCCAAGATTTGGAGGGAATATATCAGAGAAATAAGATCTATTTCTTCTGTGCTTTTTCCTTGGCATCCCCAAAGAACCTGAAGTGCAAATACAAAGGCAAATATTTAGATCTTTTAACATTCCTTGATTATCAGGAATTATTTGCATGATCCAGAATAAGTTCACTTTAACTTTTGAGATAATCATCAAAAAGAAAAGACAAAATACGTTTTGTAGCAAACTCATGGATCCTTGAACATAGGTCCTGATCCTTCAGGAGTATGGGCCCTGACTTTAAAATATAGTTTTAATTCTCTTTTAAATAAATGTACTATAGTTTCTAATTTAGTAGTCATTTACAAACATGTCATGTGTATATGGATGGAGATTACTTACTTGGATTTATTGAACATAAATGACCTTGAGATCATGAAATTATTGCTTAGTCTTCCTACTAAATTATCAATGATTTAAATTCTTTTGGGCTTCAATGATAGGTTAAAAAGTTCATGGCATATCTCAGTAGAACCAGTATTTAAACTTTTTATGTTAAGATGCATTTTCATGTTTAAATTTAGTGTGTTTCCTTGAAGGAATAGTACAATATGAATGATACATGGTGTTTTCTTAAATGTACCTTTTTGGTAATAGTAAATGTTTTGAAGATGGGCCTTTTAAGTGTTAGGAGGTACTAAGATTGATAGCTTTGCAAATTGGTTTTAAGTATTTTGAATTTATAACTATCATCATGTTGCAAAATAACATTGACTTTGGAATAGCTTGCTTCCTTTTGTAGTAATTCAAAAATATTATGACAGCTATAGTTTTATAGTGAGCATAAAAACCAGTGAGGTAAGTTCAATGAGGTAAGGTTAGTGTTGGAAGTTTTATTAACAAAAACTTTAAGTATTAACACATGAGTTACAATTCCCATGTGTTTTCAGAAATTTGCTGGAACTGAATTAAACATTAAATTTTGAACTTTGGACTAGTCACTTAAAACCACCTAATTTTAGTGTAAGAAGTAGCCAAAAGCTTGAGTATGAAAACAGGCTTTATAAAGTTGGCTGGATTATTAACCCACATAAGATATGAATTCTTCCATGTAGGTGATATGAAACACTCTTGACCCAGCATTGTTTTCTTCAGGTAGGTGGCATATGGGAGTTGGGTATGATTTTTTGATGGGTAGGTAAGACAAAATGCATCTTTACAACCTGAAAATCTCAACTGTGTTATTAACAAGCTGGTGATTGTAACTTAACTTTTATAAGCACAGCATGTGTTTATGCAATACTAAATATACCTGAATTTTATTTTTTTGAATTTGAAATTATATGAGAACAGACTTCTAATTTAGGAGAAAGGTATGTTATTGTAAATTATGAAGCAATCTATAATATAGCCATCATTGTTTCTCTTTGTACTATTTAAATATTTTAAAATATAACATAGATTTCCCAACCCCTGCCAGGTCAAATGTTTAAGTTTTGGTTTGGTAGATGAAAGCCAACACACAGAAATGGAATTATCTAGTCCCTTTTCCCCTAGTCAGCATCACACTAGTGTTCAACAGGAGAGTAAATACCTGATTGACATGTAATGATTGACATTAACTGGTGGCCTTGAAAAGCTTAAGGGTGTAATTGATAAGACCAAATCTCTTGTTACTGGTGACTATGATGGGGGAAAGAAAGTGTGAAAGTGAAAATTGCTCAGTCATGTTCGACTCTTTGTGAGCCCATGGACTGTACAGTCCATGGAATTCTCCAGGCCAGAATACTGGAGTGGGTACCCTTTCCCTTCTCCAGGGGATCTTCCCAACCCAGGGATTGAACACAGGTCTCCCGCATTGCAGGTGGATTCTTTACTACCTGAGCCACAGGGGAAGCCCATGATGGGGGAGAGACCTTGTAATAAAATTAAAGGAACCCTTTTAGGAAAGGGATTTTCTCAGTTTTCAATTGTTACAGCTATCATCTCCCTACAAGTTCTTGTTGACTTGATCTCAGTGAGTGTAAATGCATTTCTGTGGTAGTAAATCTGTAAATATGCTGAAGATGTCCTAGTTAGTCTTCTGAAAGAATGTTATAATTTTTTACACTATGTTACATTATAATATAATGTTATAATTACAGGACTGCTCATCCACAAGTAAGTTAGACTATAGTCCAGGTTCTGTTGTCTCAGGAGCTTCCAATTCATATAGCCATTTACCTTTATAATATTTCCCAGCACCTCAAACTACATATACCTAATACTGAACTCTTGATTGCCTACCTCAAGTCTGATTCTCCCCAGTCTTTCCCGTAATAGGCAGTAATTCTCTAGTCAGTAACCCGGGAAACCTCTGAGTCCTTCTATCCATCTACCCGTATAAATAGAAACCCTCAGTTCTCCCAGCTGCCTCCCAGTTGTTTCGCAAAGTATGTCTCAAACACATCCACAATCTCCTTGTCGACCACCTCCATCTTAGTTGTAGCAGCTACTGTCTCTCCTCTGGTTGACTGCCTGTCCTTTGCCTCCATTCCCATCCCCCACCCCCAGTGTCTGCTTGTAGAACAGCATCAAATTGTCCCATCGCTGGCCAACAAAAAGACTCTTTTTCATAGATGCTTTGCTTTCTGATTCAATTCTATACTTATTGTGTATATTTCTTACTACAGACCTAATGTCAATCATTTCTACAATAAAACTGATTTGTTTTATTTAGAAATGGTTTTAAGAGACAATATTTGAGGTGGACAGTTATTGTTACTGAGATGGTTACTGTTCTTTAAAGCCTTTTTAATGGACAAAACTAGAAAATATTTTTTTAATTTATTTTTTTTTATTGAAGGATAATTGCTTTACAGAATTTTGTTGTTTTCTGTCAAACATCAACATGAATCAGCCATAGGTATACATATATCCCCTCCCTTTTGAACCTCCCTCCCATCTCCTTCCCCATCCCATCTCTTTAGATCGATACAGAGATACTGTTTTGAGTTTCCTGAGCCATACAGCCAATTCCTGTTGGCTATCTATTTTACATATGGTAATGTAAGTTTCCGTGTTACTCTTCCCATCTATCTCACCCTCTCCTCCCCTCTCCCCATGTCCATAAGTCTGTTCTCTCTGTCTGTTTCTCCATTGCTGTCCTGTAAATAAATTCTTCAGTACCATTTTTCTAGATTCTGTATATATGCATTAGAATGTATTTATCTTTCTTTCTGACTTACTTCACTCTGTATAATAGGTTCTAGGTTCATCCACCTCATTAGAACTGACTCAAATGCATACATTTTATGGCTGAGTAATATTCCATTGTGTATATGTACCACAACTTCTTTATCCATTCATCTGTCGAATGGACATCTAGGTTGCTTTCATGTTCTAGCTATTATAAGTAGTGCTGCAGTGAACAATACAATACATGTGTCTTTTTCAATTTTGGTTTCCTTAGGGTATATGCCTGGGAGTGGGATTGCTGAGTCATAGGATGGTTTTATTCCTAGTTTTTTTAAGGACTCTCCATACCATCTTCAGTAGTGGCTGTATCAATTTACACTCCCACCAACAGTGCAAGAGCATTCCCTTTTCTCCATACCCTCTCCAGCATTAATTGTGAAAATAATATTTAAGAACATTTGGAAAAGGAAGGGGATGTATGTGTATCTATGGCTGATTCATGTTGAGGTTTGACAGAAAAAAAAAATTGGAAAACTCAGCAGTGGCCATAGGACTGGAAAAGGTCAGTTTTCATTCCAATCCCAAAGAAAGGCAATGCCAAAGAATGCTCAAACTACCACACAATTGCACTCATCTCACACGCTAGTAAAGTAATGCTCAAAATTCTCCAAGTCAGGTTTCAGCAATACGTGAACTGTGAACTTCAGATGTTCAAGCTGGTTTTAGAAAAGGCAGAGGAACCAGAGATCAAATTACCGACATCCATTGGATCATCAAAAAAGCAAGAGAGTTCCAGAAAAACATCTATTTCTGCTATATTGACTATGCCAAAGCCTTTGATTGTGTGGATCACAATAAACTGTAGAGAATTCTTAAAGAGATGGGAATACCAGACCACCTGACCTACCTCTTGAGAAATCTGTATGCAGATCAGGAAGCAACAGTTAGAACTGGACATGGAACAACAGACTGGTTCCAAATAGAAAAGGAGTACGCCAAGGCTTTATGTTGTCATCTGCTTATTTCACTTATATGCAGAGTACATCATGAGAAACACTGGGTGGATGAAGTACAAGCTGGAATCAAGATTGCTGGGAGAAATATCAGTAACCTCAGATATGCAGATGACACCACCCTTATGGCAGAAAGTGAAGAAGAACTAAAAAGCCTCTTGATGAAAGTGAAAGAGGAGTGAAAAAGTTGGCTTAAAGCTCAGCATTCAGAAAACTAAGATCACGGCATCTGGTCCCATTACTTCATGGGAAATAGTTGGGGAAACAGTGGAAATAGTGGCTGACTTTATTTTTTTGGGGGGGGGGGCCTCCAAAATCACTGCAGATGGTGACTGCAGCCATGAAATTAAAAGACACTCCTTGGAAGGAAAGTTATAACCAACCTAGACAGCATATTAAAAAACAGAGATATTACTTGGCCAACAAAGGTCCGTCTGGTCAAGGGTATGGTTTTTCCAGTAGTCATGTGTGGATGTGAGAGTTGGACTATGAAGAAAGCGGAGCACCAAAGAATTGATGCTTTTGAACTGTGGCGTTGGAGAAGACTCTTGAGAGTCCCTTGGACTGCAAGGAGATCCAACCAGTCCATCCTAAAGGAAATCAGTCCTGAATATTCATTGGAATATTGGACTGATTTTGAAGCTGAAATTCCAGTACTTTGGCCACCTGATGTGAAGAGTTGACTCATTTGAAAAGACCCTGATGCTGGGAAAGATTGAAGACGGGAGGAGAAGGGGATGACAGAGGATGAGGTGGTTGGATGGCATCACCAACTCAACGGACATGAGTTTGCATAAACTCCGGGAGTTGGTGATGGACAGGGAGGCCTGGCGTGCTGCTGTCCATGGGGTTGCAAAAAGTCGGACACAACTGAGTGACTGAACTGAACTGAATATTTTAAGAAATAAAACATGCCATGTGTTCATGCTTTTTAGTATTATAAGGCTGTTTTTAGTGTTTCAGTGCTTTTTCTTAAAGACTTAAATTTTTTAAAATCCAAAATTAACTTTAAAGCAGAGGAACATGTATAAAGAACAATTTATTTAAAGACCAATAAAGACTATTTAGTGTTAAAGGATGGGATAACAAAGAGTAGCCATAAGTTAAATAAACCATTTTAATGAATATCAAAGTATCAGTCCAAGTCTAAATTATAATAGCTAATAGACACTTGCTGAATTATAAATTTATTTTGCATATACACAAACACGTAATGTACATTTTCACCAATAAGCACAGATATCCACAAATTAGCCTTTTGTCATCCATGTTTTTACAAGGCTTTAATATAAATTGTTAGATTTTTGTATTTGTGTTACTTTCCTCTTATGCTAAAAATCATGTTTTCTAATGATATTTATATAATATTTAATTATATAATACTTTTTTGCTCTACCTCACCTCCATCTTCACAAATACATGGTTCAACAAGTCATGAACTGCCAGTCTTGTTAAAAGGACTAGGACAATGCCTGCCACAAAATCAATTCTTCGTATTTGTTGAATGAGTGAATAATTTTAGTTACTGGAAATAAAAAGAGTACCTACAGAGAAGAGAAATCTGAAATCAAAATAGATGAAGGCAAAGAGTAGAAAGACATGACCTAAGTATAGGTTAAGAGATAGACACACCCTCATCTCAGCCTTTTTTTTTCTTCTTTCTTTTTTCTTTTTTTAGCTGTGCTGCTCTTCATTCCTGCAAGGGCTTTTCTCCAGTTGCATGAGCAGGGACTGCATTCTAGTTGTAGTGTGTGGATTTCTCATTATGGTGGCTTCTCCTGTTGTGAAGCATGGGCTCTAGGCATGTGGGTTCAGTAGTTAAGGCTCCCAGGCTCTAGAGCACAGGCTTAGCAGTTATGATTCACAGGCTTAGTTGCTCCATGGCATGTGGTATCTTCCCAGACCAGGGATCGAACCCATGTCTCTTGCATTTGCAGATGGAGTCTTTACTACTCAGCCACCAGGGAAGCCACTTTTTGATGGTGCAGTTGCTGAAGGTCATTTTTTTTTTTTTTTGAAAGGCAACTTTTGCTATAATTAGAGATTTGTATGAAAGAGCTTTAAAAAAGCAATGATTATTCTGAATGTTTCTTTTCAGCGAGACTGCAGAAAGATCATGCTAACTAAATCACCATTTGGTTAGGTAGTTCTGTTCGGTAGAGATCAGTAATCTCTGACGATTAGAGAAGGGAAGACTCCTGCCTATGACCTCGTCTCCAGGTAGTATATCAGTCATACAGCCGTTCTGAGCATGCCTTGAAGTTCCAGCTCTCTGTCCTTTTGAGATCATAAAAGGTTCATGTGAGGCCAGTGGGAACCTATTTCCTGTGGCATGGCTCAGTCAGACATGTTTGCTGTTGGTCCAGAACCCTCCTGGAAGTGTTTCTCCATAGGGGAGATAAAAGTCTAAGGATTGAAACTTTTGAGTTTATTAGAATCATAGACCTACATGGTCCACTATTGTAACCATGAGCCACATGCGGCTACTGAGCACCTGAAACATGACTAGTTCTAATTGAAATATGCTGAAAGTGAAAAGTAGATGCTGAATTTTGAAGACAATACCAAAATGTAAAATACATTATTTTTTAATGTTGAGTACATGTTAAAAAGTAATATTGTTGATATAGTGGATTACATTAAATATATTCTTAAAGTTACTTTTACATGTTTCTTCTTTTTAAACTTGGCTGCTAAAAAATAAAAAATTACGTATGTGGCTTGCATTGTATTTTCATTGGACACATCACCTTCAGTCTTTTGTCTGGAAGGGTGGAAGTATCTGTGCAACATTTCTAGCCAATCCACACAACTTGATTACCACCCATTTCATCAAGGAAAAGTCAGTCCTCACATCAATTATGTTAGTTGACCAAATTTCAGATACTCATCAAATATAAAGAATATTGAGCCACTTTTGGTAGTTGACTCTGGCATGTCAGCTTTTAACTGAAATATTTCATAGCTAATTAACTACCCCTGGAGAATTTATTCGCAGTTGGGAAATACAGCCATTGACCCAGCCACCCAGATGCCCCCTCCACACAGACACACAGATCATACCATGTAGGCTGAAATATTAAAGTAAATGATAGACAGTATAACACTCTGGTACATGTTAGAGCACAAAACCGTACTTGCTGGTTCTCCACTTTTCCTGAGGGCTGTTGATTAGCAACCTTTATTGCATTCCTACAGTATATAAATCACTGGGTTACAGGCTGTGGAAAGCAGAATAATAAAATATAATAACAATAGCAAAAATTTATTGAGTGTTTCTAGGTGCCAGGCACTGTGCTAAGTGCACTACATGTGTTATTTAATTTAATCTTCAATGTAATTTGATGAAGGTGGTACTCTTATTATCCTCATTTTGCTTATGACACCTTTGATTTATTCTTGACATTTGGAAGCCTGGTGAGTAAGTCCATGACCATTGCCATGAGTTCCTTGAACACATATATTTGCAGTGGAGAGACTTTGCAAAACAGAGTTGTCCACTTGAGCCACTTGTTGATACGAATAGAAGTTCAAACCAGTGTGCTATAGGAGACTCTTCCTCTTTGATCTCTTTTTCTCTTCTTCGCAAGGTCTTGATCTTTAACCTCTGTGTTTACTCCGTGGGAGTCTGCTGCTGCTTCCTTTCAGCTCTATCCTTGGATCTCTGTCAACCATCTCCCTGCCCCCCAACCCCTGCCACACTTCTTTGGAATTGGAATGAAAGGATAGAGGAAAGTAGATTTTGAGGTCTTACACATTGAAGAAGTAGAGGGAAGAACAGTGACCCAGTTTCATGTAGGTTTATGGTCATCTCTAAGACAAACCTTTCTAGTTTTAAGGTACCCACTTTTTAATAAAACCAGGGGAAATGATAGTAATTGAGTGGTTTAACACATCATACTGTTGGGGGCCAGGAAGTTAGGGGTGATCCTACTTCTTGAGGAAGCAGATATATGGAGGTTCTGCAGTCTTGTAGCTTCACCATGTGGAAAATGTATCCTTTCGAGTCTCAAGGAAGGGGAGGGGTGTCAGGGAGGTGTGGATAGGAAGTGATGTATGATGCTTCTGCTTACATTTCATGAATGGCTCCATTTTCCCACAAGGGGGCTGGAAAGAGAGATTGCTCCAGTGTTCAGGAAGGAAAGGCAAATTGGATTTGAGTGAGAACTAGTGGTTACTACCACAGCGACTTCTAGATTTTAGGTTATTTTCAGTGTTTTTGTCTTTGGAAGCATACTTCCATACATTATGCATACTTCCAACTTTGAATCTGTCTCCCCATTTGAATGATTGCAAGTTGAATCAAATTCAAATATACCGTTAACCCAAGTCTACTATTAGGAAAAACAAACAAATGACACTTTAAATGTGAAATAAAACTGTATTGGGAGCTTTTGTGTATGTTCCAGTTTCATTTTCTTTTAAAGTTGTTCTTTCTGATAGCATGTTTATTCAATGCCTGAAGTGTTGTCAAGTAAGTAGTATTTAATCTGTGAAAATTTTCAAGTGGCCGCTTTTTCTCTCTCAAGTGTTTTTTTTTTTTCTTTCTCTCAAGTGTTGCTGTAGTCATTTTAGGATGGAAATGAACCATTTGATTTTTAAAAATTATTTATGGCATATCAAGTAGCACTTAGTGTTTTGTCACAACATTGAAACTGTTTCTGAAGGCCCGTGTAAAATATGGCAGGAAGGTCAGGAAGCTTATGTACAGAACTTCTAGAAACATACCTCACCATTGGAACTGGTTATAATTCCTGGGTGCTGACATGAAGATTAATAATGTTTAGCTCTGATTTTGGCAATTTTTGCCAATTTGATTGCATTGGTCATTTTCTTTCAAGTTATTACCTGGAACTGAAGTGATAACAAATGCTTCATGCTTTATACTGCCAGGTAAAAGGTTAAATTTTCATATGTTACATGCTTTTAAACATACACACACATGCGCCCACATACAGACACAAATATACACACAACTGGTTCAGAAGGAAATGAGTAATACTCCTAAAATGAAAAGATTGTCTTAGTTTTAACATTAGGTGACTAGTTCCCATGTGGTTAAATAATATGTAAAAACTGGAAATTCAACCTATGGGTCTTTGTGCACTGACAATATCATGCAGTTCTAATTTTCTTTTGTTTTTCTGGGAAATGATGGTGCTCTTTGCTTTGCCAAGTTTTATTATTGAGTCAACTGCCAAAGTTTAAGAGAGAGAGTCAAGGGCCCTTAAAATTATTTGGTGTTGAGTGAAGAGGTAGAGAAAGGTATTTCATATTCCCAAACATTTTAACTTTTATGTCTCTACCTGATGTTGGAATATAATCTAAATTTGAAGGCTTTTCTGATTCTTTTTAAAAATGAAGTATACTATCGAGTGAAGTTCAAATATTAGTGAAGGGAATTTTAATCCTACTCACTGATACACAGTTTGGAACTACATATTCTAATTTTTAATAGACTATCTTCTTTCTGGCCTGATTCCTGTGTTTAAACTTCTGTGCATCAGAAGGTCTGTGCGCCTGCTTGTGGTTTTGCACCATCTGGAAGTTAAAATTTGACTTTAGAAATGATGTCATGCTTGCTTACTGCAAACTGGGCTAATGTTGGTTGAGAATTGGATGTAGTTCAGGTCAACATTTTGTCTTTAAAAAAAAAAAACAAAACCTTAAACTTCATTTCTTGATTCTAGGAGGCTATGCAAAGCTGTAGAGATAGAGTGAAGGCAATTGAAGGCCACAATTCAAATTCCTTTGAAGCTAAGTACATGCTGTCAGACGCATGGAAAATAAACTCACAAACAGAAGACCTTGGCTGGCACAGACTCCCTCCTGCCATGTAGAGTTTGGGTGTTGCGAGTAATGTGTTGATCATGAGCAACTTTGCTCTCCGTTTTGTTCCTAGAGAAACAGTCTTACTTAATAGTCCTTACAAAAGCTTGTGTTGCTCTTTTAATCTCTTACGGACTTACTAAGATGGAGCAAGACATTGAAAGATCACACATAGCCAGAAGGCACTACAAATGTTAAGCTTATTATTGATCAATTAGAGAGTCTCTTCTGAAACGTTCTCTAGCATCACTCACTATCTCCCATGTTGTAATTTATTTATATCATGGATTTGGATTGGGCGTTTCCTTTGTCCAGATAAAGACCACCATCTTTAATAGGTAGAATGTGGGGCTAATGGGACCACAGTTTCTTCTCCAATTTGCACAGAGTCCTAGTTAGCCTATGTGCAGATCCCTAAAATTGAATGTATAACCCTTTCTAACCACTGCTATAACCTGCAGTGATCAACATGTTCTGCCAATTTCAAGGGAACCCACTATATGCTACCCTTTTATGTATAAACTAAAAATCACATTTTTTCACCAGATAAGAGGAAAACTCAAAGAGAAGTACTGATGTTATTCCAAGTTGGTAGATGAAGATAACTTTTTACATAGACCACTTGAGAATCTGGAATTTTTAAGCTTTAGTGCAACTGGCATGCATGAGTTTTTCATTTAGGAAAGGGGAGGTCACCAGAATATGAATTTCCCCCTCACCTCTGTCCCTAGATCTTGATAGCCATTATGTGCGAAGAGGCAGAGCTATCAGATGTTTGCAGACTCAGCAGTTCTCTCCTTCTGAAACCACAGAGTGTCCATCCTCTCTCATAATGCAGTCAGAGTCATTCAGCCAACGGAGCTTCTAGCACTTGTCATCACCTCTGCCCTTGCTGGGATCTCCCAGCTTCATCTTGCCATCTGGGACAGAAACTAGAAAACCTCTCTGCTTACCTACCTCCCCATCACCTTTGACATTTAAAAACACTACTTTGGCCCTCCTTTCTTCAACAGGGGTAAGAAAAGGAGATTCTTCCCTGGTAACTTTTTATTTCTAGTATTTTCCTGCCCTGATGTGTTCTACCTAGGACTGATTGCTGTCTTTAAAATCATAAAATGCCAGGTACTTCTAGATAGTCAGTCCTTACCTCTTTGTTTTATAAGTGAAGAAACTGAGGCTGAAGACTTGGTATGGGCAAGGGAGAGTTATTTGTCCTCATCCTCACAGGTAGAAGTAGCGCTGGTCACTCAGTGGTGTCTGACTCTTTGTGACCCTATGGACTACAACCTGCCAGGCTGCTCTGTCCATGGGATTCTCCAGGCAAGATCCCTGGAATGGGTTGCCATTCCCTTCTCCAGGGAATCTTCCTGACCCAGGGATTGAATCCAGATCTCATGCTTTGTAGGCAGATTCTTTACTGTCTGAGCAACCAGGGAAGCCCAGATAGAAGCAGAACCTAAAACCTAAGTGTCTTCTTTCCTTTGTTCCAAATTGCCTTTGACTCTTTGGCCTTATAATATTTTTATATCTATTTATTTTGACTTTTTACAGTATTCCTGCTCCTTTTTAAAAAAGTTTTTGTTTTTTTCTGTGTTCATCTAAGCTTTACTTGCAAATAGTATAACGAGCAAATATTCAACAAGATATACTATGAGATGCAGCAGTCCCCAACTTACCCCTGTCCCATTCTTCTTCCTCAAGGTCAACTCTTTAAACTCTCTATGCCTGGTTATTTCGATATCTCTCAATAACATGCTTAATTGCTTCCTAGTGTTGATTTGCTTCTGTCTATCCAATTCCCAATGTGGAAGGTGAGGATTAGAGTCATCTGTCATCCTAGTGTCCTGCATCACCCATGTAAACATTTTTTGCACATGATCTTTGGACTGTTAACATTAAAAAAAAAAAAAAAAGCTTATGTTTCCCCATTCTATTACCAACATTTGAAAAGCAGAAATTATAAAAATCTGAATTTTTTCTTTAGTGTTGTAAAGCAGTCTTTCATGAAGCTGTAGAATGGATGTCATCCACAGCATTTTCTTCCTCTAACAGCATTTACTTCGTCTTGGCCACACGTCTTTTTCTAATTTAGAAGTGTTCCTCTATTGCCAGTCTTGTTCTCCCAGATGTCTGTGGCATGGCTCATTGTGTTCTCTGTATTCCTGGAGGATGCTACCTGGCATGGACAGTGTTGTGCCCTCCCTGGGCTCTCAAAGATGCAGAGAATTCATGTGCTTTATTTCCCAACTTTTGGCTTCTCAACATGAGATGACTTCATAACATCTTATTTCATATAAACCTTGTAATTAAAAAAATGTATATCACTGATCAGCTACACATGCAGCAGGATTTTAAGGTAGATGTAGGCTTTAAAACACATAGCCTGGAGTTGCCCATGAGCAGTATTTGATCACGCTGCTCAGAAGGTGTACTGCTGCCCCACCCACCTCCCAAGGCAGGACTGGTAGTTACTGATGACCTATCTGTAAAACTGCAGCCTTTTTTCTTTTTCCTGATTTCAGGTGGATGCACTGAGATTACGGCTAGAAGAGAAAGAATCTTTTCTCAATAAAAAAACGAAACAGCTGCAGGACCTCACAGAAGAGAAGGGGACACTGGCTGGAGAGATTCGAGACATGAAGGATATGTTAGAAGTGAAGGAGAGGAAAATCAATGTTCTTCAGAAAAAGGTGAGTACCTGACGTAAGCACTTCAGATAGCGAATTGGTATCATCCATGTTTTGTCATTTTGGAGAAACTTTTGAGTGTGTGGGAAAGAAGAAATTATTGTCCAAGAATTTTAGATTAGGGAGTGTAAACTTTAAACTTACTGACATTTAACTTACTGGTGATTGTATCATGTCAGTTTTAGCACAGCTTGATGAATTTACTTATTTGATCACCTGGAAACTAAATAGTAATTTTTTTTTCATTTACTCGCTTAAACATAGATATAGTTGTACAAATTTAGATATAAATCTAAAATTTATCATCAATTTTTCCTTTTCTTTACTGAGAATTGAGCAGTCAATGTGTTCTGTGGGTCTTAAAGGTATTTTAGATGCATTTTGTGTTTACATAAACTTTAGTAGCTCTTACCTGTCAGACTCATACAGATCTTAGTAGGTGTGAAGTAATATTTACACCCATTACTTAACTGGAGTCCGTGAGACAAGATGTAATAAGTTGTAACACAGTGACTTAACACAGCAGATACTGCACCTGGCCAGGGCTCTTCTTTCTTTCATTTTCTCCAAAGTAGGGGATCCAAGTCTGGGGACAACACCCAGATTTTTCTTTTGAAGAATTCCTGTTTGCTACTGTGTACAGTTTTGGTGGGATCAAAGGGTGCCCTGCCTTCCCCAGAGAAAAGGGTAGGCAAGAAGAGAAACTAATACCTGCTCTTTTAAGAGAAAGAAGCTGTTGGGAAACACATACGGCTCTCAGATTAACAGGCAGCAGCATGGAATCTGAGCAGAAACCAGCGTGGAGAAGCAGGAGCTGGCTGGCCAGGGCACCGCCATAGACAGGCGTGTCACCAGGCAGCTGCAGACAAATGGGACCTAACTGGCCCTTCTCCTGGTGACGTTTGCTGCCATCACCTCTCACCTTATTTGTATTGACAGCAGCCTAGCTGTTTTTCCTGCTTCAACCCTTACTTTTCCTACTGGGTGTTCTTAACATTCAAACTGGAGTAATTCTTTTAAAACAGATAACTGTTCATATCACACTCTGACCAAACCTCTCTAGTCACAACAAGCTACATAATTTGTGGGGCCAAGTGCAAGATGAAAATATAAGACCCTTTATTCAGACTTTATGGAGAATTTCAGGATGGTCATAGTGAAGCATTAAAGTATGGGGCCCTTCTGAGTATGGGGGCCCTGTGTACGTACGCAAGTTCATGCCTGTGAAGCCACGTCTCCATCC
Organism: Cervus canadensis; assembly: GCF_019320065.1. Classification (NCBI taxonomy): domain Eukaryota; kingdom Metazoa; phylum Chordata; class Mammalia; order Artiodactyla; family Cervidae; genus Cervus; species Cervus canadensis. The sequence continues at coordinate 15,543,657 of NC_057407.1, read as the reverse complement.
TCAGTGGTTTCCATCCTCACAGGATATTCTCATTAGTTACCCATTTTATACATAGTAGTCTGTGTATATCAACCTCCACCACCCGGTTCATCCCAGCCCACCTCTCTTCTGTATCCATATGTTTGTTCTCTACATCTGTGTCTTTGTTACTATTTTTCAAATAAGATCATCTGTACTTTTTTTTAGATTCCGCATACCTGTGTTAAAATATGATATTTGTTTTTCTGACTGACTTCATTCTGTATTATAGTCTCCAGGTCCATCCTCACCTCTATAAATGATGCAATTTTGTTCCTTTTTGGGCCGAGTAATATTCCGTTGTGTATATGTACCACATCTACTTTATCCATTCCTCTGTCAATGGACATTTAGATTGCTTCCGTGTCCTGGCTATTATAAATAGTGCTGCTGTGAACATTGGGATGCATGTATCTTTTCAAAGTGTGATCTCCAAATATATGTCCCAAAGTGAGATTGCTGGATCATATGTTAGCTCTATTTTTAATTTTTTAAGGACTCTCCATACTGTTTCCCATAGTAGCTGTACAAATTTACATTCCCACCAACAGTGCAAGAGGGTTCCCTTTTCTCTATACCTTCCCCAGCATTTATTATTTGTTGATTTTTAAAATTATGGCCAATCTGATAGTGTGAAGTGATACCCCATTTTAGTTTTGATTTGCATTTCTCTAATAATTAGTGTTGTTGAGTGTCTTTTTATGTGCCTTTTGGCACATCTGTGTGTCTTCTTTGGAGAAATGTCTATTTAGGTCTTCCATCCGTTTTTTCATTGAGTCGTCTCTTTTTTTGATCTTAAGGTTCATGAACTGTGTATATTTTGGAGATTGATCCTTTGTCAGTTGCTTCATTTGTAAATGTTTTCTTCCATTCTGAGGATTGTCTTTTCATCTTATTTATGGTTTCCTTTGCTGTCCAAAAGCTTTTAAATTTAGTTAAGTCCCGTTTATTAATTTTTGTTTTTATTTTCGTCACTCTCAAAAGTGGGTCAAAAAAAATCCTGCTGAGGTTTATGTCAAACAGTCTTCTGCCTATGTTTTCCTCTAAAAGTTTTATAGTGTGTGGCTTTACATTCAGGTCTATAATCCATTTCAAGTTTTATTTTTAATTTATGGTGTTAGGGAGTATTCTAATTTCACTCTCTTATATGTAGCTTTCCAGTTTTCCCAAGGCTTTTTTCTCCATTGTATGTTCTTTCCTCCTTTGTCATAGGTTAGGTGACTATATGTCTGTGGGTTTATCTCTATGCTTTCTACATACTTTTTAAAAAAAATACTCCTTTCCATTATGGTTTATCCTAGGAGATGATATAGTTCCCTGTGCTCTATAGTAGAACCTTGTTTTTTATTCATTCTAGGCTCCCTCATTCTTGAGGAATAAATGGCAGCACTTTACTCAGTAAAGATTTTGGGAAGGCACTTTCAATGCAGAAGTGACAAACAGCTTCTTTTGCTGACATGAATATTTTGCAAAATTTTAAACTGCCTCCTCCTGCCCCCTCCACCAGATTTAAAAGTTTGGAATCAGTTTGGAAGTTCTAGAACAAAGCCAGTTATATATTATGGCTCCTTTCGACAATAGGATAGCAATCCCACTTATTTAAACTGTTCCAGTGATGGACTTGGAAATATTTCATGTATATTTGGAGAGGTTGTTTAGCTTAAAGTTTTCAACGTAGTGATGGGGAAGGAGTACTATTATATCTGCAGTGTAAAAGAGAAATAATATCTAAAGAAGTGATGCACACAACTCAAAAACCACTTCAAAATGTGGAAATAATACAGGAGCTGATGAGCTAATCAAAGATTGTCTTTGGAACTGAAGACTTCTTAGAGCTTTGACCACACTCAGCATAAGTGGCTGTTTTAGGGCAGGCCCAGATTGGAACAGCATGAGCTTTGGATTAGGGTGTGTTGGCATGGAAGAATAATAAGCTCGTGTCAATGTCAGAGGCTCAGTGTTACTTAATATTTCTTTCCCATAGACTCTCTGGCAACCAGCACGGTGTTTTGATGCCAGTAGAACTGGGTATGCTCCTTTCATAGCCATGTTTAACCTGGTGAAGCTAGGCTTGCACCTCATGTCTGTCAGCTTTGCCTTCAAAGCCCTGGGTCTCAGAAGTCTTGTGTGCTCCGTAAGCCAAGTGTGCAGGTCACATGTCCGGGCAGCAGGCACAGACATGATGCTCTCAGCCTTTTGTTGCTTGAGGAAGGAAGTGAAATTGAATAAGCAGAGAACCCCAGGTGGCCTAATATCTCTGATCAAACTTTTGTAGGAAAACAGAAGTCATCGATAATAGATCTTGTCCTACCATACATGTTTTTGGCTTCACTCAATAGTTCCAAGAAATAGAATTCTTTTAGTACAAGTCAGAAAGGTGTGTGTATGGAAATGGTTTGGTGTGTTATCCCCATGCAGCTATGATACTAAAGTCAGAGGAGCGGCACAATTTTCTTGCAGCAGCCGTGGTGTTCTGTTCCCATACCTGAATTCAAGCTTCCACTGATGAAGTGCTACCTTTTTGTAGGAAATGTCATAAAACCTTGATGACATTGTACATTTGGAAAGTGTATAATGACTAGGGTTTTAGGACATGGTAGCATTATTTGAACCAGATCAAATTCAGACTGCTGTGTAGCTCTTAGATTCTTGCAGCATAAATTTACTACCCAAGAAAAGTTCTTTTTTTTTTTTTAAGCCATTAAATTGGACAAAAATTCTATCTCCATTTTCATTCTAGGTCTCAGTCTCAAAAGCAATGTGAATTTATAGAGCAGAGGTACTTTATTTACTAGGGGTAGAGAAACAGATGGTGATCTCTCTGGACACTAAATTCACTAGCTGCCTACTGGGCTTCATGGATTGCCCTGTGGGTTGGAAAGGGCCGGGAGAGAGAGGTTTATAGTTCGCTCCTGGGAGTGTAAGTGTGGACCTGCCCACTTTAGCAGCTTTATTCTACCCATTTGGAAATATGATGGTGGAAAATTCTGTATGACAACAGAGGAAAGAAAGCTACAGGAGTATGGTTATTAGTGTAGTGAGTTGCTTCATGAAATGTATATTAAAAAGTTAAACTCGAGAAGATGACTATGAAGCATAGAGATTTCCATGTGAGCATAAAATTGATGTAAGGTATGGGAGACTTTTTGACTCATTTGAGCCTTTTTCAATGTTAAACATTCAGTGTTAAAGAGATTTATTTGCAAATCTCTTAGTTTTTTAAACATGTGAAAAATCATATTCATTTTGCATTTACTAGGGTTCCCTATGTGTCAGTCAGTCACTACTCTAAGTCCTGGAGGTTTAAAGAGAAAAAAGACATTCTCCAGTCCTCAGGAAACTGACAGGCTGGTTGGGGAGATAGACTTGTATAATGTGGTCTGTTAGTAGAAACAAAGCACTTGTTGGATGCAAAGAGCAGAAGCTAGTTCAGGCTACCTTAAGCAAAATGATATTTACTACAGGAATATCCAGAGCCCCAGTAATTTGCTGGTAGAACCAGATTAGGGATGATCGAGAATCAGGACAACTCTAGGAGACCAAGAGAAAGCAGACAGTGCCTTGACCATGTAATGCAGAGTTTCTGGTTAAGTGTCTTCTCTGCCACTGGCCACCCTCACACCTTCCCCTCTTTGCCCTCATGTCATGCTGTTACAGGTCAAGATTCAAAGTCCTGGGCCAGAGTTCCAAAATTCACATAAATGCCTCTCATTAGCAGCATCTAACCAGACCCTACCTAAAAGGAATCTGGGAAATGTGGTTCTTAGCTTTACTCCTGTGGAGAAGGCAATGGCAACCCACTCCAGTACTCTAGCCTGGAAAATCCCATGGATAGAGGAGCCTGGTAGGCTACAGTCCATGGGGTCGCGAAGACTTGGACATGACTGAGTGACTTCACTTTCTCTTTTCACTTCCATGCATTGGAGAAGGAAATGGCAACCCACTCCAGTATTCTTGCCTGGAGAATCCCAGGGACAGAGGAACCTGGTGGGCTGCCGTCTATAGGGTCGCACAGAGTCAGACATGACTGATGCGACTTAGCAGCAGCAGCAGCTTTACTCCTGAGCTTTCCACTCAATTTTTGTGTCACTTAGTTTTCGAGGTCTTTGCTGACACTGTAGACTGGGAGAGCTTTTACACCCCGTAGAGAACCTTTTTTTTTTTTTTAACTCACTTTGAAGTTATGCACCCCTGCACCCCTTTAGTGAATGTTGTCTTCCTTCCCAGGGCTAAGCTTCTTGAGTGCCCCAGCCATCATGATCAGGATACCTCCAGCTCCTTGCAAAATTCTTTTCAAGTGATGGTCCTCAGTCAATATGCATATGATGACTAAATTACATCAGTAAATTCTGAATGAATGAAAATTTGGGAGAAATTGCTTTGAGAGTCACTCCTGGCCCAAGAATATTGTTAGCTGTAGAAAGAGTCATTTGCCCCGGTGAAATGTCAAACCCACTTGTTGTTCCCAGAGCAGTGTGTTCTGTGTAGGCTGCAAGATGGAACTGTCCCGGGAATAGAAAAGCACAGGTAAGGAGATAATTGCTGCTTTACCAGCATCTGTTCCATTACTCTGAGAAAGTAAAGATGGATGAAGACTCTAAGTGAGGGAGCTTAGTCACTCTTCCTTAACTTTCCTTTTTAGTAAAAAGAAAATGTCACATTTACAGAAAATACTGTTTTGTTCCACAAAGAGGATGCTTCTTTTTCCATTTCTGACTTCTCACTTACTGGTTTATTAGAGGCATGACATTTAATGAGAATGGTACAGTGAAATTGCTGACTATCAATGGTAATTTCCAATTATGATCATAATGATAATTTTCATAACAAGAATAATCCAGTATTGACTGCATCCTTACTACATACAAGACACTGTACTCAGGGCTTTGCATCCTTAGGTTGAGTCCTTACCAAAAAAAAAAAAAAAATACTGGCATGTAGTTACAGTTAAAATCCCTATTTTTTAAATGGGACACTGGTTTAGTGAGTGACTTGCCCATAGTCACATGGCAAGGAGGTGATAGAGCTATTTTTAACTACCACACTACTCTGTAGTTTTTCTATTCATGATCCTGCCTCCCTCATGAGACAAGTGGAATCTTTTTTTTTTTTTAATTTTTTTATCTTTTTCGTTTATTTGTATTAGTTGTTGTTTAGTCACTCAGTTGTGTCCAGCTCTTTTGCAACTCTGTGGACTATAACCCGCCAGGCTCCTCTGTTCATGAATTTCCCAGGCAAGAATACTAGAGTGGGTTGCCATTTCCTTCTCCAGGGGAACTTCCCAACCCACGGATCAAGCCTACATTTCCTGCATTGGGAGGCAGATTCTTTCCACTGAGCCACCAGGGAAGCCCCCTCATTAACTTTTAGGGATTAGCTAAAATATAATTTGAGCAATTTACCTAAGGCTGATACACAGGGATGCCTGTTTTTAATACCAAATTGGCAGAGAGATAGCTACTAAATAACATGATGAAAAATAGGAAAAAAAAAATAAAAAATATGACATTAGAACTGGATTTTTTTTAATGTGTATTAATCTTTTTTTAGAAAAAAAGATAGTAGTGACCTTGAGTTTATCTTTTCCTCCATGAAATTCTTCATGTACCATGAAGCTTTTGGTTTGTTTTACAGCTTCCTTTTCAAAGGAGTGCAGCAATTTTGCTCTCATTGTGTTTTCACTTTGTTTTGGTTGTTGGCTTTTAAAGGACTGAGACCTTGAAAGACATTTTGAGACATCTAAGCAGCTTTCCTGGACTAGTCGCAGATGAACTCATGGTTCAGTAGACTCCTCACCTAGTCCCAAGGGGAGCAATCTGGGAAGCTGTTCCACTTTGCGGTGAGCAAAGGTCACCTAAGGTCAGACCTCAGTGTAGGCAAGTTTGCTCTATATCTGAAGCTAGGAACTTGGCTGACACTTGGGGCTTGGGGCCACAACCAAGGTGGCTGTGAGCCTAAGGCAGTGTTCTCAACTGGGCTGTACTTTACAAGCCCCAGCCCTCCAGAGAAACTGTTGGCAATGTCTGGAGTTCTGGTTGCCACAGCTGAAGGATTGCGGCAACTGTCTGGAGGGGAGAGGCCAGGGGTGATGCTAAACATCCTACAGTGCACAAGAGACACCCTTCCTCTTGGCCCCTGCTAGAGCAGATAGATTACTATCCAGACCTTTCTTGGCCTCTTGGGCCCTTTTATTCCTGTGTTTGGGCCACCCTTCTCATCTTGGATCACTGTGCTCCTTGCCTTGAGATAGTAATCCTTAAAGTGAGTTTTACTTAGTATCATGATCATTTGTCTGTAACATTTTTAGCTTTTCTCTGACATGATTATAGAAAGTTTACAGAGGTGAACATCTTGGGTGTGTGTGTGTGTGTGTGTGTGATTGAACTATTAATATTACTGTTTTATAATTTTCATGTTAATCACATAATATGTAAGTCACATGATATGTTTCACATATGTTAAAAAGAGTACATTTATAGCACTTTTGAAGTATTAAAATTACTAGAATTGTTAAAACTGATCTGACTATTTTGATCAAATCAACTACTTTGGAGAGAGATGCTGTTTAACTTTAGTATATAGAATATATGATAGAAATAAAACATCTGATTTAGATAGATGTGGGTCACCTATCAGAAATCACCCAGTTTAAATTTCTGTAGCTAACTGCCAACATTTCAGTCATTTGGAAAAGATCATTAAGACTATATTTTTCTGACAAAAAATGCACTTCATTTGTTCATTGTTGATTGAATGTCAGTTAACCTATGTTGCTTTGATATCTGCAGCTAAAAAAGTATTGTCTAGGTTAGTGTTTGTGATTTGCCAGTTTTCTTTTGAAACTGCCTTCTTCAGTAAAAAATATAAGAAAAAGCTAACTTACTGTATTATATGGGCTTCCCAGGTAGCTCAAACGATAAAGAATTTGCCTGCAATGAGGGAGACCCGGGTTCGATTTCTGGGTTGGGAAGATCCCCTGGAGAAGGGCATGGCAACCCAGTATTCCTGCTTGGAGAATTCCATGGATAGAGGAGCCTGGTGGGCTATAGTCCATGGGGTCAAAAGAGTCAGACATGACTGAGTGACTAAAACACACACACATTGTATTATATAATAAATTCTCAATGTATGTTCTGTGTTTGGAGGGTAGCAGTATGTTATTGGGTCTAAGCAAAAGCATTTTGAAAATTGAAATTTTGAAAAAAAAAAAAAAACATTTTGAAGCATCTCAAAAATGTTTGATTCCAAGGCAAACCATTCAGTATTACAGTAATCCCAGTCTATGCCCCAACCCACTAATGCTGAAGAAGCTGAAGTTGAATGATTCTATGATGACCTACAATTCTTTCTAGAATGAACACCCAAAAAAAAGATGTCCTTTTCATCATAGGGGACTGGAATGCAAAAGTAGGAAGTTAAGAGATATCTGGAGTAACAGGCAATTTTACCTTGGAGTACAAAATGAAGCAGTGAAAAGGCTAACAGAGTTTTTGCCAAGAGAACACTCTGGTCATAGCAAACACCTTCTTCCAACAACACAAGAGAAGACTCTACACATGGACATCACCAGATAGTCAATACCAAAATCAGATTGATTATATTCTTTGCAGCCAAAGATGGAGAAACTCTGTACAGTCAGCAAAAACAGAACCAGGAGCTGACTGGCTCGGATCATGAACTCCTTATTGCCAAATTCAGACTTAAATTGAAGAAAGTAGGAAAAACCACTAGACCATTCAGGTATAATCTAAATCAAATCTCTTATGATTATACAGTAGAAGTGACAAATAGATTCAAGCAATTAGATCTGATAGACTGAGTGCCTAAAGAACTATGGATGGAGATCTGTGACACTGTACCATCCCCAAGAAAAAGAAATGCAAAAAGGCAAAATGGTTGTCTGAGGAGGCCTTACATATAGCTGAGAAAAGAAGAGAAGTGAAATGCAAAGGAGAAAAGGAAAGATAGATCCATCTGAATGCAGAGTTCCAAAGAAGAGCAAGGAGAAAAAAGAAAGCCTTCCTAAGTGATCAATGCAAAGAAATACAGGAAAACAATAAAATGGGAAAGACTAGAGTTCTCTTCAAGAAAATTAGAGATACCAAGGGAATATTTCATGCAAAGATGGGCACGATAAAGGACAGAAATGGTATGGGCCTAACAGAAGCAGAAGATATTAAGAAGAGGTGGCAAGAATACACAGAACTATACAAAAAAAGATCTTAATGACCAAAATAATGACCACACTGCTGTGATCACTCACCTAGAGCCAGACATCCTGGAGTGCAAAGTCAAGTGGGCCTTAGGAAGCATCAGTATGAACAAAGCTAGTGGAGGTGATGGAATTCCAGCTGAGCTATTTCAAATCCTAAAATATGATGCTGTGAAAGTGCTGCACTCAATATGCCAGCAAATTTGGAACAGTCAGCAGTGGCCACAGGACTGGGAGAGGTCAGTTTTCATTCCAATTCCAAAGAAAGGCAATGGCACAGAATGTTCAAACTACTACACAATTGCACTAATCTCACACACTAGCAAAGTAATGCTCAAAATTCTCCAAGCCAGCCTCAACAGTATGTGAACCGAGAACTTCCAGGTGCTCTAGCTGGATTTAGAAAAGGCAGAGGAACCCGGGATCAAATTGGCAACGTCCATTGGATCATAGAAAAAGCAAGAGAATTCCAGAAAGCCACCTGCTTTATTGACTACGTGAAAGTCTTTGACTGTGTGGATCACAACAAACTGTGGAAAATTCTTCAAGAGATGGGAATTCCAGACCACTTGACCTGCCTCCTGAGAAATCTGTATGCAGGTCAAGAAGCAACAGTTAGAACCAGACATGGACGATGGACTGGTCCAAATTGGGAAAGGAGTACATCGAGGGTGTATATTGTCACCCTGCTTATTTAACTTATATGCAGAGTACATGATGTGAAATGCCAGGCTGGATGAAGCACAAGCTAGAATCAAGATTGCCGCAAGAAATATCAATAACCTCAGATATGCAGATGACACCACCCTTATGGCAGAAAGTGAAGAGGAACTAAGGAACCTCTTGATGAAAGTGAAAGAGGAGAGTGAAAAAGCTGGCTTAAAACTCAACATGCAAAAAACTAAGATCATAGCATCTGGTCCCATCACTTCATGACAAATAGATGGGGAAACAATGGAAACAGTGACAGACTTTATCTTCTTGGGCTCTAAAATCACTGTAGATGGTGCCTGCAGCCATGAATTTAAAAGACGCTTGCTTTTTGGAAGAAAAGCTATGATCAACCTAGATCACGTATTAAAAAGCAGAGACATTACTTTGCCAACAAAGGTGGGTATAGTCAAAGCTGTTGTTTTTCCAGTAGTCATGTATGGATTTGAAAGTTGGACCATATAGAAAGCTGAGCCCCAAAGAACTGATACTTTTGAACTGTGGTGTTGGAGGAGACTCTTGAGAGTCCCTTGGACAACAAGGAGATCAAACTAGTCAGTCCTAAAGGAAGTCAGTTCTGAATATTCACTGGAAGGACTGATGCTGAAGCTGTAATACTTTGGCCACCTGATGCGAAGAACTGACTCATTTGAAAAGGCCCTGATGCTGGGAAAGATTGAAGTCAGGAGGAGAAGGCGACAACAGAGAATGGGATGGTTGGATGGCATTAATGGCTTGATGTACATGAGTTTGAGCAAACTCTGGGATTTGGTGGTGGACAGGGAAGTCTGGTGTGCTACAGTCCATGGGGTTGCAAAGAGACATGACTGAGGGACTGAACTGAACTGACTGAAAGGCATTTTACTCTGGCATCATTTAATACATTGTGTCTTTATTATTACATCAGGTTTGTGTCAAGGGTTTCAGGGCAAGTTCTACAGAACAAACAAGCATGCATGTTTGCTATTTTTATCTGGATTTTCCCAGTGAGCAATGATCTAGGGAAGAAACAGCTTGATTTTAACCAGTTAATACTATTGATCATTTTATCCCAATGAAATGATATTTCAAAAGTCACTTTTTTCTCTTGATTTGAGATGGTGGCTTCCTTGGTTAGCCTTAGTTTCTTGGGGAAGCAGTGAATTCACCATCCGTCTCCATTGTGTATATTGCTTTTCTTCTAAGGGATTTGAAGTTGCCCTTCTCTTAGAGATGACGTTGATGAAATTACATTTTATTACCAAAAGAACCAAAGCTAAAAAATTCTCTGTGGAGAATTAAAGAGATTTGGAAGCCTGTTCATTTATTCGTGTGTTCAGTCAGCATCTATAGGCACTGTACTCAGCTGCATCTTTCTACCCCTTTCCCTGTGTTAAACCAACTGAATATTATTTAACTTTCAAAGACATGTTAAAATGTGTATGCTGATGAACCATGGACAGTCCTGAAGACAGAAAGATATGAGAGAACATAAACATGGAGGAGACTTGATGAACGCTGCTAGTCCAACCTTTTCTTTTTCCCTACTCAGTTCATGAGTTCTGAGATTAAGAGACTTGTTTAGGGTCAGAGAACTATTTAGTGACAGAGCCTGGGCTCTGATTATATTTTTTCCTTTTCCTTCTCTCCATTCCCCTCTGGTATCTGAGGCCCGGGGCATCATTGCCCTGTTCTGGCCAATTTGCCTTTCTTTCCTACCATTCAGTTATCCAGTGATACATGTTCGGCATCTGTAATGGTCTGAATGCTCTGCAGGCATTGAGGAATACAGGAACTATTGAAGAAGGTACAGTTTCTGCCCTTTGGGAGTTCACACTCATGGGAAAAAAAAAACCACTGAATAGGCAATGGCAAGGTAGAATATGATGTGTGCTATGCCAGCCAGGTACCTAGTGCATATAGGAGGGACACCTCACCTATTATGGGCAGTAGGATGGTAAAGGAGGACTTCTGGAAAAGTTGATAACTAAGCTGGGATCTGAGAGAGTATAGAAAGTGTTGTCCAGTGAAAGGAGTGAGAATAGTATTTGCAAAGGTTTGCCTAGAAGAGGCAGCACAATGCATTTGGCGGAATTAGAAGTAATTTAATATTGATGGACTACACTCCCCATCCCATTTAGGAAACAAATTTCAGGGAAGTTTTTCTACTGTTTGTTTTTCTAGAAATCAATATTTTATAATTAAGCTTTGAGAGTCATTTTGACTTCCATAGTATAAATGTTCTCTTCCAATCCCTTATGACTTGCTAGTGGCAATAGTGATTATCTGTGTTATTTCAAAATGCAGCTCAGGGCCAGATCATGCTGAGAACTGATGCTTATTCATTGAGAGAGCTGATCCTGAGCCAGGGGAGGCAAATTCTCTTTTAAATAAATATTTGCCTCTGTGTTAAGACCTTATATTCTGTACTCAATTTCAGCATGATGGATTTTTAAGAAGTTTGTTTGTGATTACCTGTAAAACCTCTTGAAGATTTAAAATAAAAATGCCCAGAGTGCCCTGACCGTGGCTGCTATCGTGAATGGGTAAAGGCCTCTTGACACATCTGTCAATCTCAACTGCCAGCTGCTGTTGTTCTGTGATAAGAAATTAGAGGTGGTTGAGCTTTTACATATTTCAGTCTGGGGATGGTTCCATTTTTCTTCCCACGTACTCCCCAAGCCATTTGATTTAAATCACCCTTACTTATGTGGGAAGGAAAATTTTCTGTGTGTGTTTGTTACTCATCCTGTGTTTGGCAATGGATTCTACCCTGCTGTGAAGAGTTGACACATATCTATATTAGCATTTATGTTATATTTATTGTACAGTGATGTCTGTAATTAAAAACTTTTATAATATGTGTCCTAATTTTCCCCAAAGAATAAATGTAAATTGTAAGTGATGTGTTCTTGGGGCACATAATTCCACAGTTATTGTGGGTAAAGAAAGGTTAGTCACTCAGTCGTGTCCAACTCTTTGTGACCCCATGGACTGTAGCCTACCAGGCTCCTCCATCCATGGGATTTTCCAGGCAAGAGTACTGGAGTGGGTTGCTATTTCCTTCTCCAGAGGATCTTCCTTGACCCAGGGTTTTAACCAGGTCCCCCACATTGTAGGCAGATGCTTTACCATCTGAGCCACCAGGGAAGCCCTATTGTGGGTAAGGGACCCCTTAATATTGTCCTGATATTGTGGTCTCATTGTCATTTCTTCCCCTTTATCTTAACTTAATTATACTATACCTTTTGCATACTGCAAGATATAACTGCTTTAAATAGACTGTTTTTCCAGAAGTTGAATTCTAAATTAATGGCATTGAGTATATGGCAGTTTGAGGTCTTCATCATGACATTTTATCACACATCCTTTTAAGATAGCTGGGTTTTGAGAATGAGCAAAAGCACCAACATGTAATCAACTCTTGGGTAATATAATTAGTTTATAAAGCAATTTATAATTTTAGCAAAAGTGCTATGGTAGATAGAATTCTAAGATGGCCCATAAGACTTCACACATCTCTGGTATGTGTTCCCTGAATAATGTCCAGGATGTGAATATGATATATTTAAATAGATTATGTTATATGGCACAGATCGCTTTAAGAAAGGGAGATTATCTGGGTAGGTTTAACCTAATTGTATGAGCCGTTTCAACCTGAATGCTGAGGTCAGAGTCAGGGCAGTAATGGAATCAAAACAGGAGGGGGACTCACTGTGTGAGCAGTTTTCCCCTTGATTTGAAGATGGAGAGGACCACATGGCCTGAAGTGTGACAGCCCCTGGAGCTGAAAATGGCTTTTGGTGACAGCCTGCCAGGAAGCAGTAAGTCAGTCCTTACAAGAAACTGGATTTTGCCAATAACAAGGGTACGATCAGAAGTGTTTGGTTTTTTGTTTATTTTTCTCTACGACCGCCAGGCAAATACTCATTCTAGCTGACACCTTGAGTTCATTCTCAGGATACCCTGAATAGAGATCCCAGCCACACTCTGCTGAAAAATCTGACCTACAAAGTTGTGAGCTAATAGATGGAAATCGTTTTAAGCCACCATAGCATTTTGTTGCACAGCAATAGAAAACTGATACAAAGGCATGTTAATATAATTCTTCAGTAGTAATAAACCTCTCACAGAAATCAGGAGGCAAGTAGAGAGCAGTGGAGTTCACAGGATATTTACAAGGCATGCTGGCTCACAGAAGTGGTAGGGCTTGTTACTTTAATGAAAGCAGTTTGTGTTGCCTTTGACTCCAGCTTAGAAACCATGGAAGTATTTATAAATTTTTATAATTTGAGGGGGATTTGCATGATTCAAGATGTATGAATAGAAACAAACCATTATTATACTTCTCAGTATCATTTCAGGTTGCATAATTAAAATTTCTTGAAAAATGATGTCCTATGTCTGTACCTATTTCCCTATCAAATCCTGAGCTCATGCAAAGGAAGCAACTGGGTCTTGCTCATCTTTTTATCCCTAGTACCAAGCACGGTGCTTGACACCTTGTAGGTGCTTGATAAGTGTTAGTTGGAAAGTTGAAATGTAGTAGAATGAATAAACAAATCTCTCCAAAGTTCTGTTGAGATTCAAGGTGAGTAAACAAATAGGAATGGCTGTATTCCAATAAAACTTTACAGAATGAGCAGTCGATCAGATTTTGCCCATGGGCTGTAGTTTGCTGAGCTCTGGTGTAGATCACAAGTTATTAGAGCCTAAAGACATTTCTAACATTTAACTAGCTTCATGGCTGGTTTGAGATTTTAAAAAATGCGCTCCAAATATTTGATAGAGTTGAACAAAGTGTACTTCTTTTGGGGACTGTATTTAGTGTTCATCTTAGACATTGCTGTTGGTGCAGTGGAAGGTAAGTCACTTGCTTCCAAGGGTGAGGTCTTCCAATGTTTCTATTGCATTCTATGTCTGTTTTTTGTGAGTGAAGTCTGAATGAAGCAGAGCTAAACAAATAGGATGTGCTCGAAAGAATAGCGCTGATTGACTTGGGGTGGGAATATTTCTTTCTTTAATATTGGAATATAAAGTTAAATTCTTTAGGTTGCACATGACAGTTTGACTTGTAAAAGGGTATATAAATAAATATATATAAAAGGCTATATACACTGAGGCTTTCTCCAATTATGAATGTTTGTGAACTTGTGACAGCTGGAGGTATAGACAAGGGTGGCCACATGGGAAGGTAAGATAAAGGCTAAGATTCTTTGCTGCCTTTCTGTGTTACCAACACATTTCATCTGAGCTTGCAGGAGAGGGGTCTTTAAAAAGAGATAGATAAAATGTCAAATAGCTAGGGAAAGATAAATGTGGAGGTAGTAGACCGAGGCTGGTTCTTCTACTGATTCTTCAACTAGGAATTCATTCTAAGAAAAAATTAAGGATATAGGCAGTTAGTCACAGCCTTGTTCATAGCATGGTTCTTTCTTTCTTTCTTTCTTTTTTGCCTGAAGAGTGAAAATAATATAGAGGAGTGAATAAATGATGATATATTTCTACATAAATCCAATAGAAATGACATTATAGAATAATGTATTTAATGACATAAAAAGATCTTCACCTTATTTTGCTAAGTGAAATAAACTGTGTTCAATTTTTATGTACGGAAAATGAAAATGCCTGTTTTCTCACACCCTCACCACCGTACTACCACCTTGTTTTTGTTTATAAAAGTTTGTGTACATACACACACACACACACACATATACACACACACACACACACACACATATACACACACACATATATATATACACACACATATACACACACACACATATGCACACACACATACACACACACACACACACACACATACACACATACATACACACACACACATATACATGTGGGCTTCCCTGGTGGCTCAGCGGTAAAGAAGCTGCCTGCGATGCCGGAGCTGCAGGAGACACGGGTTTGATCCCTGGGTCAGGAAGATCCCCTAGAAGAGGGCATGGCAATCCACTCCAGTATTCTTGCCTGGAGAATCCCATGGACAGAAGAGCCTGGAGAGCAACAATCCATAGTGTTGGAAAGAGTTGACCACAACTAAAGTAACTTAGTATGCACACATACATAAACATAATCTGGCGTGCTACAGTCCATGGGATTGCAAAGAGTCAGATAAAAGTTATCAACTGAACAAATATATGAACAAATACATACATTCATGCATGGATGCATCAGTGTAATTAGTTTGTTAAGAGCATAGACTGTGTCAAGCTTGGCTTTTAATCTCATCTTAATGGGCTTCCCTTGGAAGAAAAGTTATGACCAACCTAGACAGCATATTAAAAAACAGGGACATTACTTTGCCAACAAAGATCCATCTAGTCAAGGCTATGGTTTTTCCAGTAGTCATGTATGGATGTGAGAGTTGGACTATAAAGAAAGCTGAGGGCGGAAGAATTGATGCTTTTGAACTGTGATGTTGGAGAAGACTCTTGAGAGTCCCTTGGACTGCAAGGAGATCCAATCAGTCCATTCTAAAGGAAATCAGTCTGAATATTCATTGGAAGGACTGATGCTGAAGCTGAAACTCAATATTTTGGCCACTTGATGCCAAGAGCTGACTCATTTGAAAAGACCCTGATGTTGGGAAAGATTGAAGGCCGGAGGAGAAGGGGAAGACAGAGGAGGAGATGGTTGGATGGCATCACCGACTCAAAGGGCATGAATTTGAGTAAACTCCGCGAGTTGGTGATGAACAGGGAGGCCTAGCATGCTGCAATCCATGGGGTTGCAAAGAGTTGGACATGACTGAGTGACTGAACTGAACTGAACTGAATGGGCTTCCCTGGTGGCTCAGTTGGTAAAGAATCTGCATGCAATGAGGGAGACCTGGGTCTGATCCCTGGGTTGGGAAGATCCCCTGGAGAAGGGAACAGCTACCCACTTCACTATTCTGGCCTGGAGAATTCCATGAATTGTATAGACCACGGGGTTGCAAAGAGTCGAACTGAGTGACTTTTCACTCACTTAAGGGCGTTTTAACCTTAGGCAAGTTACAGTTTCTTTGCCTCATTTTCCCTCTCTTTAGAATGAGAATAAGCTGACTTTGTCTCAGTTCTTCTCAGCATAGTAGGTATTCAAAGAATTATTCAGTATTTGTTGAATGAACAAGGTGCCCATTACTGCTGGTCCACAGGTAATTATTTTATAGTAAAAATCAGAACTTAAGTGTTACCTCCATCAACTCTCTTTCAAAGAACTTGGAAAGAAAATTGAATTACTTTGTAGGGATTACTTAAAATTGACCTTTAACCTTTTACACAGTAAAATTCACTCTGTGTCGCAGATCTGTGGGTTTGATGAAGGCATGGAGCTGTATTACTACCTTCACGGTCATGATACAGGACACTTGTGTTACTTCAAAGCTTCCCTTGTGCTGCCTTCTCCAGTCAACCCTTCTCTTCTGCCCCCAGTCCCTGGCAACCATTTGTTCCCCATACTGATAGATTTTCCTTTTCCAGAATGTCATAGAAATGAAATTATAGAGCATATGGCTTTTTGCATCTGGCTTCTTTCACATGGCATAACACATTTGAAATTCATCCATGCTATAAAGCCTTTATCAATTGTTCCTTCTAAAGATAAAACTTTTTAAGATAATTCCCATTATTTATGAAATGTCTGTATCATAACCACATGAGTTTTTTATCCCTGAGGTTGTCCTGAAGCCAGAGTTGTGACAGTATAGAATGTTAGCACAAAAGAAGGCTGGAGAAGCAGCCTGGTCTAATTCAGCATGCTGAGGAGATGAAGTTTCTGAGAGCCAGAAAGCAAACGCATTATTGCAGGTGAGCTTAAGTCAGAGTTAAGACTAGAATTAAGAATCTCGATGTTAAATAGCAAAGTTACATTGTAGATCAGATAGAAGAAACCATTCTAGTGATGAACTAACTAGTGGAAAGTTCCCTGAAGGGCGGTGAAGTATGTGTGTGTGTCTGATGTGATGTATTGTGTTGAAATAATGACCTTAAATTATTTTTAGAAGGAAAACAAGCCAGCACTTTTTTTGTGTTTAGATTTAGAATAAAGGACCTTCTATCATAATTACTTTTTAAAATAAACTATAGTTGATGTATCATACTATATAGGTTATAGGTATAGGATACAGTGATTCACAATTTTTAAAGATTATACTCCATTTATAATTATTATTTAAAAATGGCTATATTTCCTGTGTTGTGCAATATATCCTTTTAATTTATTTTATATATAATAGTTTGTAAGTCTTAATCCCCTCCCCCTCCCCTCTCCTCACTGGTAACCACTAGTTTTTCCTTTATATCTGTGAATTTGTTTATTTTTTGTTATATTCACTAGTTGTTTTATTTTTTAAATTCCACATATGTGATATAATACAGTGTTTGTCTTTCTCTGTCTTATTTCACTTAGCATAATACCCTGCAAGTCCATCCATGTTGTTGCAAATGGCAAGCAGTGAGTTTGTGTAATCTTCCTCAATTTTTTCGCATTTATTGTAAGCACTGGTTTGGAGAATGTCCAGCAGGTGTCATAGTTGTTACTTTCACCCCTGAGGTGTGTAATACAGATGGTAATTGGCAGGTTAGCAAACATTTGGTCTGTCCAAAATGTCCATTAGACATTTAATATGTGCCAAAAGATTCCTGATATGTGGTCTTGTCTAAAACCATTTGGCATGGATGAAATACACTTGTGGACATTTTGGGTAGGACCAGATTTCAAGGACCTTTTGGCATGGACCAAATGTCTTTATGGATATTTGGGCTGGACCAAATATGACCTAACATCAAGGACATTCTGGCATAGACCAAATGTCTTATGGATGTTTTGGACAGGACTGACTTAGCACACACACACAAATGTGTCCTACATGTGTTGACTAACTTTTTTTAAAATTTTAATTGGAGGCTAATTACAATATTGTAGTGGGTTTTGCCATACACTGATATGAATCCGCCATGGGTGTATGTGTCCCCCATCCTGAACCCCCCTCCCACGTCCCTCCCCATCCCTTCCCTCAGGGTTGTCCCAGTGCGCTGGCTTTGAGTGCCCAGTTCCATGTGTCGAACTTGGACTGGTCATCTATTTCACACATGGTAATATACATGTCTCAATGCTATTCTCTCAAATCATCCCACCCTCGCCTTCTCCCACAGAGTCCAGAAGTCTGTTCTTCATATCTGTGTCTCTTTTGCTGTCTCGAATATAGGGTCATTGTAACCATCTTTCTAAATTTTGACTAAGTCTTTTAGACATGAGAGTTTGGTGTGGTGAGCACCAGATCCCCACAGAAGGCTTACACCAGATCCTGAAGTTGTAGAGCTGTGTAGTTTGCTTTGAAGCCTAAATTAGAATGAGTCCTTTTAATGTGTATTATTTATCCTGTTTATCTTTTATTTCTAAAGGCATAGTACTAATTTATTTAACAATAACTAGAAAAACATTTTAAAACATTTTAAAACATTTTAAAAGACCTAGTTCAATTTTTAAAAAATAAATGAATATTTTTATTTCTTAAAGACAGAGGTAAAATATGGTACTTATGTGTTTTCTGCTGCTGCTAAGTCACTTCAGTCGTATCCGACTCTGTGCGACCCCATAGATGTCAGCCCACCAGGCTCCCCCGTCCCTGGGATTTTCCAGGCAAAAACACTGGAGTGAGTTGCCATTTCCTTCTCTCAGTTCAGTTCAGTTCACTTCAGTTCAGTTCAGTCACTCAGTCGTGTCCGACTCTTTGAGACCCCATGAATCGCAGCACACCAGGCCTCCCTGTCTATCACAAACTCCTGGAGTTTACTCAAACTCACGCCCATCGAGTCAGTGATGCCATCCAGCCATCTCATCCTCTGTTGTCCCCTTCTCCTCCCGCCCCCAATCCCTCCTAGCATCAGGGTCTTTTCCAACGAGTCAACTCTTCGCATGTGGTGGCCAAAGTATTGGAGTTTCAGCTTCAGCATCAGTCCTTCCAGTGAACACCCAGGACTGATCTCCTTTAGGATGGACTGGTTGGATCTCCTTGCAGTCCAAGAGACTCTCAAGAGTCTTCTCCAACACCACAGTTCAAAAGCATCAATTTTTCAGTGCTCAGCTTTCTTCACCATCCAACTCTCACATCCATACATGACCACTGGAAAAACCATATCCTTGACCAGACGGACCTTTGTTGGCAAAGTAATGTCTCTGCTTTTTAATATGCTATCTAGGTTGGTCATAACTTTCCTTCCAAGGAGTAAGCGTCTTTTAATTTCATGACTCCAATCACCATCTGCAGTGATTTTGGAGCACCAAAAAATGAAGTCTGACACTGTTTCCACTGTCTCCCCATCTATTTCCCATGAGGTGATGGGACCAGATGCCATGATCTTAGTTTTCTGAATGTTAAGCTTTAAGCCAACTTTTTCACTCTCCTCTTTCACTTTCCTTCTCTAGTTATGTTTAAATAAATTAGTACTATGCCTTTAGAAATAAAATTCAGAATTACAGTTCATAATATAAAAATACCTCTATAAATAACATTAAGCATTTATATGCTAATTTAAGTTGGTCACAGTAATGCACGTTTATACCCATGTGCTTATCAGTTCATTTTCCTCTATCTTAATTTAAACCTTCTTTTTGGTATATTTAGCAATTGATTGAATGACACAGATACAGAACTTAGGTATCCAAGGTGATTTATGTATTTGCTCTGTTGATGATAACTTTAAGTCTTTTGTAAACATGGCAGTTGTCATAAGGAAATATATATGTCATGTTTGTCATATTCAAATCTGAAATCTTGGGAACGGTTTTTAAAGTTGAGTCTTCAGTTTAGACTCTAGTTATGTCTCTAGTTTTGTATTTCATTTTCGTTTACTGTTCAAACATTTGTTGTACATTTCTGTGTGGTTTATATATTTTTTAACATCAGTGCCACAAGAGCTTCACTTAGAATTTTAAGCTAAATTTTTTTTTTTTCCTTTGAATAATCTATCCCTTAAAGTCCCTTCCCTCCTTTTGTGGCGTCTCTACCATTAAGGATATGAAAACTTGCAGAGACTGTGCTAATTGTTATGATAGTTGACAAACTAGTTCGGCTAGATGAGTCTCCCAATTGTAGTGTCAGCACAGATTAGGTTAGACCATGGAGAGAGGGAAAAAGTAGAAAATAATGTCCAAAATGCTTAAAATGAAATGAGCTGTGACAGAGAAAGGGCCTGAGGCACCATCCCTGTGTTGAATTGAAGGAAAAATCAAGAATATCAATTTTAGCTATTGAAATTGCCTTACAGTACATGGGAGGTGCTAATTTGCTTAGACATCTTTTGGCAACCTTGCATGTAGAATCTGCTTAGTCCTGTTGTTATTTATGTGCAATAATGCCTGCAGCTATCTTTCTGGACTTTCCTCTTTCTAACTGAGAATAAAGGCTTGAGGAATATGGGAGATGTCAGTAGCAACAAGCAACTTGAATTCCTCAAGATAAAGACCATGGCTGGGAAGAATTGAGCAGGCAAGAGAAGGTTACTGACTCCACATTAATAATAAATTTACGAGAGTACAGAACAAATCATGCCAGGCCATCTTTATCGTTTTCTAGGTGGACATGCAAGATTAAAGAAAGGAATTCAATAGCTGTAATATCTGGAATTGAGTAAATCATCTAATTCAGTATCTCCACAAATCTTTGGGGGCAGTGGGGGCGGGGGCAGGGGATGGGGAGAACCTCAATGAGAATTGGCTCAGAGCACTGTCATGTGGATTCAATTTGGCTGTTGTAATAAATTACAATGGAACAAGGTCCATTGGGACGATGTTGGGATCAATAGAAGGTCAGGCTGTAACATCTCCAGCAGTGGTCTGGAAGAATGGATAACACATTTTATTAAGCTTGGCAGGCCAGGCGTTTTTGGTACTGTTGTGGTCCACCACTGTCACTTGCCTTTATGAAGCACCTGTCGGGTATGGGGCACTCTGGGGACTGCTAGAATGTATACAGTTGTCCAAATGGTCAACCTGTTTTAAAATGATGGTAATAGGTACAATTTATCGAATACTTACAAGGCTGCCATGCATAGTGTTAAGCCTTTATCATGGATTATTCTTTCTAATGTTATTGGTAATACCTTAGGGTTGTTTTTTTTTTTTTTTTCCTCTCTGTCTCCATTTTGCTGTGGGTAACATGAGACATAGAGAACTACTGTAGGTAATGCAGATGGTATGTAGTAGCAATAGGTTATGAAATGAGTTAGTCTGATTTTTACTCTTAACCACTGTCTATGCATATAGTATTCCTATGTGCTCATGGGGGAACAGTATGTTCCTTTGTTCACTTATTCTTTTGTTCATTCATTTAGCAAACATCCTAAATATACTTAAGATTTTCCTTTTAGTAGAGGAGACAGGGCTGATTCTGAGTTAATTTTCAATAATTGGTGATGCCATGACTCCGATATAGATACAAAGTGAATATACATTAAGGATTTTACTTAACTCTTTAATCAGTGAAGGGACAAGGCAGGTATTAGAACTGGATAGAAAATCTTGAGGCCAGAAATATTTATAGATCAGAAATACTAAAGTGAATGTGCAAATGGAGGCAAAACTGGTTTTTCCTCCCAATGGAGAGAAAAGTCAATATAACCTCTAGTGGCCAGTTTGAAATTTGTCTGATTATAGACAAAAATCATTTTCTTTGCTATGAGTTATCTGCAATTTACCAAGTTGCAAAATAACTTGAAGACAGTGAAAGACTAGAAATCAGATAACCTAAATGAATATGATATAAACGATAGTTTTTTTTTTTTCAATTGAAGCACTGTTTATATCTAGAAAAACTAAAGTGAGAGAATTGTGATACAGCGTAGTAGGGTGTGAGTTGGATAAAAGACTTAAATACAGAGAATAAATCCATCTCGAAGTTTTTTGGAGAGGACTTTTGAGCAAATGTAAGAGTTAAAATGAGAATCTATAAGCCAGAAGACATCTCGTTTTTCAGATGGGGACTCTGAGGCCTAGAGAGCTAAAGGAAATTGTCCAAAGTCACTTTACCTCTTTGACCCAAGAAGTTTTGTAACTTTCTGCCTTTCCATGATCCCTTTACTGGCCTTTGGCCAGAAGAGAGTAGGAAGGCCCCAGACCAAAGTGTCTGTTGTTGTAAAGACCAAGTGTATTACTTAGGATTCTCCAGAGAAAGAGATCCAATTGAATGAGTAAAAACATTTATTTATCCATCTATCTATCTATCTGTCTATGTATACACACACACACACACACACACACACATATATATATATAGAGAGAGATTTATTTTAAGGAGTTACCTCATGTGATTGTGGAGGCTTATGAGTCCAAATCCTGATGAAGGTGGCAGGGGGAGGTGGCAGGCTGGAGACTCAGAGTAAGTCGTTGTTTGAGTTCAAGGTAGTATCCTATTGAACAGAAGAAGTAATTTTGAAGATGGAGTTTGAAGGCAGTCTGCTGGAGAATTTGCTTTTGCTTGGGGGAGATCAGTCATTTGTTCAGTTCAGGCCTTTAGTTGATTGAATGAGGGCCAACACACTTTATGGAGAGAGATCTGCTTTAGCCAGAGACCATTGATTTAAATGTCTTATCCAAAAACACCCTTATAGCAACATTCAGAATCATGTTTGAGCAAATATCTGGGCATTGTGGCCGAGCCAAATTGACATAAAAAATTAACCATCACAGTAGGTCAAAGGGCTGAGGGTCTTTGCCTGTCCGGAGAGGTAATTAGTGGTGATGGCCAAGTAGGTGGGGCAGATACTGGATACCAGGTACTTGGAAGGTGGTTGAGTCAGCATTAGCAAGGTCATGAATCTAAAGCAAAATGTTTTCAGCTTCACAACTTTCCCAAGAGACAGTCCTTGAAATAAGCCCATCGGTCACAACCATTACGGACACCAGTCACAGGTCTGGTCACCTGCTTTGTCAGGGTATGTCTGTAAATGTGAAGGTGACGTGTAGGTTCAGGATTGGTTTCCAGATATCCCCTACTTTAGCATATGTTTGGGTATTGGAAATATTAACTAAAAGATTCTAAAGTCCAGGATAAGAAATTTGTCATCTGAGTTGATGATTTCTTTCATAAGAATTTGTCTGAAAATCATATTGATTACATCACTATGAGTACACCTGATAACCAGAAATAAATTATTTAGAGAACAATTTATTGTGAACATAATGCAAAGAAAACAATAAATTGTAACTTTATTGTTCACTTCTGTGGCTTTATCAGATCTCCTAGGAGCAAGATCAAGAAGATATTTATGATTGTTATCATCATTGTAATTATTATTTTATTTCATAATAGCAGCAAATATTTGCTGAACAGTTCCTCTGTGTCACGTGTTAGGTACTTTGCACATTAAAAGGGTAACTTCCTTACCACCTCCAAGTCTTTGCTCTACTGTCACCTTCTCAATGAAACCCTTCCTGACCACCTTATGCAAATAATGCATCCTGCTTGCCCCCACCCAGCAGTCTTTATCCTTCTTGCTGTTGTTTAGTTGCCCAATTGTGTCCAACTCTTTGCAGCCCCATGGACTGCATGCAGCACATGAGGCCTCCCTGTCCCTCACCATCTCCCAAAGTTTGCCCAAGTTTATGTCCATTGCATGGGTGATGCCATCCAGCCATTTTGTCCTTCTTACCTTACTCTATTTGTTCTTTTTTCCCCCATAATCTTTCACTTTTCAGTGCACTCTATCATTACTTACTAATTATGTTTATTATCTTTTTATCTGCCTTTCTTTGCTGGATCTAAGCTCCACAGTAGCAGGGATTGCTGTGTGTTATTTATTGATATAGCCCAAGTGCACAGATCAACCTTTGCCAGGTAATAGGAATAAGTATTTATAAGCTGAGTAAGTATTTGTGGGTTATATTGATGACTATGTCATTTAGTCCTGATGACACCCTCATGACAGATACATACTGAGCTTATTCCAATTTAACAGAGGAAGATAGTGTTCTGGGAAGTTACTTCAGTGTTGTAGTCCAAGCACATCTTAGAGAGACTGAAGAATCAGCCAGCTAAGTCAGAAGCCGACAGGCAGCAGAAGTCTTTGCAATTGAGAAGAATCCAGCAGTTCTGAAGCAAGGCCAAGAAGTACTTAGGTACTGTGAGGTGTGATGCTGACAAATTAAAAGAAAAAGAAAGTCAAAAAGTGTTAAGATGAGAGTTATTTAATAGGTACAGGTTTTTAGTTTTGCAAGATGAAAAGAGTTCTGTGGATGGATAGTGGTATGATCACACAGCAAAGCAAATATACTTAATGCCATTGGAATGTATATTTAACAATGGTTTGTTGTTGTTCAGTTGCTCAATCATGACTAACTCTTTGCAACTCCATGGACTTGAGCATGCCAGACTTCCCTGTCCTTCACCATCTCCCAGATTTTGCTCAAACTCTTGTCCTTTGAGTTGGTGATGCCACAACCATCTTGTCCTCTGTCGTCCCCTTCTCCTCCTGCCTCAGTCTTCCCCAGCATCAGGGTTTTTCTCATGAGTTGGCTCTTCACGTCAGGTGGCCAAAGTATTGGGGCTTCAGCATCAGTCCTTTCAATGAATATTCAGGACTGATTTCCTTTAGGATTGACTGGCTTAATCTCCTTGTAGTCCAAGGGACTCTCAAGACTCTTCTCCAGCAACACAGCTCAAAAGCATCACTTCTTTGGTGTTCAACCCTTCTTTATAGTTCAACTCTCACATCTGTACATGACTATTGGAAAAATCATAGCTTTGACTAGATGGACCTTTGTTGGCAAAGTAATGTCTCTGCTTTTTAATATGCTATCTAGGTTGGTCATAGCTTTTCTTCTAAGGAGCAAGTGTCTTTTAATTTTATGGCTGCAGGCACCATCTGCAGTGATTTTGGAGCCCAAGAAGATAAAGTCTGTCACTGTTTCCATTGTTTCCACATTTATTTGCTGTGAAGTGATGGGACCCGATACCATGATCTTAGTTTTTTGAATGTTGAGTTCTAAGCCAGCTTTTTCACTCTTCTCTTTCACCTTCATTGAGACTCCTTAGTTCCTCTTCACTTTCTGCCATAAAGGTGGTGTCATCTGCAATCTGAGGTTAATGATATTTCTCCTGGCTGCTTGATTTCAGCTTGTACTTCCTCCAGCCCAGGATTTCACATGATATACTCTGAATTTAAGTTAAATAAGCAGGGTGACCATATACAGCCTTGATGTACTCCTTTCCCAATTTGGAGCCCATCCCTTATTTCATGTCCAGTTCTAACTATTGCTTCTTGACCTGCATACAGGTTTTGCAGGAGACAAGTAAGGTGGTCTGGTATTCCCATCTCTTTAAGAATTTTCCAGTTTGTTGTGATCTACACAGTCAAAGGCTTTAGAGTATTCAATGAAGCCGAAGTAGATTATTTTTCTGGAGTTCTCTTGCTTTATTGGTTCTCCATTGGATGTTGGCAATTTGATCTCTGGTTCCTTTGCCTTTTCTAAGTCAAGCTTGGACATCTGGGACATTCTTGCTTCACGTACTGTTGAAGTCTAGCTTGGAGAATTTTGAGCATTACTTTGCTAGCAGGTGAGATGAGTGCAGTGGTTAAGATGGTAAATTTTATGTTGTGTGTGTTTCACCACAATTAAAATATGAAAATTTGAACAGTTTTAAAAGTTAAGATTTAATAGCCATTGTTTATGATATGTGTTTGTGCTGGAGGAAGGAGGAACAGGTGAGAAAAAGATTTCATTGGAAAAATGGGAAGCATAAAACAGCTGGGATTAAATTTTGACATCTGCTGATTTGACTTTGTTGCTTACACTAGTTCTTCAGCTGCACTCAGCCTCAGTTTCCCTAGTCTTTGTGATAAACATGATTGTAGTACCCACTTCATAGAGAAGTTGTAAGGATTTAAGAGAGAATGAGTGATAAGTGTTCGACAGAGTGCCTGACTCCTAATGAATTCTTATTCAATGAATGTTTCTAATCAAACTGTCAAGGTAGATACCTTTATTCTTGCCAAACTCTTTATTGATTAATTCTAAGGTAGTGAGTGCAGGACTGAGAGCTCCATGAGACCAGCACTGGAGAGTACTTTTTACATGGTCCTTTCTGTTTTTTACTTGGATGATATTAAGTAATGATAAGTTTTTACCAACAGTGATAACTCACCTCTTTTTTTTTTTTTGATTACTCACCTCTTGAAGGTTGATTCCCTTTTGTGTGAGTTTCTTCTATGTCTTGACAATGCCAGGAGACCTGGTCAGTGCTGTTCGTTTGTATTTTTCTCTCATATACAAACAAACAGCACTGACCAGGTCTCCTGGCATTGTCAAGACATAGAAATACAGAAGATTTTAGCAAAAATGCCAACATCCTTATGACTCCGAGAAAGCTATAAAGCACCAGTGATGTTTCATGGTTTCCTTCCCTCCGCTTATGGAAACCAGCATAAACTATCTCTTAGGAATGGAACAGGCAAACATTGTGTCCTCTAAAGAGCTCTTAGCTCTTCCAAAGTATTTGTCTCCAGATGGGATAGGGAGAGGGGATGGAGGAGCGAGGGGGGTCAGGATGGGGAACACATGTAAATCCATGGCTGATTCATGTCAGTGTATGGCAAAAACCACTACAATACTGTAAAGTAATTAGCCTCCAACTAATAAAAATAAATGAAAAAGCAAAACAAAAACAAGGTATTTGTCTCCAGGTGAAGGAATGATTATCATATGACAAGTAGTAAGATACTGTCTGGCAAGGCAGGATGACCTGAGTGTTTTCTGGATATTGATCAGTAAGAGTTAGTTGTTACTTAACAGAGATGAATTTGCGTGCATTCATGTGTGCTCAGTTGCTTAGTTGTATATGACTCTTTTGCGACCCTATGGACTGTAGCCTGCCAGGCTCCTCTGTCCATGTGATTTCCCAGGCCTGAATGCTGGCCTCCTCCAGTGGGTAGCCATTTCTTCCTCCAGGAGTTCTTCCTGACCAGGGGTCAAACTTGTGTCTTCTGTATTAGCAGGCAGGTTCTTTATCACTGCGCCACCTGGGAAACCCAGCGATGAATTTACTGAGAATGTAATTATGCTCAAGTTTATGTCCCCTCCCTTCTGTAAGTGTGTCCCAAAGTCCTGTGAATATATTCTCTCTCTCTTTTTTTTTTTTTTTTTAGTTTGCAAAATTATGGTATTCCTATATTCCTTTAATGAGCTTTCCTAGGCCCACTCTATTCAGGCCCCTCAAGATCTTGAGCAACCCTTCTTGTTGTTGTTGTTGAAATGTGGCAGATACTACCAACCAGAAGAGGGCAACCCTCAACATGGAGGGCCAAATGCAGATAGGAAGAGCAGGGTGGGCCAAGAGGTAGAGATAGAATAAATTCAACAAAAACAGGCAGTCTCTGCAGCTGGATTGTGCTAGTGATGGGGCGGCTAGCAGGACTCCAGAGAGTGGCAGATTTGGAAGCCAGCATCCATTACCTCTGTAGTTTGTTCATCTCGCCTGTTATACAGGACATTCTAGTAGGAAAAGTACTGCTGGAGCTCTTTGGGGCAGACTTGATGACTAATGTCTTTTCAGTCAAATTTCCTCTGAATAATAGAAGGTAAGGTTGCATATCAAAACCAGACATAAATGTATTTGACCATGGATTGCAATAAAATTTACTGGTGTTAAAGATAATCAAACGATTTCACTTTCCATGAATTTTATTGTCTGAAAAAAGTGATATCCCTCCTTGGAAGGGAGGAGAATAACTTGATTCAGTTGCTATTCTGCTGGGAGAGAAAACTTCTGAAACTTGACAGCAAATGATGCCTGTCTTTTCTACTTAAGTCTGCCCTCCCCATCAGGGAACCCTGCTGTCTCGTCTAGAACGCACAAGCTCAGGTTGTTCACTTGGCCTATTTTCAGCTTTGTAACAGGGAAGCCGTATCACATTCCCTCTGCTGGCTGGTGCAAAGAGGCAAACTGTTGAGCAGATGTTGATTAAAGGGACCCAGGTTGCCATGTTCAGTGTTTCAGTTTATGTGTAGTGGGGCTTTGATAGTTTATACACAGAGGGCCTGTGTCTCACCTGAGTTAACGAGTACTGCAACGGAATACTAGCATTGTCTTTGATAGCCTCTGTGTTGAGGTATGAAATTATATCCCACTGCCATAAGGGTCTGTGAACCTCTGAAAACCAACGTTTGGCCATGCCACATCATGATTGTTTTTTGATAGAAAAGTACATATAAAGTGCAAGGATAGTTTTGAGTGAATAAATAAGAATGGAAGCATCTTGAAAACAGGTTTTTCCTTATGTTAACATATCAATCTTCCATTTTGCTTCCTTGGATATTGGCAAAACCACTTGATTTTTACCATGTTCTAAAAGATCTGACCCAAGTTTTTATTGACAGACAGTGTCATGAGCTGGGTGGACTTAGTCAAGTTATTTTACCCCTTTAAGCCTCAGTTTTCTCATTGATAAAATAAGAACTCTTCTCCATCTCCCAACCCCAGCCCCGCAAGGGATTGTTTTGAATGAAATGAGATGATGGATGTTCAAAATAGCCAGCAGAGTACATGGGGGATAATAAAGCTCTTAATATACTATAGCCTATATTTATGTATAGTGAGAATCATATATACAAATTGCATTTATTCATTTACCCAATATTATTGTTCACCTACCATGTTCCATGTCTAGAATTCATACATATGTTATCTCACAATAAATTTGACTACAGTAGTTTGAATTTCTCTAAAATTTTTTTGAAACCCTTGAACGCCAAACCCTGTTTAGCAATGTTTGCTTTTCCTATTCCAGTTCAAAGCATATTCATGACTTTGGACCAGTGTTTGAGCATAACCCTGCTATTTCTCTTTAAGCACTTTCTCAGTTCAGTTCAGTCACTCAGTCATGTCCAACTCTTTGCGACCCCATGAACCACAGCATGCCAGGCCTTCCTGTCCATCACCAACTCGCCGAGTTTACCCAAACTCATGTCCATCGAGTTGGTGACGTCACCCAACCATCTCATCCTCTGTAGTCCCCTTCTCCTCCTGCCTTCAATCTTTCCCAACATCAGGGTCTTTTCAAATGAGTCAGCTCTTCGCATCAGGTGGCCAAAGTACTGGAGTTTCAGCTTTAACATCAATCCTTCCAATGAACACCCAGGACCGGTTTCCCTTAGGATGGACTGGTTGTATGTCCTTGCAGTCCAAGGGACTCTCAAGAGTCTTCTCCAACACCACAGTTCAAAAGCATAAATGCTTCGGTGCTCAGCCCTCTTTATAGTCCAACTCTCACATCCATACATGACCACTGGAAAAACCATATCCTTGACTAGATGGACCTTTGTTAACAAAGTAATGTCTCTGCTTTTTAATATGCTGTCTAGGTTGGTCATAACTTCCCTTCCAAGGAGTAAGCATCTTTTAATTTCATGGCTACAATCACCATCTACAGTGATTTTGGAGCCCAAAATAATAAAGTCAGCCACTGTTTCCACTGTTTCCCCATCTATTTGCCATGAAGTGATGGGACCAGATGCCATGATCTTAGTTTTCTGAATGTTGAGCTTTAAGCCAACTTTTTCACTCTTCTCTTTCACTTTCATCAAGAGGCTCTTTAGTTCTTCACTTTCTGCCATAAGGGTGGTGTCATCTGCATATCTGAGGTTATTGATCTTTCTCCCGGCAATCTTGATTCCAGCTTGTGCTTCATCCAGCCCAGCATTTTGCATGGTGTACTCTGCATATAAGTTAAATAAGCAGGGTACAGTATACAGCCTTGACGTACTCCTTTTCCTATTTGGAACCAGTCTGTTGTTCCATGTCCAGTTCTGTTGCTTCCTGACCTGCATACGGGTTTCTCAAGAGGCAGGTCAGGTGGTCTGGTATTCCCATCTCTTTCAGAATTTTCCACAGTTTATTGTGATCCACATAGTCAAAGGCTTTGGCATAGTCAATAAAAGAGAAATAGATGTTTTTCTGGAACTCTCTTGCTTTTTCTATGATCCAGCGAATGTTGGCAATTTGATGTTTGTTTCCTCTGCCTTCTCTAAAACCAGCTTGAACATCTGGAAGGTCATGGTTCATGTATTGCTGAAGCCTGGCTTGGAGAATTTTGAGCATTATTTTGCTAGTGTGTGAGATGAGTGCAATTTTGTGGTAGTTTGAACATTCTTTGGCATTGCCTTTCTTTGGGATTGGAATGAAAACTGACCTTTTCCAGTCCTGTGGCTACTGCCGAGGTTTCCAAATTCGCTGACATATTGAGTGCAGCACTTTCATAGCATCATCTTTTAGGCAGCCCCTTGAAAAATAGCTCTTTAGTCTTAGGTTGAGGTGCAAGTACTGTTATTTATTTAAATGATGAATTTATATTATTCTCAACTGTTTTCCTAAAATAATATGCATTAATAATATGACTGAATACAACTGATAGCTGTTGCAAAGTTTAATATAGTAGGACTTGAAGGAAGAGTTCACAGATGGTTTAAAGTCACACTTTTGAATAAATTATCTCAGACTATGGGAAGAGGGTACCATGAGCTGCAGCTGGATTGTCTGTCTCTTCATATTGCCTACTACAACTTTGAGGAGGTTACCAGTTTTATTACCTAGAATTAAGTGGAAAGAAAATGTAAACTTCTAGATCTTTGAAGTTTCCATTTTAAGAGGTTAGACCGGTTAATATAATATATAATATATAATTTTTATATATAAATATAATAAAAGAGTTAGGGTTAGGGTTAGTTGCCAAAAAAACAACTACTTGTTAATGTTGCCATGTTACATTGGGGTAGAGCCTTACAATTTTCACAGGGTACATGTTCCATTCAGTCCCCTCCACCATCCTGTGGGGTCATCAGGACAGCTATTTTTATAGATGAGCAAGATGAGGTCCAGAAGTAGTTAAATGGTTTGACTGAGATTGTGAGATAGAAAAGCAATGGGTATCAAGTTTGCTGACCTCCAGTAAACAGCACCAATTATTGTGGCAAGGAGATGTGAAAGACCAGGCAAATGATCTTTTGTGCCAGCCCTCAGGGGAGGCTCCTGATGTGTATAACTTGGGTGCCGCCTGAGGTCACCCTGTCCTTCGAAATGAGTAGATACAGCTTCCTTGTCATATCCCACATCCAGTAAAAAGCCCATCCCTTCCAGGAGTCCTCACTGTACCCCCGAGTCTCCTGGTTCTCAAGGAGCCCTTCAATTGTGAATTTCTACCCCTTTTGCATTGTTGAGCTTGCGTATATCTCCCTCTTTGGGGTCTGGTTGTTTTGTTTACTCAGTCATGGAACATAGCCCCCCAGCCCCACCTCATCCCTTAATTTGCATTCTTACCACTCACACTCACATAAGGCATGTGGAGGCTTAACAGCCTTTCCTGAAACTTTGAGGTGTTAGAAAGGAAAGGAAAGTGAAAGCCACTCAGTCATGTCCTACTCTTTGCGACCCCATATAGCCCATGGAATACTCCAGGCAAGAATACTGAGTGGGTAGCCTTTCCCTTTTCCAGGGGATCTTCCCAACCCGGGGATTGAACCCAGGTGTCCTGCATTGCAGGTGGACTCTTTACCAGCTAGGCCACAAGGGAAGCCCAAGAATACTAGAGTGGGTAGCCTACCCCTTCTCCAGTGTATCTTCCTGACCCAGGAGTTGAACCGGGATCTCCTGCACTGCAGGCAGATTCTTTACCAACTGAGCTATCAGGGAGCCTTGGGGTGGGAGAGTTGGTCACCACAGGGTAGACTTGAGTAAACAGAGCTTCAGGCTTCCCTGATTCAAAAATCTTGTGCTTCCTCATCACATAGAATTTCTCATCGGTCACTTTTGCCTGCTCCTTTCAATACCTTGCCAGGTTGCTCAGACCTGTCTCTTGCCTACTTCTTTCACTTGCCCAAGTAACTACCTTTCTTTATACCTTAGTCCTAGTCCACCGCCTATAGTAGAGTTCAGGTCTCTGTGCTCCTCATTCTCCCCATAGACCATACCTTTAGTTCCTCATCTTTTCTACATAAAAAGAATTGTGGAATATTTCATATTTCTCAAAGTAAAGGCAATTTTTAAATCTCCAAGTGAAATTCAGGTGCCAGCTCTTAAAATCCCATTCCCCCTAGTTTCTACAGTTGTCTTAACTCCCATAGCTGCCATATATATCCTATGAATGTGAAAGTGAAGTCACACAGCCGTGTCCAACTCTTTGCAACCCCTTGGAGAGTGTAGCCTACAGGCTCCTCTGTCCATGGGATTTTTCCAGGCAAGAATACTGAAGTGAGTTGCCATTTCCTTCTCCAGGAGATCTTCCCACCCCAGGGATTGAACCTGGGTCTCCCACATTGTAGGCAGACACTTCACCATCTGAGCCACCAGGGAAGTCATTGTATCCTATGGGATAGGTGGTATTCTTATCTCATTTTTCAGTGGATGCACCCAAGATTCAAAGAGAAACTGCCTAAGGTCACAGAGAGATCTAATCTCCTCCCAGCCCCTGCCCTGGGGCTTATCAAATATTTTCTTAAAGGACTTCAGTTCAGTTCAGTCACTCAGTCCTGTCCTACTCTTTGCAACCCCATGGACTGCAGCACGCCAGGCCTCCTTGTCCATCACAAACTCCCAGAGTTTAGTCAAACTCATGTCCATCAAGTCGGTGATGCCATCCAACCGTGTCATCCTCTGTCATCCCCTTCTCCTGCCTTCAATCTTTCCCAGCATCAGGATCTTTTCCAATGGGTCAGTTCTTTGCATCAGGTGACCAAAGTGTTGGAGTTTCAGCTTCAACATCAGTCCTTCCAATGAATATTCAGGACTGATTTTCTTTAGAAGTCTCTACTGCAACTATGCAGCTCTGCCATTTGAAACAAAACACTCAACCAGGTATAGACATTATGTACACAAATGGCTGTGTTTCAGTAAGTCTTGTTTACAAAAACAGGTGGTGGGCTAAAAACTGGCCTGTGGGACAGAGTTGCAGACCCTGCACTTCACTGCTTTTTCCCATAATACTGGCTCTCTATTGAATGTCTCTAATTTAAAGCCTAAAGTGAATTGAGAACAGAATCCAGAGCAGAATCCACGTGGGTCACATCATTTAGAGTGCCTTTTCGTTTTCATTCTGGAAGCTATGCACAGAGCAAACGAGTCTATAATGATTGTTAAACTATCCATAGGACATCCATGATGGAGCTGCCTCAGAAGTTGGTTGGAGACATGCTGGGATTTTAAAGTCTGGGTTAAGGGCACATTGTTGGGATTGTATGACATTATTTATATTTTATATTAAGCAAAATTGACAGTGTGTGAGTTGCTCACATTTCTCAAGGTCTGTTTTTCTCTCCAAGGCCATATATGACTAAGAGAGCATAGTTTATGCTCAGTTTATTGTATCTAAAGAACACAAGTAGTTGCTGTTTCCTACATCTTCCTACTAACAAAAAAATGTGATTGGATTAAATTTGTGGGCTTTTTTTAAAAAAAAAAAGCTGCCCATTGTACTATGGTGATGGAATCAGCATTCTTTTTTTTCTGAGTCAACTTTCCTATGAAAACATTTCCCGTATTCATGTAATGGTCTCATCTCTGATCACCAGTTTTGAAGATTAATGTTCAAAACAAAGGTATTTTCTTTCTTACAAGGATGATCTAAAGAAACATTGAAAACTGCTTTTTAGTGTTTCCTTTTCGGCAGTTTACTAAAAATTTCCTAGTGGCCAAAGGTTGGACTTTTTCTCTTCTTTCTCTTTTTCTTTAAAAATATCTTTGAAGACACTTTATCATTATTTGGCAAGTTTCAGTTTAGAGTTAAGTTTTACAGTTTGCTTATCATTTAAGATCCTGAAAACAGGGGTTTATAATGGAAATGTTGAAACCACCTTAATCTGTTGGTAAATGTTTTCATTCTAGCACTTATCTGAGTTCAAAGAGGGCCCTGGAAAATTTTGGGGTTTTTTTTTTTATGAAATCTTTGAATCAGGAGTTGCATTCATTCTGAAATAAACAGAGCAGGGTTCCCATTTAACCTGCAGCACTAGGGTAGTGCTTCATTCTGAACTATAAATAGGTCCCGCCTGTATGTGTCATATCTTGAATATTTCAGCTGCATGCCTCAGGGAAGTGAGTGGGGAAGGAGCTTCCTTCTCTTTGTAAAAGCTGTGTTTCTCAAATAGTTCAGTTCAGTCACTCAGTCCTGTCTGACTCTTTGTAGCCCCATGGATTACAGCACGCCAGGCTTCCCTGTCCATCACCAATTCCTGGAGCTTACTCAAATTCATGTCCATCAAGTCAGTGATGCCATCCAACCATCTCATCCTCTGTCATCCCCTTCTCCTGCCTTCAGTCTTTCCCAGCATCAGGGTCTTTTCAAGTGAGTCAACTCTTTGCATCAGGTGGCCAAAGTGTTGGAGTTTCAGCTTCAGCAGCAGTCCTTCCAGTGAATATTTAGGACTGATTTCCTTTAGGATTGACTGGTTGAATCTTCTTGCAGTCCAGAGGACTCTCAAGAGTCTTCTCCAACACCACAGTTCAAAAGCATCAATTCTTCGGTGCTCAGCTTTCTTTGTGGTCCAACTCTCACATCCATACATGACTACTGGAAAAACTATAACTTGGACTAGACAGACCTTTGTCGGCAAAGTGATGTCTCTGCGTTTTAATATGTTGTCTAGGTTGGTCATAACTTTCTTCCAAGGAGCAAGTGTTTTTTAATTTCATGGCAGCAGTCACCATCTGCAGTGAATTTGGAGCCAAAAAAAGTAAAGTCTCTCACTGTTTCCATTATTTCCCCATCTATTTGCCATGATGTGATGGGACCGGATGCCATGATCTTAGTTTTCTGAATGTTGAGTTTTAAGCCAACTTTTTCACTCTGCTCTTTCACTTTCATCAAGAGGCTCTTTAGTTCTTTGCTTTCTGCCATAAGGGTGGTGTCATCTGCATATCTGAGGTTATTGATATTTCTTCTGGCAATCTTGATTCCAGCTTGTGCTTCATCCAGCCCAGCATTTTGCATGGTGTACTCTGCATATAAGTTAAATAAGCAGGGTGACACTATACAGACTTGATGTACTGCTTTTCCTATTTGGAACCAGTCAGTTGTTCCATGTCCAGTTCTAGCTGTTGCTTCCTGACCTGCATACAGATTCTCAGGAAGGAGGTCAGGTGGTCTGGTGTTCTGATCTCTTGAAGAATTTTCCACAGTTTGTGGTGATCCACACAGTCAAAGGCTTTGGTGTAGTCAATAAAGGAGAAGTAGATGTTTCTCTGGAAGTCTCTTGCTTTTTCGATCATCCAATGGATGTTGGCAATTTGATCTCTGGTTCCTCTGCCTTTTCTAAATCCAGCTTGAATATCTGGAAGTTCATGGTTCACGTACTGTTGAAGCCTGGCTTGGAGAATTTTGAGCATTACTTTGTTAGTGAGATGAGTGCATTTGTGCAGTAGTTTGAGCATGCTTTGGCATTACCTTTCTTTGGGATTGGAATGAAAACTGACCTTTTCTGGTCCTGTGGTCACTGCTGAGTTTTCCAAATTTGCTGGCATATTGAGTGCAGCATTCTTATAGTATCACCTTTTAAGATTTGAAAGAGCTCAGCTGGATTTTCATCACCTCCACTAGCTTTGTTCCTGGTGATACTTCCTAAGGCCCACTTAACTTCGCATGCCAGGATGTCTGGCTGTAGGTGAGTGATCACTCCATTGTGGTTATCTGGGTCATGAAGATCTTTTGTGAATAGTTCTTCTGTGTATTCTTGCCACCTCTTCTTAATATCTTTTGCTTCTTTCAGGTCCATACCATTTCTGTCCTTTATTGTGCCCATCTTTGCAGCAAGTGTTCCCTTCATATCTCTAATTTCCTTGAAGAGATTTCTCGTCTTTCCCATTCTATTGTTTTCCTCTGTTTCTTTGCATTGA
Organism: Cervus canadensis; assembly: GCF_019320065.1. Classification (NCBI taxonomy): domain Eukaryota; kingdom Metazoa; phylum Chordata; class Mammalia; order Artiodactyla; family Cervidae; genus Cervus; species Cervus canadensis. Next base: position 15,507,862 of record NC_057407.1, on the reverse strand, counting down.
TCATTGAGAAAAGCTTTCTTATCTCTCTTTGCTGTTCTTTGGAACTCTGCATTCAAATGGGTATATCTTTCCTTTTCTCGTCTGCCTTTCACTTCTCTTCTTTTCCCAGCTATTTGTAAGCCTCCTCAGACAACCATTTTGCCTTTTTGCATTTCTTTTTCTTGGGGATGGTTGATCACACCCCTTGTACAGTGTCACAAACGTCTGTCCATAGTTCTTCAGGCACTCTGTCTATCAGATCTAATCCCTTGAATTTATTTGTCACTTCCATTGTATAATCAATTGTAAGGGATTTGATTTAGGTCATACCTGAATGGTCTGGTGGTTTTCCCTACTCATTTGTTTCTCATTTGTTTTCCCTAATTACTAATTTAGAGCAGTCAGGAAGATGGTGCAGAGTATTTTCTGCAGACCTTGTATATCTAATGAGCAGCTTACTGAAATTCACTCAGCACATATGTATTGAGGGCCTCCTATGTGCTAGGGGCTGGGAATATAGCCCTGAGGTGAGATGAAATCAGAGAGATGGAGTCTCTGCCCCTTGGACTTTCAGTGGAAAATGGTAGTCAGTAAATACAACTTAAGTTATAGTTATGAATATGGAGGTAATCACCTGATATAGTTGCCGAGAGTGTCATAAAGAAGTACAGGTGCTGAGAGCATGAAAGAGCAGGAGTTGGGGTCGGTCAGGAGGGAGGACGCTCCATTTTCTGGGGCAGGAAGGTCTCAGGAAGACTAGGGGAAGGGGGAGAGAAGATCAGGTAATTGCCAAGCCAGAGATGGTAGGACTATGGGAGCTTAACAGTTTGAGGATTCAGTGTGACTATACTAAAGAGGAAGGGTTGAGAGGAGGCCAGGAGTTAGGCAGGGCCAGTTTGAGAGTGTGTGTGGTGGTGGTGGGTTATCCTAGGCATGAATGCATTTTACCCTTGATCCCAACACTTCCCTATTAGAAAACGCCGCGGGAAGAAAGGGCCACCTCTAAGGACCGTTGATGAAGGCCTTTTTTGGGCGGTAGCTCTTGGGCAGAACTCCCGGGGGCGGGTGAGCGAGGAGACAAAGGGAGTCTGTGAGGTATGAGGGGTGAGGAGAGGTTTTATAGCCAGGGCCGGCGTCCAAGCCAGGTCTTCCCATATAAGGAAGAAAGTGCGGGCTACAGCGGCGGTTGGTGTCCAAGGGCTCCATGTCAGCACCTGATTGGACTGGGCTGCAGGGGGTCGGCCCCCGGAAGTTTAGCCAGCCTCCGGAACTCGTCTGCGGCACTTTTTCTGGGGCATGCCTCAACATGCCCGACCTTTCATCCCGGCCTTTTTGTTATAGGACAAGGGGCGCGGTTCTCTCTGGCTACTTCCTGCTGAACGGGGGCGGCGAGGGGTAGGGTGTGGCCGGGATGACAGGGAGCGTCTGCCGTTAATTTTGTCACAGAGTGTTTGTTGGAAGCCCTTGGTACTGCTGTCGCAACACCATCAGCTGGACCGTGTTGAGCCGCTGTTTGACAAAGGCCAAGAGCTTTTTTAAGAGACAGGGCCCGAAAATTAAGAGCAACAAGAGGATTATGAGTGGTCCCATTAAGGTCGAGAGCAGGGTGGTCAGCCAGGGGGAGTTTTGGAACCATGATTCAAACCAACCTTGCTGGGCTTCCTGTTCCCTCTTTCTGCACTCTAGTCCTTCTCTTACCTTGGCCATGGACTCTCTTACTACCCCTGTATGGTCTGCGTAAAAGCAACACTCTTCCTTGAGGGCTGCACAGAGGCCCCCTTGTTGTAAAAAGATCAGGCCTAGGCCTCGTCTGTTCTGTAACACCACTTCTGACAAAGAGGTTAGGGATTTTTCTAAGGCCATCATAGACTTTTCTATTCGTGCAATGTCTTCATCAATGGCGACTCTCAGGGTGATCAGGCCCTGATGTTGTGTGGTCAGGGAAGCAATGCCCGTACCTGTTCCGGCTGCCCCCAGGGCGAACAGCGTTGCTAGAGTAATAGCTGTAATGGGCTCCCTCTTATGTCTAGGAGCTGGGGTATCTTGATCCCAAAAGTTGTAGAGGACCTCTTCTGGGTGGTATGTAATCTTGGGTACTACCACTACCATGATACAGAATTCCCTGCTCTGGTCGAAGACAGCCAATTGGAGACAGGGCGTTAGCCCAGTCTGTGAGTATACCCACCACCCCCCCGATTTCGGGTATGACGTAGGTCTTATTGGTAAAGTTGGTGTCATTGTCAGTCTGGGCGCACAGGGTTTGTTTATCTGTAGGAACCATGCCTAAGCAGGTCCCCGAACCCCATACTTGTTTCATGGTAAGGCCCACCTTGCGGTCTCCCCAAGAACACTGTGGTGGGTTGGAGAGAGTGGATAAGTTGTAGGTGGCATTTAATCCCACGGCCTCGTAGTAAGGTGGGTGTAAGGTGTAGCAAAGCCAGCAGGATTGAGTCGCATTAGGACTGGAGTGGTTAAGGGCCCCGTAGGTTTCTTTGATCAAGGCCCACAGGGGTTCTTGGGTTTCTGGTGGGTCTGTCCGGGTTAGCTGAAGAGAGGGGGTAGGGGTAGGCGAGGTCACAACATTTGTGGCGTTTGTCCCTTGTGGTGAGGGGCGGGGAGGTGCAATAATCTGGTTGGGCCCCACAGCATGGGTCCGGGCGGGTTGTAGGACTTGCTGAACATACAATGTTGCGCTATTGTCTCCCGTGCCATAGGTATCATATATCACTACCCCCCAGGACAGCCCGGAAATCCATGGACTGGGGGTTTTGAGGAGAGGGGGAGGGAGGGCAATGAAGAAAGCGGGTTTAATTGTGGAGAGCGACTCACGGAAACTTGTGGATTGTCCAAAAATACCAGGTGAAACTGCTGGAGCCTGGATTCGCTGATGTCAGAGAGAAATCTAGAGGCTAAAAGATCGCCAAGGCGACGAGGTGAGAAGATGGTCAGGGGTTGACCATGAATCAGCTGTTTAGCATCAGCATACAATGTTGCCACTGCCGCTAGTGCCTGCAGGCAGGGGAACCATCCCCTGGCTGTGGGGTCAAGTTGTTTGGATATGTAAGCAATAGGCAGCAGTTCGGGGCCAATCGGTTGCACCAAGGCTCCAAAGGCTATCCCTCCCTTTTCATCAGTGTATAGATGGTGTAGATAGTTGGGATTTGGGAGAAAGAGAGGGGGTGCAGCCAATAGGGTTGAGCGTAAAGCGTGGAAGGCCTTAGCCACTTTGGTGGGGGAAGACAGCGGTCCTGTGGGAGTCTCTTTAGCGGCGGCATATAGGGGTTTGGCCAGGGTGGCGTAATTTGGGACCCAGTGTCGGAAGAACCCCGTCAGTCCTAGGAAGGACAATATCTCATCTCCGTTGGCCGGAGGACAGATGGACCTGAGGAGGCTACACCGATCTGCTGTCAGGGCCTTAGTGGTAGGGGTGATTTGGAGGCCTAGATAGACAACAGAAGTCTGAGTCAGTTGGGCTTTGGATTGTGAGGCTCTGTAACCCTGGGAACCGAGGAAATTAAGAAGAGTTGCAGAATGTTGTCGGGAGGTCTCTTCTGAGGGGCTGCAAAGGAGCAAGTCGTCTACGTATTGGAGGAGGGTGCTAGGGCGGAGCGAGCATCTGGCCAGGTCCCGGGACAGAGCCTGTCCGAAGTAGTGGGGACTGTCTCTGAACCCCTGAGGGAGTATGGCCCATGTGAGTTGTGTGGTCAGCTGGGTGTCGGGGTCAGTCCAGGTGAAAGCAAAGAGGACTTGGCAGTCGGGGTGGAGTGGGATGGTAAAAAAGGCATCCTTGAGGTCAATAACGGTGAAATGAGAGGTTTTGGGAGGTATGGAATAAAGGAGGGTGTAAGGGTTAGGGACAAGTGGATGGGCAGGGACCACCGCCACGTTGATCAGGCGGAAATCCTGCACTAGCCGGTAGTCTCCTGAAGCCTTTTGAACGGGGAGGATGGGCGTGTTACAGGGGGAAGTCGTGGGGATCAGGAGACCCTGTCCCATGAGACGGTCGATAATGGGCTTTAGCCCCCTGAGGTTACGAGTAGACAAAGGAAACTGGGGCCGGGCTGGGAAACAGGTGGGGTCCCTTAGCCGGATGAGGACTGGAGGGTGGTGCCGAGCCACCACCGGGACTCGGGTGTCCCAGACCTCAGGATTAACAGAAGAGGTTGGAGGGTCAACAAGTAACATTAGGAAGGCCCCTGACATGGGAGCCGATCCTGGAGTTAGGTGAAGAGTGGCCTTCAGCTTAGCGAGTATATCTCTTCCCAAGAGAGGAGTAGGGCAGGAGGGGATGACCAAAAAGGAGTGGGTAAATAGGCAGGAATCTAATTGACAGGATAGTGGTTGGGTTTGGAGCGGACACGAGGGTTGGCCGTCAATGCCCATAACCGAAACCTGGGAAGGACGTAAAGTGCCCCCGAAAGAGGGAAGGACCGAATAGGTAGCCACCGTATCAACTAGAAAGTTGATGGACTTACCCGCTACCTGGAGCGTTACCCTAGGCTCGGCTTGGGTTATTGGGGTCCCCGAGTCTGGGCGGCGTCAGTCATCGTCGAGGCTCAGCAGCTCCAAGGCTGGAGGAGGGCAGGAGGTCTCCCTGGGGTGCTCTGGTCTCCGGCCCCTAGAGGTCGGGGCCCGAGAGGCCTGGGGACAGTCACTAGCCCAGTGTCCTCGTTGTTTGCACAACGGGCACGGCTTGGAAGGAGGCCGCGGATTGGGGCACATTTTGGCCCAATGTCCTTCTTGGCTGCACTTGAAGCAGGCCCCCGGAGAGGGGTTTTGGGGCCCCGAGCCTGCCGCCGGCCGCAGGGCCGCTACCAAGGCCTGGGTTTGCTGGTTTAGGAGGCTTGCCTGAAATTCGGCCTTTTGTTTGAGCCTTGCCTTTCAGCTGGCCTCAGCAGTTTCTTCATGGGCGTTGTAAACTTTAAAGGCTATTTTTACCAGGTCTCGAATAGGGGTCTGAGGGCCGTCCTTGGCCTTGGCCAGTTTTTTTCAGATGTCAGGTGCGGATTGGGAGATAAAACGATTGGCCAAGGTAGCTGCCCCAATGGGGGACTCAGGGGACAGTCTGGTGTATTGAACAAGGGCCTCAGTCAGCCGATTAAGAAACATGGCTGGGTTTTCGTCGGGCCCCTGAGTCACCTCATCTAGTTTGAGGAGGTTTACTACCTTATGAGAGGACGTTTCCATTCCATTGAGGATACACTCTATCATATAGCGTACCCGCAGCTGGCCGCCACCCCCTTCTTGGTAGTTCCAATCAGGGTTGAAGTCAGGAACTGCCTGAGCTCCCGGGGGGCACTCGGGGGAGGGGTTGGCACTGTGCCGCTGGTTGGCCTGAGCCTTGGCTGCCATCCAAATGGCCTGCCTCTCTTCGGGGATGGTGGTAGACCCCAGGATGACATATATGTCCTGCCATGTTAGGGCGTAGGCGCGGGTCAGACTCGTAAACTGTTTAATATATCGAGTGGGGTTGGAGGAAAAGGATCCCAGTTTAGCCTCAATCTGTGCTAAGTCTTGGAGAGAGAAGGGGACGTGGACCTGGGCTAGACCCTCAGCTCCGGCTCCTTGTCGCAGAGGGAGTAGCGGGGCTGGGGGAGGGGGAGGGGAGGCACCTGGAGGGTTGCTGTGGGAGCGAGTGTGGGAGCTAACTGGAGAAGGGGAGGGAGTGACGGGGGGAAGGGGAGGATACAAGATAGGGTTAAGGGCCGGAGGATCTGGGGCCGGCGGTGGAGTCTTGGGGGCGGGAGTAGGGGCGAAAGGGGCCGGAGTGGAGGGGGAGGGGGCAGGAGCCAGAGAGGAAGGGGTGGGGGCCATGGGAGATGCATAGGGAGGGGGCGCCACCAGATTTTCCGGGGGAACAGAGAAAGCAGAGGACTCAGAGACGGGAGGAGTTGGCTTGGTCCGGGAGGGTGGAGTCGGGGTGGGGGATGGTGAGTAGGATTTGGCTGGGAGCGCACGTGGTGCACAGGGTGGGGCGAGAGCGCAACGCCCAAAAGGCCTGAACATAGGGGACCTCAGACCATTTTCCCATTCTCCGGCAGTAATTATCTAAATCATGGAGGACGTCAAAGTCTAATGTCCCTGTGACTGGCCATTGTGAGCCATTATCTAGGGAATACTGAGGCCAGGCCTGTGAACACAGAAAAGTGAGCTGTTTGGGGCGGATATATCCCTTTAGTCTTAGGGTCCGCAGGTTAGCCAGCGGGTACTCTAAGGGGGTGGAGTATTGGGGATCGGGTTTGGAAGCTGTCGATCCCATGGCGACCACGGGGCGTGGAGGCAACCCCCGCTGCCCGAACGTCTTCGGACGTGTCAAGGGAAGCCGGAGGTCCGTGCAGCCGTTTGGAACGTCTTCCTCACGAGCTGGGGACCGGGAAAGGCCGAAGCCGGAGGTCTACTCAGCCGCTTGGGACATCTCCCTCACGAGCTGGTGCCCGGAAAAGGCTGAAGCCAGAGGCCGAAGCCGGTGGTCTACTCAGCTGCTGGGGACGTCTCCCCACCAGCTGGTGACCGGGAGGGCCCAGTAAGTGCGCACCCGTTACTGGGCCCTAGGAGGTGGTCGCCAGGGAGGGCAGGCCTCAAAGCCGAAGGGACTTAGCCCGTATCCTGCCGTCCGGGGGGTTGGTCAGCCGCCTGGGTCCGGGGCTACCGCGGAGGTGGAGCTCGAGGGGGCCTCAATGGCGAGTGCCGGGGGCCCTCACCTCGAGCCCCATGCTGGGTGCCAGATGTTAGAAAACGCCGCGGGAAGAAAGGGCCACCTCTAAGGACCGTTGATGAAGGCCTTTTTTGGGCGGTAGCTCTCGGGCAGAACTCCCAGGGGCGGGTGAGTGAGGAGACAAAGGGAGTCTGCGAGGTATGAGGGGTGGGGAGAGGTTTTATAGCCAGGGCCGGCGTCCAAGCCAGGTCTTCGCATATAAGGAAGAAAGCGCGGGCTACAGCGGCGGTTGGTGTCCAAGGGCTCCATGTCAGCACCTGATTGGACTGGGCTGCAGGGGGTCGGCCCCCGGAAGTTTAGCCAGCCTCCGGAACTCGTCTGCGGCACTTTTTCTGGGGCATGCCTCAACATGCCTGACCTTTCATTCCCCACCTCTTTTTGAAAGTGAATGTGAGATGAGGTAGTCTCAACAATCCACCAGTCAACTTCTCCCTTAGTCCTCTGCAGATCCTACACACTGGGTTGTTTTAGACTGAGGAAACAGCTCCTGGATGCCATGCGCTCTCCCTCTCCCTTTCCCTTGGGTTTCAGTGGTACAACCTTTAGGCCTATAAGCACTTTTTAGGGTTCTATTGACTTAAAAAATATAGTATATGATTTTAGCAAATATACCTTCTTTGGTGTATAACTATGCATTTTGAAAAATGCACACAGCAAAACTTCAGAGAGTAAAAAGACAGTGGTTGTCAAGGATTGGAGGTGGGGAGATGGATGAATATGTGGACCACAGAGAATTTTTAGGACAGTGAGGATATTTTATATAATACTGTAATGGTAGATACTTGTCATTTGTCCAAACCTGTAGAATATGTAACACCAAGAGTGAGCCATAATATAAAGTATGGACTTGAGGTTATTATGATGTATCATAATGCCTTTGAGGTTCATCCATGCTTTGGTGGGTATTGTGTTGAAAATCAGTAGTGTTCCATTGCATGAATAAACTGCAGTCATTTGCCCATTCTTCACCTGTTGAAGTTGTCCAGTCACTATCACAGTGGATACCCCTTCACAGGGATCTTGCCTGAATGACTGTGGGGGCTACTTGACCCTCCTGCTTGCATTTACAGCAGTTAGCTGTGATACACATTGATCCACAGCAGCCAGCATTAACTTTATCGAACACAAGTCGAGTCTTGCCATCCCATGCTCCAAACTTTAAATATGCTACTGCCCTTGGGTTAGAGGTCCTTAAAATTCTCACAACAGCCTTTAAAATTTGGGCCTCATCTGTCCCACCACTCTTTCTTTCACTTTTCTTCAGCCATTTGGAACTAGTTCCAGGTCCCAGAACAGACCATTGCTCTCTCTTGCCTCTGCTCCTTGCAGGCTTTCCTCCCTCAGACTGGAACATTCTCCTTTCATGTCACCTCATTTCCCTGCTTGCTAATTTTTACTTGTCCCTTGAGTATCTGCTTAATTGTCACATGGGGGCTCAGTGGTAAAGAATCTGCCTGCCAATGCAAGAGACATGAGTTTGATCTTCAGGTCTGGAAGCTCCCCTGAAGAAGGAAGAGGCCAGGAGTTAGGCAGGGCCAGTTTGAGAGTGTGTGTGGTGGTGGTGGGGTGTCCTAGGCATGAATGCATTTCACTCTCCTCCTTGCCTGGAGAATCCCATGGACAGAGGATCCTGGTGGGCTACAGTCCACGGAGTCACAAAAGAGTCAGACACAGCTTAGCGACTAAATGACAACAACAACAAGGTATCTTCATTGACCCTACAGAATGAAGCAGGTACTCTTTGCTAGGTGCCACAGTAACTCTATACTTAGTCACCACATCACAGTGTCTGGTAATTCCCTGTTTATTTCTGAGTCTCCTCACCATAGTCATGAAGTTCTTTGAAGATAGCTGTTTGTTCTCTGCTATGTCCCAATGCCTCAATGGGTGTCCAATGCTCGGGAAAACATTATCATTCCAGTTTGGGAAGTCAGAACCCTGAAGCTTAGAATGTCCAAATAAATTGCTTTATGTTGCTCAATGAATTGGGGGAATTCCAGCTTCTCACAGGCCTGCATATGATGTCATGTGTGATACAACTCCTGCATGTAGGAAGCCTCTCCAGTTTTCTGTATCACAGAATGTCTTACTGCTGGAAGTTCTTTTTTCCCCTTTCAACCTTAATTGAAACCTTGTAATGCCCTTAGAAATAGAATCCCAGTTTCTCTCACGAACATGTTCCTGCATCTCACCCAGAGTGTTGGAGACTGAACTCAGCCTAACCAGCTTGACGTCAGAAGGGTGTTCCGTCTCATACTGAGTCCACGTTGGCATTGTACTTATCACTGTCTCAAGTTACTGGGCTTTAGGAGTGTTTGTTGATTTATTTATTAATTTTGTCCCCTAAGATGCATAAGCTCTTTGGGGGCAGGAAGCTTGTATGGCTTCTTTACCAGGTCTGTGGAGGTACCTGGCAAACAAATATTAGCTCAATACAGAATAAATTAAATATATAGATACAAGTATATATGGGTATATATATAAACTCAGACATATAAGTAATAAGATACTGTGCATTATCTTATGACTGGCTGATCTTTACTGAGACTTTATCTGTGGGAGGTGGTGCATTGAAGAGTGTAAATAGTGTGTAGTCAGACCAGTGTGCAGTAAGTGCTTATAGAAGGATTGTTCTTGAACATGCTGTGTCACTATATATTAAAAATTAAAGTGGTGGCTAGGTGATTATGGTTAAAAAAAACCCACAATACAGTGTTTAGAATCTGAAAAACTTGAGTTCAGGTATTTCTTTTCCATCTGGTAGATATGTAATGGTTTTCTCATCTGTAAAATAGGGATTATTGTCACCAAACCATTGGGTCATCATGAGGATTCAGTTGACAAGCATAGCGCCTGGCATGGAGACCTCCCTGTGGCCATGTGGCTTCCTTCTTGCTCCCTTCCTTCTTAAATTAAAAACAAAAGACTGAGGCAGAGTTAGGCAAGGGCTTCCCTGGTGGCTCACAGGGAGAAGAATCTTCCTGCTAATGAAGAGGACACGGTTTCAATCCCTGGATTGGAGAGATCTCCTGGAGAAGGAAAAGACAACCCATTTGAGTATTCTTGCCTGGAGAATCCTATGGACAGAGGAGCCTGGTGGGCTACAGTCCATGGGGTTGCAGAAGGTTGGACAGGACTGACTAACTAACATTTTCGCTTTTTCGGAGTTAGGCCAAACACTGAAGGAACTTGAGGCTTAATATTTAGACCAAGATAAGCAGATCATGAGCAGATTTGACTTGCTTATTTGAATATAGTTCTGTTGTTTTGGTGGTTCTTATTTGTTTTAAAGAAAACCACCAGGGTGGCACATCTCGGGGGCTAAATAGAGATATACCCCATTTCTACTCCTGGGCTATTATTGCATTGCTTCTCCACTGCATCTAGCCCTCTGCAGTGTAGAAGCTGCTGCTTTTTTGTGGGCACAATTCTACATCTGCAACTGATTGAGTTTGCAGATGGGCCTGTACAGAAATAATTAGCCACTTGCCCCTTATTTTGAGGTGCAAGTGGCTCCTCTTGCCAGCAATTACTGAGTCATGGAAAAGAGGAAGCTTTAGGGGAGAGAGCCTGTGGAAATTTAAGTATGAGGGCAAATTTATTTTTTATTTTTTGAAGTTGTAGCTATCTTTTTCTTTTAAAAAAAGCACTTGTAAGTATGTAAAAGTCACCTTAGAACAGACCTACCCTTAACTCCATGTACATATCCCAGAGTAGAATGCTTCAAATATTTCCCATTTCCCTTCTCCTTAATTTTATTCTAAAGATTTATTTGAATGTGCCATGTGCTTTAATTGCTATATTTGGTTTCACAGTTGGTTCACACTACACATTAGCTAATTATTGGTAAACTATCTGGCTTATAAGCTCTGATCCATTTTCCTTTGGAAACTGGCAGCAGCCCCATGCATTTTACTACACTTTTGTGGAGAATTTTGCAGTAATCTGTAGTGTTGTACCTTTGAATAAATCTAGATTTGAATCACTAAACCCTATTGTTTCCTCTGGTTAAGGACCAGTGGTATTAGGGGACCAGAGGAGTATGTTAATAAAGGATAGCAGTTGTTGATGGCCATCTAAAAACATCAGTCCATGAGATTCAGAAGTTATGTGGGGAAGCTGCCTTGGACAATAAAAGAACAAAACACATTCTAGATCTTAATAGAAAACAAAAGTGTATAAACAAAAGCAGACTGCTTCTTTAAATATCCAATTTCAGAACAAGACTAGCCTCCTAGGCAAGTTTAAGGAACTCTGAATCTAATTGGGAAAAGAAGTGGTTGACATTTTCTTTAGTGTCAGACTAGCAGATGAGATTGAATTTTTGACACTTTGCAGAAGACAGACCCCTTTTCATTAGCCAGATAAATCTGGGTCCTGAGTCATTATTTTATTTTGTTAATTCTACATGTGCTATAATCAGACCTCTCCCATGCAGATGGTTACTGCTGAAAAAGATGATGTTAAACTTTGAAGGGAAGAAAATGAATGGTCTGCTTAACCATTTCAGCTCATGTACCCAACCCCAGGACTTAACTCACAAGTTTTAACTCACAGGCCTGCAAGTTTGCTATTCATATCTTTTGGTGTTTCTTTTCTCCAAATACATTTAAGAGCATCCCATGTTCTTTTACCAGGAACTGGAGGGGCCAAGAATATACAGAATCTATTTCTTTCTGCCAGAGTTTATCAGGTCCCGTTGGTTTTGTGGGTGCTTGTTATATCTTCATCTTCTTAGTTATATCTTCACCCTCTGATGGGTACTAAGTAAAGACAGATTGTGGGTAAGGTTTGGTGACTTCACATGTACAGAGTCTTTCAGGGAGATTGGATCATCACAGGACCTTGCTGTCTTATAGAAGATGCTCCTATCAAGTACAGAAACCACTGATGTATATTCTGTTCATGAGAAGGAAGGTGCAAGGGAAAAAGGAACCCTCTCCCCCAGTCTCTGCCTGGATACATATTTTGGAGATGCTTTTTGAATTCTCAGACCTCTGAAAAATAATGGCTATTATGAGAGACAAGAGGGAACAATGTCCATTTTTCTTGAAGATGATGATGATTGAGGGAGAAATGGGTAGTCATTATTCTTTCTGGATTCACTTTGATAAAAAAAGGTTTCCTGTGGTTCTGAAACTTTGGTCCATGAACTGTTAGATCAAACACACCTGTAGCACTTGTTAAATGTACAAATGATCAAACCTCTCCCTGAACCCGGTGAGTCTGCACCTTTTGTCCTTGGACCCCAGAATCTGCTTTATCAGGTACCTAGATGATTGTTGTATGTGGTCAAGCTGGGAGTCACACTTGTTTTGGATAGTTTTTATATTTTAATATTTGATTATACTTTTTTTGCAGATGTGTGATTCGTCACATCACAGTGAGTGATAGGAATAGATTATCCCTTTGGGACCCCTGACAGTGTTTAGTTGTTGAAATCATTTGGATGCTAGTGTCTCAGGGGTTGCTGAATTACATTCTTGTGGGCCCACCCACCCCTTTGTTCAAATGAAGAGCATAACTCATTGTGTCACAAAAAATTCGTGAGGAAGGATTTGGCCTTAGCATCATGAAAACTCTTCATTTCCAGAGATTCTTTCGTGCTTACTTTCCAAAATATTTGAGATAAATTTCAAAAATGCTCAGAATTACTATATAACATTTGTGAAGCTCAGACACAGCACTGTGACTTTAGTCGGAATGACGTGCAAGCTTATGTGTCCCTAAAGAAATCCATCTGAAGTGAAGGGAAGCTGGGACACAGGTAGGTTCTATCTTTGAGGTCCTGCCAGAGTCACTTAGGACTGGGCTCTGGAAGGTTTAGGCTGGGGCAAGTCCTGCCAAGAATAGATAAAGTACATTGTTTCAAGAGTCAAATGTAAAAATTAATGGGAAAAAAAGTCCACTAATTTACAGAATGATCTTTTAATAGGTCATTCTGCTCATGTATTTATTTGATGAACTGTTACTTTTTATACTTACTGTTTCTAAGATGAAAATAAAAAGTAATTCTGCAAATCTTGCCTTTAATACTTGTATATAATGGTACTTTTTATTTTTTTAAAGATAACCTGATGATGGAGAAATATACTTTAATCTCTATTTCACAAAGCTTTTATCCTAACTGACAAAGAATTTTTATATACTGTTGGGTTATTTTGCAAATTATATTGATAGTGAAATTCATACGTACTGAACTTCAGTAATGTGAATTTTTCTAATCTAGCACACATACATTCTATAGCCACAAGAGGTATTCCTCTGGTGGTTTCTATTTCCAGCACATGTTACTGTGTTTTTGAAATGGAACATTTGCTGTAGGGGACAGAACATTTAGCATGAAGGATACTAACCAATAACAAAATAAATTGTCTGCAAATAATGATGTAGGGTGCTTTGACATAATGTTTCTATTTTTCAGTCTAGAAGTTCATCTTCCTGTCCTTCTTTTGGGTTTGTATTTGTTTTGGAGAAAAAGAATTTGTTTATTTAGGAAGTAGATGCAAAAGTCCCAAAATGAGCCATGTCCTAATCCCTCTTCCCTCCCTGCCCGCCCTGCCCCAGTGGCTCTTACAACAATAAGGTGGGGGAACTTTTTGAAATGCTATCTCTTCATAGAAGGAAATTTTCTGCAATGTGAGTATTTTATCCCATTAAGTCCTTCTTAAATTAAAGAGCATAGATAGAATACTTTAAGTGGGAAAATAATTTCTTGAGTACTAGCGTATTGTCGTTTCCCTCCTAAATGCATACATGTTTTAATCTCAAATTCAGTTTCTTTTATTACTTCATTTTTTAACTCGAAATAAATTTTACTTTTATTTCCTCCATGGGTTTCAAATGTTTAGCTCATAAAATTAAATAATCTCTTAAAAAAGCAAAAGACCCTAAGCCAAATTTAGAGTTCAAAACAAGCACTATAAATAAAATAATTTTTTAAAAATAAAAAGCCTCTTAAACTCCCAGGAAGACAGTTAAAATTGTAAAAAAAAAAAAAAAGACATCAACTTGAAGTAATTTAAATGACACAGTTTTATGGCTGTCTTAGAATGACCTTGAGAAAATATTTCCCCAAATGAATTCTCTCTTAAATAATTCTTTCAGACAGTGTCTTGAAGAACAAACTCTGTTGAAGCGAATTGTTTTCTTTGATGCTGCTATTTTCCTGCAAATTCCAGAGGACAGAATCTTTGGTTTTTACTTAAGATAATGAAAGTAATTTTCCTTTGAGAACCAGGTTTTAGGCCGAATTGTAAAGCCTGTCTGCAGGTGAGATTTAATTTAATCCTTTGAGTACTTAAGAAGCATTCCTGAGACAGTGGCCAAAAAAGTGACAAGATTAGCACTTTGTTTATTGACAGTGTGTAGACAAGAAAAGACTTTTATCCTAAAGAGTTTAATGATTTTTTCAGTGAACTTAATGGCAATTTTCAATTACTCAAGTATACATTATTCATATCATCAAAGATTAGATGATACACTTAAAATTTAAAGTTAGTTGCAGTTGAATTGCAGCCTGGAATTAAGTAGCAACAAAGTAGGCATAAAAGGCAGGTAGTATCTTGCTAACTAAATTTCAAGTTTAGAATAGAGTGAAAAATGAATGTGCCAATATTAAAAGAAAATACATAAATAAAAATCTGCAGGTCAGTTGTGTCTTTCTCAGAATCAGAATCATCTATATGATTCTGAGATTTTAAAGACTTTACAAGTTGTTTTTTTCTATTTGCTCATTATTTCATTTTTAATTTCTCTTTTCCTTGTGTGTTTTTTGTGTTCCAATTAGCAAATTATTTTTTTCTGATATCCGATACTATTAGAATAAATAAAAAATTCCATGAAAATTAAAGGTATATGCATTACTGGAACTTGATACAAAATTTATATAAAGTGTTTAGCTATGACTTACAGATAAAAACAGTGTCATATAAATTTTAAAATTATTTCCTGTTCATTGTGTGTGCAAATGTACTTTTATTGCACATATTGATCCCTTTATATATCTTTTTCTTTTGGGAAGTATCAAATAAAAAAAAAATGCATTATTTTACATTCTAAATTAGATGGATTTTCAGTCTTTTATGTGGAAAACAAAAGTAAAATCTTCCATTATGACATTCAGCAGAAATGAATTTGCATGATATTAGGAAACTTTCCTATTTAGAAGCCTCCAGACCACTTAATGACCCTTCCATCCTCTCAAATAAGTTTAGCCGTGATTAGTGAACCATGAAGATGTAGCTTACAACAATCATTTATTAATATTTTTGCATCATGAGTATTTCTAGGAGCTCTTTTAGATCTTGCCTGTCATTTTCGCAATGGACATTTTCAGGATGCTTCATCTTAGAACAATTTGGGGATGTTTTAAATTTGCTGCCTATTTATTTTATGTCTAAAGGAAAATTGTACAAAATTCCATATGATTTGGGAACATGCTGTCTTGGTTAGTTTGGGTCATATTTTAAAATTAGTTTTAAGAGAAAGGAAATCATATAAATGCTCTGGAATTCAGATAAGCACCAAGCATGGGAAGCAGACACTTGTATTTTAGAGAGCTTATCCATTGGGTCAGACTGCTGATGATAAAAGAACATTCTAGACTTTTCAATTCTGATTATGTGCTTTGCAGAACTATTTTCTCTTCTGCTTTCCCCCTGTCCATTTGAATTTCGATTATGGTAGAACTTGCTGAGTGCAGTGTCTCAGATATTCCACAGGGTGTCATGATGTAGTTATTTGTTCTCAGAAACACTGATGTGGGAGGTAATTTGAGCCAAGGCTTATCTTGTATTTAAAAGGACTGGTTCATTTTGATTATAGTCAGGGAATATTTACTGAATACATACTGTGTGCCAGCCCCATCATAGGAAACGTAGGCATTAGAGGTATCATGCTGGTCCTTTTTTTCACTTTGTGTTAGGCATTTTGCTGAGGCAATATTTGCCAACACAGGGAGTTTCTTTGACCTTATTTGCCATGTAACTCCATGCCACTTGGGAGTAAATCTTAAATGGAGTCAGATTTGGAAACTACTCAACTCTCCAGTTAGACTCTGGTTCCTTCCCCTCTGCCATCTGGTGGGAATAGGTCTCTAGGTGTGCTGGTATAGAAAGGGGGCTGAGAGTTCCTGTTCTAAAATGCTCTTGCATAGTTCTAGGGAATCTGAAGCAGGCAGGGGCCTCTGGAGTCAGAAAATCTGAGTGTGAATCACCCTTTCACCACTAGCTGTTTGGATCACCTTAAACAAGTTACTTTGATTCTTTTTGTTTTAAGTCAGTGATGGGACTTTGAAAAGCAAGTGAAACAATCCATTTCTAAAAAAGTATTTAGTGGCTTCCAGTTCAGGGATAAGATGGCATAAGCTCACTTATCCCTGCTTATTCTCTCTAAATACAACTTAATTTAGATCGTCTGGAAATGATTCAACAGACAATCATAGAAGGACTCTGAAAGGTAGAAAAGGAATAGAAGGACTGGCTATGGGCCTCAGGAATTGAAGTACACCTCAGTGAGTTCCCTGTGTTTTCTTGTTATTCCTTATATATCCCTGAATGGGGCTGGAGAGCCCTGCACTTCTGAACTGCCAACAGAAATAGATGAGAGAAGGAAGGGGAGAAGGAAAAGAGAGACAGAGATACAGTGGGAGAGACAGAGGAATGAGAGTGGGAGAAAGAGAAGAAGGGAATGTCTGCTTTCCCTTTGGGAAAGGGGAAGCTCAGCTGGGACTTAGCAGTGGTCCAGTCTGCCCACAAAGCATTGCTTGCAGAGCTCTAATGAGCCAGTCCATCCTCCATCTCACTCCTGCCAGCAGTGGTGGGCCCACGTGGGCCATAGCAGCTCTATCAGCAGAACTCGGGCAGGCTAACCCATGCCCAGCTCCAAATCTCTAGCATCAGGCTGCTCTGCCCCTGCCTCTGCTCTGGCAGTGAAGTTAGCAAGTCAGGAAGACCAACCAGATCCCACATGCTAAACTGACTTAGGGTGACTGCCTGTTAAAATTGACGATACAATTAGGAAAACTAAAGAAAACAAATGTTTTAAGATATATTCAAAATATCCAGGATACAATAAAAAATTTCTCATTATACCAAGAACCAGGAAAAAAAGAATTGCATCATGAGAGAAGAGAAGTAATGCCAACATCAGGATGAATCAAATATTGAACTTATGTGATAGAAACTTTAAAACAGTTACCATTGAAACTGATTGAACAAGTACTGAATCCTTCCAGTGAGGTTGTCTACTTTTTGAAAACCTCACTGAAAGGATTCATTAGTAGAGTAGAAACACCAGAAGATAGAAATGAAATTGAGGGCAGATCAGTTGAACCTAGTCTGAATAATATAGAGACTGTAGACTGGAAAATAAATGAACACAGCTAAGGGAACTCTCATGCAAAGCAAATATCTTAAAATATTGCTGGAGTACCAGTAAGAGAGAAGAAAGAATACAGACCTAAAAAGGTATTTGAGGAAGTGGTAGCTGAAATTTCCCAAATTTGGTAGAAGATATAAACCTACAGATTCAGAAAGATGAGTGAATCCAAAATAGTATAAACCCAAAGAAATATGTACCAAGATACATCATAATCAAACCTCTAAAAACTAAAGATAAAGGAAAAAAAACCTTAAATCAACCAAAGAGAAATCACTCAATATTTATAGGGAAACAAATACCAATCAAAATGACAGTAGATCTCTCATCTCAAACCATGGAATCCAGGAAGACTTGGCACATTTTTCGAGTGCAAAAAGGAAATAATTCAGCCACAAATTCTCTATCTGATAAAGCTATCCTTCAGGAATGAATATGGAAATGAAGACATTTTCATGTAAAGGAAACCACAATTATTTGTCACTAGCATATGTTCTTTTTTTAATTGAGGCATAGTTGATTTACAATGTTGTGTTAATTACTGCTGTACGGCAAAGTGATTCAGTTATACATATGCATTCTTTTTATATGTATTTTTCCTTCATGATTTATCATAGAGTATTGAATATAGTTCTGTTTTATACAGTAGGACCTCATTGTTTATCTATTTGATGTAATAATAGTGTGCATCTGCTAACCCCAACCTCCTTCCTCACTCCATTCCTCTCCTGAACCCCCCTCCCAACCCCCTGCTTGGCCACCACCAGCCTGTTCTCTATGTCTGTGAGTCTGTTTCTGTTTCATAGATAGGTTCCTTTGTGTTGTATTTTACATTCCACATTTAAGTGATACCATATGGTATTTGTCATTCTCTTTCTGACTTACTTCACCTAGTATGCAATTTCTAGTTGCATCTGTGTTACTGCTAATGACAGTATTTACTTGCTTTTTTATGGCTGAGTAGTATTCCATTGTATATGTATATACACTTTTTTTTATAGTATGATTCTATTAATACTTGGTTTTTTTTTTTTTTTTCAAAAGGCAGTAGTCATATACTTAAAAAAATTTTTTTTTGGCTATCCTGTGCAGCATGTGGGATCTCAGTTCCCCAACCAGGGATCAAACTCTCTTCCACTGCGTTGAAAGCTTAGAGTCTTAACCATTGGACTGGCAGGGAAGTCTTGGTCATATGCTTTTATGTGCATGGGAAATTTCTGGAATGATATGTAAGAAACAGTTAATGGAGGTTATATCTAAGAAGGAGAACAAGGAGTGGTGGTGGGAGGTTGAGGAATTACCATACAGTTTCTTCTCTTCCTTATAGTTTGACTGTGACTGTCCTACCATTAGCATTATTATTTTTATGTTGTTTAGTCACTAAGTTGCACCTGACTCTTTTGCTACCCCATGGACTAGCCTGCCAGGTTCCTCTGTCCATGAAATATTCCAGGCAAGAACACTGGAGTTGGTTGCCATTTCCTTCTCCAGGGGATCATCTCAACTTGGGGACTAAACCTGTGTCTCCTGCATTGGCAGGCAGGTTCTTTACCACTGAGTCACCCGAGAAGTCCCATTATTTTTATGAAACCTTATTAAAGATATGATGTTGGCTATTGATTTAATATTTACTAAGAGATTTTCTTAAAATTTAGTTGTTGTTTTAATCAGGTGTAGGTGTTAGGTTTTTGTCATCTATTGAGATAAGGTTTTGTCTTATATGTCCTAAATGTATAATTTGTTATTTGAAATATTTTCCTATTGTTAAAATATTCTAGCATTTCTAGGATAAAATCTACCTGATCATATTAAAAATTACTTGTTTCATTGAAAATAACTTGCTGATATTCCTTGGGAGAATTCTGGTGTTTGATTTCATATGTGGGTTTATATGTATATATATATATTTTTAATTAATTTATGTTTTATTGGAGGATAATTGCTTTATAGAATTTTGTTGTTTTCTGTCATACCTCAACATGAATGAGCCATAGGTATACATATATCCCCTCCCTTTTGAACCTCCCTCCCATCTCCTCCCCATCCCACCCCTCTAGATTGATACAGAGCTCCTGTTTGAGTTTCCTGAGACATACAGCAAATTTCCATAGGCTATCTATTTTACATACGGTAATGTAAGTTTTCATGTTACTCTTTCTATACATCTCACACTCTCCTCCCCTCTCCCCATGTCCATAAGTCTATTCTCTATGTCTGTTTCTCCACTGCTGCCCTGTAAATAAATTCTTCAGTACCATTTTCCTGGATTCCTATATATGTGTTAGAATACGGTTTTTATTTTTCTCTTTCTGACTCACTTCATTTTGTATAATAGGTTCTAGGTTCATCCACCTCATTAGATCTGACTCAAATGCGTTCCCTTTTATGGCTGAGTAATGTTCCACTGTGTATATGTACCACAACTTCTTTATCCATTCATCTGTTGATGGATAGGTTGCTTCCATGTTCTAGCTATTGTAAATAGTGCTGCAGTGAACAATGAGATACATGTGTCTTTTTCAATTTTGATTTCCTCAGGGTATATGCCTAAGAGTGGGATCGCTGGGTCATATAGTGGTTTTATTCCTAGTTTTTTTATGGTCTCCAGACCATCTTCCATAGTGGCTATATCAATTTACATTCCCACCAACAGTGCAAGAGCGTTCCCTTTTCTCCACACCCTTTCCAGCATTTATTGTTTGCAGACTTTTGGATGAGGGCCATTCTGATCAGAATGAGGTGATTTTTCATTGTGATTTTGATTTGCATTTCTGTAACAGTGAGCAATGTTGAGCATCTTTTCATGTGTTTGTTAGCTATCTGTATGTCGTCTTTGGAGAAATGTCTGTTTAGGTCTTTTCCCCACTTTTTGATTGGCTTGTTTGTTTTTCTAGAATGAGTTGTATGAGCCACTTGTATATTTTGGAAATTAATCCTTTGCCAGTTGTTTCATTTGCTATTATTTCCTCCCATTCTGAGGGTTGTCTTTTCACCTTGCTTATAGTTTTCATTTGCTGTGCAAAAGCTTTTAAGTTTAATCAGGTCCCATTTGTTTACTTCTGTTTTTATTTCTGTTACTCTAGGAGGTGGGTCATAGAGGATCTTGCTTTGATTTATGTTGAGTGTTCTGTCTATGTTTTCCTCTAAGAGTTTTATAGTTTCTGGTCTTACATTTAGGTCTTTAATCCATTTTGAGTTTATCTTTGTGTATGGTGTTCGGAAGTGTTCTAATTTCATTCTCTTACATGTAGCTGTCCAGTTTTCCCAGAACCAGTTATTGAAGAGGCTGTCTTTGCCCCATTGTATATTCTTGCCTCCTTTGTCAAAAATAAGGTACCCATAGGCGCATGTGTTTATTTCTGGGCTTTCTATCTTGTTCCATTGGTCTATATTCTGTTTTTGTGCCCATAGCATACTGTCTTGATGACTGTAGCTTTGTAGTATAATCTGAAGTCAGGAAGGTTGATTCCTCCAGCTCCATTCTTCTTTCTCAAGACTGCTTTGGCTATTTGGGCTCTTTTGTGTTTCCATATGAATTATGAAATTTTTTATTCTAGTTCTGTGAAAAATGCCATTGGTAATTTGATAGGGATCAGATTGAATCTGTAGATTGCATTTGGTAGTATAGTCATTTTCACAATATTGAGTCTTCCTACCCAGGAACATGGAATATCTCTCTGTTTATGTCATCTTTGATTTCTTTCTTTAGTGTCTTATAATTTTCTGTGTACAGTTCTTTTTTCTCCTTAGGTAAGTTTATTCCTAGATATTTAATTCTTCTTGTTGCCATGTGGATGGGGTTGATTCCTTAATGCCTCTTTCTGATTTTTCATTGTTTGTATATAGAGATGCAAGCGATTTCTGTGTGTATATAAACCACATTTCCTTTATCTGTCTGTCAGGGGACATTTGGGTTGTTTCCATGTCTTGGCTATTGCGAATATTGCTCCTATGAACATAGGGGTACATTTATTTTTTTGAATTATAAGTTTCATCTGCCAGAAGAGGGATTGTGAATCATATAGTAATTTTAATTTTAGTTTTCTGAGAAACTTCCATACTGTTTTCCAGCTTACTTTCTCACCAACAGACTAGCACATATATCCTTAAAGAAAGAGTAAAGGAAACTCTCTAAAAAGAAAGGAAATGAAAATAGAAGAAGGCCTAGAACTTCAGAAAAGAGGGAAGAACAGTGGAATGGAAAAAAATAGGACTAAATATAATAGACTACCATCTTCTTTAAGTTTTTAGAATCTTATTTGGTTGAAGCAAAAATCATAACAAGATCTGTTGTGGTGCTCACTGTATATAGAGGAAATAATAAGACAATTGTATATTAAAAATGGGGAAAGCAACTTCAGCACTCCACTTGAAGTGGTAAAACATTTATACAGACATACTGAATATATAACTTGTACCACATATGGTATTTTCTAAGAAAATATGCAAAACTGTATGCTCAAATATAATATAAATAACTGAAGATGAAATCCTAAAATATTTCAAGCAACTTTTCAGGAAAGCTAGGAAAGGGAAACAGAGGAATGAGAAACTGAGGCAATGAACAGAAAACAAATGTTAAGATAGCAGAAGTAAGTCCTAAGGTGTCAATAATTACATAAATAGCCAAAATATACCAATTAAAATACAGAGACTGCCAGAGTAGATTAAGCAACAACAGCAAAAAATATGACACAACTGTATACTGTCTATAAGAAATTCACTTCAAACACAATGAAATGGGTATATTGAAAGTAAAAGAATGGAAAAAAATATCATGTTAAGGTTAATATTTTAAAAGTAAGAACGGCTATTTTATTTTGTTTTATTTTCATTTATTTTTATTAGTTGGAGGCTAATTACTTTACAATATTGTAGTGGTTTTTGCCATACATTGACATGAATCAGCCATGGATTTACATGTGTTCCCCATCCCGATCCCCCCCTCCCACCTCCCTCCCCATCCCATCCCTCTGGGTCATCCCAGTGCACCAGCCCTGAGCACTTGTCTCATGCATCCAACCTGGGCTGGTGATCTGTTTCACCGTTGATAGTATACTTGTTTCAATGCTGTTCTCTCAGAACATCCCACCCTTGCTTTCTCCCACAGAGTCCCAAAGTCTGAAGAACGGCTATTTTAATACCAGAAAAAGTAGATTAAAGAGATAAGGAAAATCACTAGGGACAATAGCTGACATGTAATAATAAAAGAAGTAATCCACCAAATTGACAGCAAATCTAAATGTGTATACACCAAATAAAAGAGTTTCAAACCCAATGAAATAAAATCAAATAGAACTGAATGGAGTTGAAATTCATAATAATAGTTGAGGACTTCATCACCTCACTGTCATCAATTGATGGAACTAAATACAGAAATTTAGAAAAGATGTAGAAAAACTGAACAACTCTATCAGCTAACAAGAGCTATTTGACATATATAGTATACTCTACAACTGCAGACTATTCATTCTTTTCGAGTATTTGTGTAACCTTCACCAAGATAGACCATACTCAGAGTTGTAAAACAAACATCAGCATGTTTGAAAGAATTTAATTCATGAAGTATGCTCTATGACAATATTGGAATAAAACTAGAATTCAATAATAGAGAAGAGAATCTACAAATAATTTATAGTTCACAGATGCTAAATAGATAGCAATCAATGCTCCAAAAGTGAAGTCTCAGCGAAAAAATATACATAAAACTGAATGAAAATAAAAACAGAGCTTATCAGAATTTGTGGAATACAGCTAAAGCAGTGCTGAGAGGGAAATTTATACTACTAATATTTAAACTAGAAAACAGGAAAGGTAGCAAATGAATATTCAAAGTTCCTACCACTGCAAGCCAGAAAAAGAAGAACAAAATAAACCCAAACAACTCTAAGTAAGGAAATAATAAATACAGAGCAGAAATAAATAAAATTGAAAATAGAAGCTGAAGAGAAAATCAATAAGATTAAAAGCTTTTTCTTTGGGAAAAAATTAATAAAATTGATAAAGATAAAAGAGAAAGGTACAAATCAACAAGATCAGAAATGAAACAAGAGATATCACTATGGATTCTGAAGTCATTAAAAAGTTGAGAGGAATAGTATAATTTCATATTCAAAAATTGGATAGCTTAGAGAAAATGGCCCAATTCCTCAAAAACTGCAAACTACCAAACTCATCCAAGATGAAATAAATAACATGAATAATCTTAAATCAATTGAATTTGTAATTTAAAAACTCTTGAAAAAGAAATTTCCATACTCACGATAGTATGGAAATACTATTTCACTGGAGATTTTTACTGAGTAGTTAAAGAATTAACACTAATTTTACTTCATCTCTTGCTGAAAAGGGAGTATTTTTCAGCTAATTTATGAGGCCAATATTACTTTGATACCCCAAACTGAAAATATAATTAAAAAAAGAAAAGAAAAAAGCAAATAAAACCCTCCAAAACAAAACTGAAGGCCACTATCTCACAGGTGTGTTGTCTTGTATCCTGAGACTTTACTGAAGAAACAAAAGTTTATTACATTTATGTATGCTAACTATGAATAATGTGGAAGCCAAAATTAAAAACACAATACCTTTTTAATAACTCCAAAGAAAATGAAATAATTAAATATGAACTTACCAAAACATGTACAGGTTCTGCATGCTGAAATAAATAAAATGTTAATGAAAAAAATCAAAGAAGATTTAAACAGATGAAATAGACACTGACTCATGGTTTGGAAGACTAAATATAATAAAGGTGTCAATTCTCCCAAAATTGAGCTTTAGGTTTATTGAAATTCCTGTGAAGTTATCATCAAGGGTTTTTATTGACATTGACAAGTTTATTATAAAATTTTGTGGAGAAGCACAAGTACTAGATTAAGTAAAACATTCTTTTCAAAAAGGAATAAGGTAGAAAGTACCACTCTGCTGGTGTAAACTCTTACAATACAGGTATATAAACTGCTAGAGGAGAACATAGGCAAAACACTCTCTGACATAAATCACAGCAGGATCCTCTATGACCCACCTCCCAGAATATTGGAAATAAAAGCAAGAATAAACAAATAGGACCTAATTAAACTTAAAAGCTTTTGCACAACAAAGGAAACTATAAGCAAGGTGAAAAGACAGCTTTCAGAATGGGAGAAAGTAATAGCAAACAAAGCACAGAGAAAGAATTAATCTTAAAAATATACAAGCAACTCCCGCAGCTCAATTCCAGAAAAATAAATGACCCAATCAAAAAATGGGCCAAAGAACTAAACAGACATTTCTCCAAAGAAGACATAGAGATGGCTAACAAACACATAAAAAGATGCTTCAACATCACTCATTATTAGAGAAATGCAAGTTAAAACCACAATGAGGTACCATTTCACGCCAGTCAGAATGGCTGCTATCCAAAAGTCTACAAGCAGTAAATGCTGCAGAGGGTGTGGAGAAAAGGGAACCCTCTTACACTGTTGGTGGGAATGCAAACTAGTACAGCCGCTATGGAGAACAGTGTGGGGATTCCTTAAAAAACTGGAATTAGAACTGCCATATGACCCAGCAATCCCACTTCTGGGCATACACACCAAGGACACCAGAACTGAAAGAGACACGTGTACCGCAGTCTTCATCACAGCACTGTTTATAATAGCCAGGACATGGAAGCAACCTAGATGCCCATCAGCAGACGAATGGATAAGAAAGCTGTGGTACATATACACAATGGAATATTACTCAGCTATTAAAAAGAATACATTTGAATAAGTTCTAATGAGGTGGATGAAACTGGAGCCCATTATACAGAGTGAAGTAAGCCAGAAAGATAAAGACTAATACAGTATACGAACGCATATATGTGGAATTTAGAAAGATGGTAATGATAACCCTATATGCAAGACAGAAAAAGAGACATAGATGTATAGAACAGACTTTTGGACTCTGTGGGAGAAGGCAAGGGGGGGATGTTCTGAGAGAATAGCATTGAAACATGCATATTATCAAGGGTGAAACAGATCACCAGCCCAGGTTTGATGCATGAGACAAGTGCTCAGGGCTGGTGCAGTAGGATGGCCCAGAGTGATGGGATGGGGAGGGATGGGGAACACATGTAAACCCATGGCTGATTCATGTCAATGTATGGCAAAAACCACTACAATATTGTAAAGTAATTAGCCTCCAACTAATATAAATAAATGAAAAAAAAAGAACTTCACTTTTTCTTGAATTAAAAAAATATATAGGTATAGTAATCACAACAGTGTTGTATTATTGGAGACACAGAGACAATAAATTGATGGAACAGAATGGAGAACCCAGAAATATACCCTCACAGATATGCCTAACTGATACTGTGTAGAGGTGCAAAAACATTGCAATGGAGGAAGGACCGTCTTTTTTTTTTTTAAAAAAAAAAAAACAAAACTTTGTGGGATCAATTGCACATCCATAGACAATAAAAATAAACATCAACCTAAATCTCACAGCTTATGCAAAATCTACTCAAAGCAGACCACAGACTTAAATGTAAAACATAAACTATAAATCTAAGAGAAAAGTTGTAGGATAAAATTGTAAGAATCTAGGGCTAGGTAATAAGTTCATAGTATTTACATTAAAGGCATGAACTGCAGTATTCTTGCCTAGAAAATCCCATGGACGGAGGAGCTTGGTGCAGGCTACTGTCCATGGGGTCCCAAAGAGCCAGGAATGACTGAGCGACTTCCCTTTCCTTTCATGAACTATATAAAAAGAAAAAATGATAAAGTAGACTTTCTCTTATGTGAAAGGTCTTGTTAAGAGGATGAAAAGACAAGCTACAGAGTGGGAGAAAATAATTGTAGGCCATATATCTGATAAGGGATTTTCATCTAGAATATATAAAAACTCTAAAAAGTCAGCAGTAGAACCAAAACCAATCCAGTTAAGAAATGGGCAAAAGACCTAAACAGACTTTTACTGAAGACTACAGGTAGCAAATAAGTGGATGAAAAAGTGTTTAAAATCATTAACTACTAGGCAATGCAAAATAAAACTGCAGCAAGTTTTTGCTCTATCTTTATCAGAATTACTAAAATAAAAAAACATCAACAGCAAAAGTTGGAGGAAATGTAGAGAAATCAAATCATTCATACAGTTGCTGGTGGGACTGTGAAATGGTGCAGCTACTCTGGAAAACAGTTTGTCTGTTTCTTATACAGCTAAATTACAATTCTCATGTGACTCAGCAGTTGTACCCAGGCAGCATTTATCCCAGTGAAATGAAACCTTATGTTCATAGGAAAAACTAGTACATGAGTGTTCGTAGTTGACTATTTGTAATAGCTAAAAACTGGAAACAACCCAATGTCCTTTGATAGGTGAATGGTTAAGCAAACTGGTGTATCCTTACCATGGAATACTACTTCTCAATAAAAGGAATAAATTATTGGTAAACGTTAACAACTTGGCTGGGTCCTCAGAGAATCATACTGAGTGGAAAAAACCAATGTCAAAGGTTATGTACTTGATGACTACGCGTAGGTAATGTTTGTGAAATGACAGAATTGTGGAAATGGAGAGTAGATTTGTGATTGCCAGGTGTTAGGGATGAGGGCAAATGCAAGAGATAAGTGGCTGCAGTTACAGACATGCAATCTTTGTGGCCTTGGAATTTTTCTGTAACTTCACTTTGGTGGTGGTCATGATACAATTTCATAGAACTAAGCGCGCATACACACTCGAGTGAGCACACATAAAACTGGTGACATCTGAGTAAGTTCAGTGGGTTATATCAAGGTCAATTTCCTGGTTGTAATATTGTACTGTAGTTATTATGGTAGATGTTACCATTAGAGAAAGCTGGACAAAGAATGTAAGGGATCTCTTCATATTATGTTTTACAACTTCATGGAAACCTCAATCATCTTATTAAATGTCAAAAAAAAGCATTTAGGCATTTAGAATAGTGCCTGACCAGTATCATCATCCATATATATTTTTTTTATTATCATCATCATGTCATTGCTTGTTGTTCAGTTACTAAGCCATGTCTGACTCTTTGAGACCCTGTGGACTGCAGCACACCAGGCTCCCTTGTCCTTCACTATCTCCTGGAGTTTGCTCAGATTCGTGTCCATTGAGTTGATGATTCTATCTAACCATCCCATCCTTTGCTGCCCCCTTCTCCTCCTGCCCTCAGTCTTTCTCAGCATCAGGGTCTTTTCCAATGAGTCAACTCTTTGCATCAGGTGACCAAAGCATTGAAGCTTCAGCATCAGTCCTTCCAATGAATATTCAGGCTTACTTTCCTTTAGGATGGACTGGTTTGATCTCCTCACTATCCACAGGACTCTCAAGAGTCTTCTCCAGCACCACAGTTTGAAAGCATCAATTCTTTGTCATTCAGTGTTCTTTATGGTCCAACTATCATATCTGTACATGATTACTAGAGAACCCATAACTTTGAATATATAGACCTTTGTTGCCGAAGTGATGTCTCTGCTTTTTAATATGCTGTCTAGGTTGGTCATAGCTTTTCTTCCAAGCAGCAAGCATCTTTTAATTTCATGGGTTCAGTGATTTTGGAGCCCAACAAAATAAAATCTGTCACTGCTTCTACTTTCCCCTCCTCTATTTGCCATGAAGTGACAGCATTGGATGCCATGATCTTAGTTTTTTAAATGTTGACTTTCAAGTGAGCTTCATCACTCTCCTCTTTCACTCTTAAGAGATTCTTAGTTTCTCTTTACTTTCTGCTTTTAGAGTGGTGTCATCTTCATATCTGAAGTTTTTAATATTTCTCCCGTCGATCTTGATTTTAGCTTGTGATTCATCTAGCCTGGCATTTTTTATGATGTACTCTGCATGTAAGTTAAAATAAGCAGGCTGACAGTATAGAGCCCTTGTCTTATTCCTTTCCTAATTTTGAACCAGTCCATTGTTCCACTTTCTGGTTCTAACTGTTGCTTCTGGACCTGCGTACAGGTTTCCCAGGAGAGAGGTAAGGTGGTCTGGTATTCCCATCTCTTTAAGACTTTTCCACAATTTGTTGTGATCAACACAATCAAAGGCTTTAGCATATTCAGTGAAGCAGACATAAATATTTTTTTTTTGTAATTACCTTGCTTTCTCCATAATCCAATGAATGCTGGCAGTTTGGTCTCTGGTTCCTCTGCCTTTTCTAAACCCAGCTTGTATATCTGGAATTTCTTGGTTCCAGTACCATTGAATCCTCGCTTGAAGGATTTTAAGCATAACTTCACTGGCATGTGAAATGAGTGCAATTGTACTGTAGTTTGAAGATTCTTTGGCTTTGCTTTGGAATGAAAACTGACCTTTTCCAGTCCTGTGGCCACTGCTGAGTTTTCCAAATTTACTGTCATATTGAGTGCAGCACTCTAACAGCATCATCTTTTAGGATTTTAAATAGCTCAGCTGGAATTCCATCACCTCCACTAACTTTGTTCCTGTGATGCTTCCTAAGGCCCACTTGACTTTACACTCCAGGATGTCTGGATCTAGATGAGTGATCACACCATCACGGTTATCTGAGTCATTAAGAACTTTTCTGTACGATTCTTCTGTGTATTCTTGCCATCTGTTCTTAATCTCCTCTGCTTCTGTTAGGTCCTTACTGTTTCTCTCCTTGGTCATGTGCATCCTTGCATGAAATATTCCCTTGATATTGCCAGTTTTCTTGAAGAGATCTCTAGTCTTTCCCATTCTGTTGTTTTCCTCTATATCTTTGCATTGTTCACTTAAGAAGACTTTCTTATCTCCTTGCTATTCTTTGGAACTCTGCATTCAGATGGGTATATCTTTCCTTTTCTCCTTTGCCTTTCAATTCTCTTCTTTCCTCAGAAACTTGTAAAGCCTTGTTAGACAACCACTCTGCCTTCTTGCATTTCTTTTCCTTTGGGATGATTTTGGTCACTGCCTCCTGTAAAATGTTAGAAACCTTCATCCATAGCTCTTCAGGCACTCTGCCAGATCTAATCCCTTGAGTCTATTCATCACTCCCCTGTATAATTATAAGGTATTTGATTTAGGTTATACCTGAAAGGCCTAGTGGTTTTCCCTATGTTTTTCAATTTAAGCCTGAATTTTGCAATGTGGAGCTCATGACTTGAGCCACAGTCAGCTCCTGGTCTTGTTTTTACTGACTGTATAGAGCTTTCCATCGTCGACTGCAAAGGACATAATCCAGTTCAGTTCAGTCACTCAATCCTGTCTGACTCTTTGTGACCCCATGGACGGCAGCACGCCAGGCCTCC
Source organism: Cervus canadensis (assembly GCF_019320065.1). Taxonomy (NCBI): domain Eukaryota; kingdom Metazoa; phylum Chordata; class Mammalia; order Artiodactyla; family Cervidae; genus Cervus; species Cervus canadensis. The sequence goes on along the minus strand of NC_057407.1, from coordinate 15,478,549 downwards.
CTGTCCATCACCAACTCTTGGAGCCTGCTCAAACTCATGTCCATCGTGTTGGTGATGCCATCTAACCATCTCATTCTCTGTCGTCCCATTCTCCTCCCACTTTCCTAGCATCAGGGTCTTTTCCAGTGATTCAATTCTTTGCATCAGGTGGCCAAAGTAATGGAGTTTCAGCTTCAGCATCAGTCCTTGCAATGAATATTCAGAACTGATTTCCTTTAGGACTGATTGGTTGGATCTTCTTGCAGTCTAAGGGACTCTCAAGAGTCTTCTCCAACACCATGGTTCAAAAGCCTCAATTCTTCAGTGCTCTGCTTTCTTTATAGTCCAACTCTCACATCTATATATGACTGCTGGAAAAACCATAGCTTTGACTAGACGGACCTTTTTTGGCAACATAATGTCTCTGCTTTTTAATATGTTGTCTAAGTTGGTCATAACTTTTCTTCCAAGAAGCAAGCGTCTTTTAATTTCATGGCTGCAGTCACCATCTGTAGTGATTTTGGAGCCCCCCAAAATAACATTGTTTCCATAGTTTCCCCATCTATTTGCCATGTAGTGATGGAACTGGATGCCATAATCTTAGTTTTCTGAATGTTGAGTTTTAAGCCAACTTTTTTACTCTCCTCTTTCATATAATCAGACATAATCAATCTGATTTTAATATTGATCATTTGGTGATGTCCATGTGTAGAGTCATCTCTTGGGTTTTTAGAAAAGTGTGTTTGCTGTGACCAGAACGTTCTCTTAACAAAACTCTCTTAGCCTTTGCCCTGATTCATTTTGTGCTCCAAGACCAAACCTGCCTATTATTCCTGGTGTCTCTTGACTGCCTGCTTTTGCATTCCAGTCCCCTATGATGCAATGGATATCTTTTTTGGTGTTAATTCTAGAAGGTCTTATAGGTGTTCATAGCACTGGTCAACTTCAGATTCTTTGGCATCCATGTTTGAGGCATAGACTTGGATTACTGTGATGTTGAATGGTTTGCCTCGGGAACACAGTGCTACGTAGGTTAGAAATTCCAGTGCAGCTTTTAGACTGAGGACAGACTTCTGTAGCTCTGTCTGAACAACAACTTCATAAACAGATTCCCTTAGTCTTCATCCAGACCCTAATGATGACAGTGATGTTGCTCAGAAGAAGAGGCAAGTTGAGAATGTAGGTTCTTGGAATAATGCTGTTGTACCCAGTACCTAACTTAACTTTTTTATAAAATGAAAGTTTATTTTTATTTAAATTTTTGACCTTGTAAAAATAATTGCATCAGAGATACCAAATTAAAATTTCACACATTCCAATGTTTTGTTTTCTACATAATTTAAGAGACCATTGCATTTACAAGAACTGTTTATGTTTTTAGGCACACAATCTATAAAGATATAATTTTCTGATATTGACAACTGTAAGGGTTGGGGACAAAAGTGTAAAAAAAAAGCTCTCCTTTTGTATGTTATTGAAGTTATGCTGGTATAAATTCAAATTAAGTGTTGTAACTTAGGATGGTAAATGTAATTCCCATGATAACTACAAAGAAAATTTTTATAGAATATACTCAAAAGAAAATAAAAGAATGTGACCATTTCACTACAAGAAGCCACTAAGCACAAAAGAAGACAATCATGCAGGAAATGAGGGACAAAGATGTTTTAAAGTATATAACATATACAGGAAACAAATAGCAAAATGACAGAATATGTCCTTCCTTTCCAGTAATTACTTCAATTGCAAATGACTAAACTTTTCAATGGAAAGATAGAGATTGACAGAATAGATTAAGGGAGAAAAAGAAAAAAAGCATGATCCAAGTAAGTATATGCTGTCTACAAAAGCTTTACTTTAGATCCAAAAACACAAATAGTGGTCGAAAAATATGTTCATCCAAATAGTAACTGAGAGAGAGCCAGGGTAGTTAATACTAACATCAGTCAAAATAGACTTTAAATTCAAATAGAAACAGAGAAAGGCATTATAAATTAATAAAAGTTTCAGTACAAGAAGATACGACAATTATAAATATTTATGTACCTAATGACAGACCATCATTATATATAAGGCAGTTTTGCAATAGTAGTTGGAGACGTCAATATTCTACTCTCAATAATAGAACAACTAGAGAGAGTATAAGTAGGGAAATAGAAGACTTAACACAATAAACCAATGAGATCTAACAAGTCATGTTCAGAATACTCAACAATAGCACATACATTGTTTTCAGATGTATGAAGGACATTTTTCAGGATAGAACATTTGTTGGGCTGTAAATTAAATGTCAGTAGATTTAAAAAGATAGATGATATCATGCAAAATGTTTTTTTTTTTCCTACTACAGGAGAAGTTAGATATCAGTAATAGAAGGAAAACTAAAAAAGTCACAAATGTGTGAAAATTAAACAACACACTCAAGCAGCCAATGGATCAAAACAGAAATCAGAAGGGAAATTAGAATATTTGTGTGAATGAAAATAAAAACACAACATACCAAAACTTATGGGATGCAGTGAAAGCAATACTAAGGGTGAAAAATGTAGCTATAAATGCTTGCATTAAGAAAAAAAATCTCAAATCAACAACTTAACTTTACAGATTAAGAAACTAAAAAAGGAAAACTAAATTCAAACCTAGCATAAGGAAGAAAACAAAGAATAGAACAGAGATAAACGAAAGACTAGAAAAATGATAAGAGAAAATCAATGAAATCAAAATTTGGTTCTTTGAAAAGCTCAACAAAATTGACAAACCTTTAACTAGGTGGATTAAGAAAAAAAATGAAAAATTTAATTACTAAGATGAGAAAGTGGAGATATTCCTACCAATTCTATAGAAACATAAAGGATTATAAGGGTTTATAAGTAAGTACTATAAACAATTGTGTGCTAACAAATTGATCACCTAGATGAAATGATGGACCTGATGACTTCACTGGTGAAGCTGTATTTGTGCTATAAGTCTCAGTTTCTGGTATTCTGCAGCTGGGGCAACAGGGTCTGCACCAGGCCAGTTGCATCAAAACTTTGGGCTCTGTTCTGTATTATTTTCTCTAACCCTGGTTCTCCAGTATTCCTGGCCATTTGTTTATACTTAAACCAGCCTGAGATGTTCTTACTGATTTAGCTAAAAGGTTTGACTGATACCTTAGATGTGGATAACAGAAATTATAGTGATATGTGATATGGAGAAAAGAAAATGTTTTTTAGTAACTAATTTCACAACTCTATAAAGAAACAGCCAAAAAAAAATAACTTTGTGTAATATTTGAAAGCATAAAGATTCCTCAGCATATGTAAAGTATTCTGACTGTATATAGTGCTTCTTCATGCTTTTAATTTCTTCTTTGTAGGATCTAAGAGCTGAAGGGACTCAGCTATCACCTGGTCTGGTCTATTCCTTTCACACAAGACATTCTCTTTAGGGTTGCTTCCTTCCTTCCTTCTTTTATTCATTCAGTAAGTAAATAACACGTTATTGCTAACACAGTTGGGTGTTGTGTCCAGAAATACAGAGTGAGTATGACAGAATTCTTAATGGAACTCACAGTCACATTGTAAAGAGACAAGTAAAGAGGCAATTTGAAAAGTGTGTGAAAAGTAGGGGACTTAGCCTGGGCCAGAGTGGGTGTTATGAAAAGAAGGCTTCCTGGAGGGGTTAAGGAATATGTTGATATCTAAATGTTTGAATAGAACTTGGTTAAAAAAAAAAAAAAAAAAGATGAGAAGAATTTCCCAAGCAGAAAAAATGAAGGCAAAGATGAGAGGCTATGAAGAAGCTAGTGCTGGGAGGACGTGGGAGAGTTTAGTCAAGGCTGGGGGATGGTGGAAGACCAGTGAGCCTTCCCATGAGGGGCCTCTTCTATGACGTCAGGCAGTTTGGGCTTTATCTGGAGGCAATGAGGGAACAGTTGAAGAGTTCTAAGGAAAAAAGTCATTCAGTGAGATCTGCATTGTAGGAAGGTGATGTGCTGAAATTTGGAGACCAAATGGGAGGGGGAACAAATGTGGAGTCAAGAAGGATGCTGCTGTTCAGTCAGTGACAATGCCCACTGGGGACCACATTTGTGTGAACACTCACCAAAAATCTCCCTCTGGGCATTGACCCTCCTTGAACTTGGCAGAGCTGAGTTTTCAGTAGTCAGCTTGAAGTCATTATGATCAGGGCTGCCCAGTGACCCCCAGGACCTGCGCTCTCCCTGACCCATACCTCCTCTCCAGTGGTCTGCTCTGGGAGGTACAGGTACCACTGCAGCAAGGCTGTCTCCTTCTGAGTTGTCCAGCTCTGATGAAAAGGTGGCTTAATTCAAAGGCAAGGACAGCCCTGTGCTCAGGTCCATCTCTTATTTTATCAAGTCACAGTGACCAAAGAGTTGACTATGTTGCTTAGGTGTATTCCATTTTTTGTAGCCTGTGCAATTTCTCACAAAATCCTCTCTCTCCATTCCCAGACCTCCCCATCCTAATCCTAGTTTTCAATTTGCTTGTTTTCCACTGCCTGCTATTTGAACCTATATAACCTCACCCTTTGAAGAAAAATTTGCACCTTTTTTTTTTTGTAAATGTTTGTTGTTAATGATTTATGAACATTAGAAAGCTGCAAAATAATTTTTTGAAAGATACAGAATTTACATTTATCCCATTTCCTAATTTTAAGAATTGAGTCCTCCTTTCTTAGAATAACAAAGAAATAAAGAGTTGGACATGACTTAGCAAGTGAACAATAAAAACAAAAATTTCCTCCTACAATGAGTCCTTTTATAATAAAAAGTACAAACTTATTGTTCAAAACATATTCAAAGAATCATTCTGATATTTTGTAGTTGATCTTAAATATCTTTTATTCTGTTATATTCAGGAAAAGCAAGCTGACAGATTTAGGAAAGTATAAAGAAGAATTGTAAAATCAAATATACCAAATAATATTTTAATGAATTACATATATCTATATTTCTATACCAAATTTTTTTCTTTTTACATACAAACATCATATGATTTTGCATTCTACTCTTTTTCCTCTTCAGTCCTTTTCTACTTAGTTATCAATAGCATGAAATATGATTTTAAATACTAGCATAATGGTTTAAATTTTTATATATAAATGTAAATTGAAAATGACTCATAATCTCTCCATCCAGATAATGTTGATCGGCATTAAAAATGCATAAAACTTACATGGTTAGAAAGTTCAAACAAAACACTACAGAAATATAAGAAAATGAGAAACAGAAGCTCACTTCCACCCTTTTGCACTCTGGACCTTTTCCCCAAAGTTAAACACAGTTACAATTTCTTGTCATTTTTTTCCAGAAAAAAAATGTACTTTTGGTTGATATATGTATCTATTTGTAGTTTTATTTTTTATTTACACTACAGGCTATGTTCCCCACCCTAGTCTGTACTTTGTCTTTATTAAGAATCATTCTTGGCGATCTTTGTGCAACATTTTTAAAGTGGTATATCCCTTGCTCTGTACATGTCTCCATTTCCAGATCTGTTTTTCAGTCTTGTCTGTGAAATAACTGGCTCTTCTGCTGAGTTCTTAGATGTGAGATCAGTAGCTGTGTTGCTCCTGTGTCTCCAGGTCTCACCAGCCCACATTTCTCCAGCTCTTATCTCCTACCTGCATACTCCTTGGACCACTGACCCTCCATATCCTTAATCTCCCCAGTAATTGAGAAGGCCCCAGAGAGTCTCACACAGGCTCACAGCAGTCTTCTTTAGCCTCTATTTCCAGTGCCTGAAGTCCTTTGAAATCAGTGGTGCTGTTGCCCCAAGGCTGATGCTCTGAGAGACAGTCTCTCCTTTATCCAGGGCACTGTGTCCCATTGTCTTCCAGGCTGGAGAACTTAAATCAGTTTGCTTGGAGCTGCCATGGATTTGCACACATATGTGGACACAGATGTGGATGTGAGTGTACTCAAAAATAATAACACACAGTCTCTCGCAAGGGTTAGTCCTCTCAGCTGCTGAATTATATAGAGCGACTGTCATTCTGACATGTAATCACCCATGTTTTTGGTCACTCGTATATTTGCTTATGGTGTCCTGTAATCGCATGAACACTTGTCTGGAGTGGAGGGAGCCTTTGTTTTGACGGCAGATGATTATACCTTTTGAGTTCCTGTGTTTTCCATGGAGGGACAGCGAATTCTCACAGTGGTAGCTGAATAGGAACACAGTGCACTTTGATGAAGTAAAAGGTTAGTTATTTCATCTAAACCAGGATGTCTGTCTCAAGGCAGAAAAACATTTAAAAAAGTACATTGACAAAAAGGGGAAGAAGAAGAATGAGGAGAAGGGGAATGAATAAAAAAAGGAGGGAGCAAAGAAAAGTGGGAAGAATGGAAGTAGGAAAAGTCCATCTCCATTAGCCCACATCCGTTTTAGCCATTTGAAAAATTATTCACATCTTCTGTCCTCAGATTGAGGGTCAGCAGGGTCATTATCTTTGCATTCAGAGCTTTTATGGTGCTGCTCTTGCTGCCACCTTCGCTGTCACGCTGCCTCCTCCTCATTATTGCTTCTACTCTGGTCATTATTTGTGTTGCCATTCCAGATTCATGCTACATGAATCAAGTAATCCCAAAATTTGTTTGAGTTGCACATTGTGAAACATGCATTTGGAATGATTTCCTGAGAAAGCCTGCGTGCAGAATACAAATATTTTGAATGGACTTATCTTAGAGTTGTACTGCTTTTTTTCCTTGTCATTTTAAAACCCTTAATATGAATAAATTGTTTGTACAGTGGGACTTTTTTTTAATCCTTAGATAAGAAATACATGGTTTGAAAGCGGAGAATAAAAACATGAATGATAATGTATGCAGTGCCCAAGAGAAAGTCCTTGCTGTTGCTCCTGAGCAGGCGTTATAATCGGCTATTTGGTGTGTTTATTTCAGGCTGCAGATAGTGGATAAAAGTGGCTGGTTGGTTGCCAGCACATGACTTACTTGCCAAATGGAGTGTTTAGTACTTGTTACATTTGATTTATATCACAAGTTCTTCCCATTAACAGTCTACTGGTGATAACCTACTTGGCTTTTCATGTGGTTACTTTGAAACAGCCACTTGGCAGCATTGGGCATATCGCAGGAAGTCTAATGCTGAATAAAGGAGTGAGTGGATGACTGCATGGGTTCTGCCATATACTGATACGGTGCTCAGTGCTCACCCAGGATGTGTCTGTCCATTGAATGGATTCTGCATATACTTTTCTCTGATTCACTGCCCCAAGATTAGGTTTGTGGACACAAGACTTAAAGGGCTAGTGAAAGGGATAGAAATAGAAATAATAGTGCTTATATGTCTGAAGGGCTTGCATTTGCATGGAAGGAGATATTCTGCTCATCTCTATTGCCGTTTAAACACAAAGTTGAATTACATGGAAGAAAGACGGTCTCGTCAAAATGGCCTTGATTCTAAACAGTGTAACCTCCTAATACCAACAAGTTCCATAATCTTGGGTCTTTTTTTGTTTTTTCCCCCACAGATCCACTGTACTGGATATGTAATGAACTGTGTATTAAATATGGTGATTTTTACTTTCAGATTGAGAATTTACAAGAACAACTTAGGGATAAAGACAAGCAACTGACCAATCTGAAAGACAGAGTGAAGTCCTTGCAGACTGATTCCAGTAACACAGACACTGCGCTGGCGACTCTCGAGGAGGCTTTGTCAGAGAAGGTGAGCTTGGACTAAACATTAGCTGTGGTATGGTTCAGGGAAATGTGGTTGGGAGTAAATGGTCCAAATGCATTTGAATGTGCTTGTTTTTCTCCGTGTACTCACACCAATCCTAGTACCAGCCGGGCCTTCCCTTCCCATGTAATCTTCAGCAGTAGACTCAGCATGCTGAAGCCATTGGCATCTTTTTGAAATACATACTTGATCACTTCACCCTTGGCACTGCTTAAAAACCTCCACTGCCTTGCCATTGTTTTTAGGATGATGGAAACTGAAATCTTTAACCTTGGCCTTAGGGTCCATCCTGTCATGTTCTCTGGCTCTCACCTGATTAGCCACTTCTCTGCCTGCCTCCTCTACCTTCCTCCCTCCTTCCATCCCTTCCATTCATTTTTCCTTCCTCCTTTTCCAGCCTTATCCCCATCTCTCTTCCCTCAGACTTTGTGCTCTAGCCATTGCTGACCTTCTAGATTCTTAAGTGCACCATTATTTCCTCCTGCCTCAGACCCTTTGCACATGTTATTGTTGAGCCTGGAATGTTCTTTATTCCCTTCAGATTTAATTCTTCTTCTTCTGAGAGCTGAGAAGCTGTATTGCACAGAGTCAAGATTGTGGATATTGGAGCCAGACTTGTAGGTTTCAAATCTTAGGTCTGACAGTTAATACTTTGGATAAGTTATTTAACCTCTCACTTTCTCAGTTTCCTCATTTGTAAATGAGGATAATAATAGTACCTACTTTAGTGGATTATATTGAGGAGAAAATGCTTTAATATATGGAACGTGTTTAGGATAATAGGTGTATATTAATTTATAACTATTATTATTATCAATCACTTCCTTGGGGAAGCCTCTTAGGTAAAATCCTCTACCATGTTTTCATGAATACCATGAATTTCCCAGAGCTCTTGTAACAATCTTAATTGTTCATTTTTCTGTTTTAATGTGATTAATTGGTTTTATCTGCTAGACTCCAAGCCCAAGCATACCTGTACATGTGTTACTCGTGTGTGTTGGCTCACCTTCCCCCAGTGCCTAGTGCACTATCCTGGGTGTTGATGGAGTGAGCCACCACCACATGACAGGCACTTTTGTGGGCACCAGGGATCCAGCAGAGAAAAGAAGTGGTGAAAATCCTGGCTGTCACGGAGGTTAGATTCTAATGGGACTGAAGAGACGTAGAAAATAAACAAATAAAACACGGGAGACTTCAGAGAGTAATACTTTCCGTAGAAGGAAGCAAAGGGAGGGTTCAGGGAATGCTGGTGTGGAATGACCAGGTCAGGGCTCACTAAGAAGGGGGCATATAAGGAAAGACCTGAGGAAAGAGGGATGAGCCATGAGCACTTCTGGAGGGAGAATGTACTGGAGGGAATCAAGAGCAGGGGGGGAGCGGTGGGTGGAAAGGGAGTATTCCTTGAAGGGCCTTGTGAGAAAGGATGTAAAACTTTGACTTTCACTCTGAAGGGGGTAGGAAGCCATTTGGAAGTCTTAGTTCTGACTGATGTTTAAAAGGATTTCTTTGACCAAAAGAATGAAGGAAATCTATTAGGCAAATAGGTCATTCTGATGTTTACTGATTCCTAAAATGATTTCTAGTCCATTTCATTCTATCCTAGTTAGTTCCTTCATTCTCTGGGCACTTTTGTACTCTTCCCCACTGTGGGTGTGTTGTGTGCTGGGTTGGGCACCAGTAGGCCTTGGAGTTGAATCTGCATGTTAATATCCCCCATCACTTCCTAAGTGTCGAAGAATCAGTACCCAAGAGCAGATGAGGTAAAGTTTGCAAGGATTCTGAAGAAAGACAGCTTATTTTTGGTTGGACATATCATGAATCAATGCAGTCTTTAAGTAGGTCCATGTTATTGACATGATTATTTTCAAACTTTGAAGCAAAGAAAAATCTTAAGTTTTAAAGTATGTAAGTAGACCCCATTATGCTGTTTTTCTGTGTCTTTCTCATCATTTCTTATTCTGTAGCACTTTGTAGGATTTCCCGCAAATGCAAGAGGTACTGGTATCTTTTGTTGTCTGTTTTGTTTTGGATTTCACACTGTAATAACAGCATTGTTTCCTACTGTTTTCCCTGTTATCATAAACCATGAGGTAATGAGGTCCAGTGGATGGTGGCCTAGGAGCCAGTCTGAGCTCTGCCACTAACTGGGTGACCTTGACAAATAACTCTCATTCCCTGGGCCTCAAATTGCCCATTTGTAGTATGGGGGAATTGAATAGCCCACTGATTCCAGGAGTCGGTGAATCTTAAAGAAGTTTTATCTGACGTCTACATCAGAATCACCAGGAGATGTCTGTCAAAAGTATAATTATCAGGCCCCATGTATACCTCCTGAATCAGAGCCTCGAGTAGAGCTGAGAACTCTGCACTTCATCACACTCTCTGGGAGACTGTGATGTACACTCTAACCTAAGAATCACTGCTCTGTGCTAAACACACAGAACGTAAACAAGCAGCCAGATTTCAATGGCTAGGTAGTCTTAATGTTCCTATTAAAATTGTAAGTTTACAACTTTAAATTATAAAAGATGAGATTTTATTTGGAAAAATAAGAATAAGATGATTTTTCAGGGAAAATATTCTTTTTACAATCTTCAAGAATTTAGTATCAAAACTTTCTAGTAGTAATTTTGTTTATAAAATTTGAATGGAAGAATGTTGTTTCAAAAACTGTGAATGATTATGTATCCCTTCTGCAGTCTTTCAGTGACATGATGTCAGTCCATTTGTACCCTTGATTTCTTTCTCCAAATATACAGAAATAAACTTACACCATATACTTTTCCATATCATGAATTCTTGGCAGGATTTTATCCTTTTCCCCCTACTGAGATTTGATTTATTCTAGTTTAAGTCCCAAAACAATTATTGAATCTGAAACTACTCCTTTTACTTACGCACTTCCTCTGAGATTTAAGGGAGGCCAAGGAAGGAAATCTGGGGGTCTATGGGAGTCTGACCCCCTCAAACTGTCCCCACTACTTGATAATTGCATCACATGGGGCAAATCTGTTTTCCTCTCAGTACCTTATCTTCAAAACATACATTTAAACTAGCTGACCTCTGAATTCCACTATCTTTTGGAATTACCTTGACAATAATTATTCAGTTTGTTGATCCACAGTCTTAGGCATATGAAATCTGTACTGAACTGTACATGAGGAGTTGAGAACTCAGATGCCATGTAGGGTCAGGAAGGAGCAAAAATGAGCGAAGGAGCAAAAAAAAAAAAAATGAGTGAAGTGGGTTTGGTGTTAAGCAGTTCGGACTGCTGGTGACTATGACAAGCTGGAGCATTGTTGACTTACCTCAAAATGTTCGAGTTCAGATTTTAAAATATGATGCTCAAGTTGAACAAAATAGCTCTGTGGGGCAGCTTTGGTCAGTGAGCTATTGGTTTCCAAACCCTATATGCATCTAACTTTTAGCCTTTTACCTGATTAAGAATAAATGCAAACACAGAGGGAATTTTCAAAAGGTGCCAAAAATCAGAGCATCAATGTATTTGAAAAAAGGACAAAGCAATTTGATAGGAACTGGAAAATTTCCCTGTCAGGGGATAAAGAATAGTAGATTTATTTTTAAGTGTTTATATTCCAGTGGATATCACACTTCTATATGTATCCAAAATAATCTTGTCTTCTAGAGCAGGGGTCCCCAACCTCTGGGATCTAATGCCTGATGATCTGAGGTGGAGCTGATATAATAATAGAAATAAAGTGCACAGTAAATGTAATGAGCTTGAATCATCCTGAAACCATCGCCCCCACCCCCGCCTCAGTACATGGAAAAATTGTCTTCCATGAAACTGGTCCCTGCCAAAAATATTGGGGACCACTAATCAAGAAAACTTCTTAAAATATAGTTCCCTGGGTCCCATGTCCTAGTGATTCTGATTCTGTGCTCTGCCGTGGGGCCCAGGAATCTTTGATTTAACAAGGATGCCCAATGATTCTGATGCAAATGTTTGGAAGGCCATACTTTGAGAAACAGTAAATCCATGCTCTTTCATTTTAAAGATGGGAATTGGGTTCAGTGAGGTGAAATGACATGCCCAGAAAAGAAAATTTGGGACCTGTGCAGCACTGTTTTATTCTGGTCCAGTGTCTATTCTGGGCCCTGGGTAGAAGTCATTAATCAACCATGGCACATTAACTTCTCAACGCAGCCCTCTGGGAAGCCGCTTGTACCCTAAGCTGGCCCTTGGTTGGGACTTAGTTGCCTCCCTTGGGTTATCCCAAGGCTGCTCAGCTCATGGGTGATGGAATGGGACTAACACTCAAATGTTCTGGTCTTTGTGTTTGACAGTACAATCTCTTCCAGTGACCTTTCCCTCACAAGTTCCATTTTTATCCACAGTATAAATTGACAGATCCTCTGCAGCAAGACATGGTGCAAAAAAAGAAAACGATTAATTGGAAATCATGGACTTATAAGAATATTTAATTTTTTGCTGTCTTTTGGCTGATGAATAGAACCCATTAGGCACTAGTCACCTTTTCACTTGGATTATTATTAATTCATCCCAGGGAATGTATTATTCCTTTTAATTTCCTAGAACTTATTCAGATATGCTGTGTGTAAAAAAAAAATAGTAATAATAATGCCCCTTAGTGAGTTAAGATTGAGTATGACTTAGCTCCAGGACTGACACACAGAAGCTCATGGAGCCCCCAGTATTTATAAAGCCACATGGCAGATAAGCAGTTGAGACAGCCAGATAGCCGAGCTGGAGGCCACTGCTGTGCAGTTCCCATCCAGTGATAAAGCGCAAGTAGATTAGACCTGTGCACAGCCAGATGGGTGCATAAGGAACACTTGCCAATGCAAATAAGACTAAAACAAGAACACATTGTTGGAATTTCTGCAAGTTAGCTGTTAATCAAGTAGATCATGACATATTAGGGCCTTTTAACACATATTTTTGACATCTGGCCCTGCACGGCTGATGGTTAAATTAGTTTTGTGATTGACGGAGAATTATTTTGTAGTATTGAATCATCAATAACACTTAAAAACATTAAACTTCTTGATGATTTGCTTTGTCATCAATGCCCAGTCAATAGTACAAGTGCTTAAAGCAGATCAACCTCATTTCCAAATGACCCTGACACCTTTTGGATGTTAACATGCATACTTAATTTTATTTCCCTTCTTTTGAAGACATGATGACCCCTAATTTGAATTCTTGTTCCTTCCCTCAGCCTTTTTAATTGCCTGTTGTATGCCAGGCGATTTGCTCAGGCCTGAGTTAAGAGAATTGTAAGATTTGAGTGTTGCCCTTTGGAAAGCTAGGCTGAGAGAGTGATCATGCAATAAGCGTGTCTAGTGGGAATAAATGCAACGTGTTCTGGCCAGAGTGATTCCTGGGAAAGTTTCTAAATAATGAGTTGACATGGCCAGTTTGGTCAGGGCTTCCCTTGTGACTCAGTCAGTAAAGGAGACCCAGGTTTGATCCCTGGGTTGGGAAGATCCCCTGGAGGGGGAAATTGTAACTCACTCCAGTATTCTTGCCTGGGAAATCCCATGGACCAAGGAGCCTGGCGGGCCACAGTCCTTGAGGTTACATGTGTTGGACAGGACTTAGTGACTAAGCCACCACATGGTCAGTTTGGGGCTTTAAAAATGTCACTCCAACACTATGGGGTGGAAGTGACCAGATGGAGAGGGTCTGCTCACTGGGTGACCAGTTGTGAGGCTTTGGCAGTAAGTGCAGGCCAAAGGCAGTGTAGGCTCAATTGCTGAAATTGTTAAAAGTCCTTGAGAGATTTACTGTGTGCTGAGGCCGTTTCCTCCTTCCGTTGATCACGTAGTCATCCACTCCCCCATAGCACAGATGAGTAAAATAGGACAGTAATGAAATCAAGAAGAAACAAATACAGACAATTAATAGGATCATTTATGCCATTTCAACCCACACTGTTGTAATAATACATTTCATTTTAAGGTATTTTTAAATAATTAAAAACAACAGTGATATTTTTCCCCCCTTGAAAGCATTAGACGTGTAAATCATTGTCATTGAGTTAGAACAGTTGCTTCCCTGTGCCGTGCCGTGCTGTGCTAAGTCACTCAGTCGTGTCCAACTCTTTGTGACACTATGAACTATAGCCCACCAGGCCCCTCTGTCCATGGGGATTCTCCAGGTAAGAGTACTGGAGTGGGTTATCATTCCCTCCTCCAGGGGATCTTTCCAATCCTGGGATCGAACCCAGGTCTCCTGCATTGTAGGCAGATTCTTTCCCATCTCGGCCACCAGGGAAGCCTAAGTACTTCCCTGGGGGATCTTAAATCATAGGCTAAGTGTTCAAACTAACTTCCCTCTACATTAAACACTGTATTTTTAAAAACTGTGTATTTTATAATTATAGTTGTCTTATGTATCAGGGTTTGTCTTGTACTGTATACTAATAAGAATATAAATAACAATATGCTTTTTTTAAATTTAATATTAGTTTTTGGCTGTGGTGTGTCATCATTGCTGCACATGGGCTTTCTCTAGTTGCAGTGATTGGAGATTGCTTTAGTTGCGATGCACATGCTTCTCACTGTGGTGGCTTCTCTTGTTGCAGAGCATGGGTTCTAGGGTGAGTAGGCTTCAGTAGTTGTGGTATATGGGCTTAGTTGCCTCATAGCACATGGGAGCTTCCTGGATCAGGGATCAAACCCGTGTCCCCTGCATTGGCAGGCAGATCCTTAACCACTGGACCACCAGGGAATTTCAGAGTATTCTTAAGAAGCATTTTTGCACCAAAAATTTTTAACATGACCATCTAGAAGAAAATCCAAAGAGGTGTTGGGTAATTTGACACAAGTTTCAGAAGCCTAACTCAGATTTTACCTGAGCAGAATTTTCCTTTAAAAAAAAAAAGGTTCTTATTTTGGTATCAGAAAGATTTCATCCTTTTTGAAAATATATCTACCAGAGTAATGTTTTTATTGAGACATAAAACTCAAGGGCACTCAGGTACTCACATCTCCTTGAATGGCTTGTGTTTGTGGCTGTGTGTTCTCTTGCATGTGGCTAAGACTCAGACAGCCCTGGGTGTCAGGGTGGGCCTTCTGTTTCTGAGCTGGGTCACCTTGGGTGAGTCAACTGACCTCTCTCAGCCTGGCTTTCCTCCCCACCACTCTGTTACCAGTAGTCCTGGTTCAGATCGTACAGGTGTGATGAGGACTGGGTGAGAAGCTATCACAGTGCCTAGCAGTAGTGACCTCTTACTAAAGAAAACTACACACTGAGGAAACCAGATCTGAAAGAGACACGTGCACCCCAATGTTCATCACAGCACTGTTTATAATAGCCAGGACATGGAAGCAACCTAGATGCCCATCAGCAGATGAATGGATAAGGAAGCTGTGGTACATATACACCATGGAATATTACTCAGCCATTAAAAAGAATTCATTTGAACCAGTCCTAATGAGATGGATGAAACTGGAGCCCCTTATACAGAGTGAAGTAAGCCAGAAAGAGAAAGAACATTACAGCATACTAACACATATATATGGAATTTAGAAAGATGGTAACGATAACCCTATATGCAAAACAGAAAAAGAGACACAGAAATACAGAACAGACTTTTGAACTCTGTGGGAGAAGGTGAGGGTGGGATGTTTCAAAAGAACAGCATGTATACTATCTATGGTGAAACAGATCACCAGCCCAGGTGGGATGCATGAGACAAGTGCTCGGGCCTGGTGCACTGGGAAGACCCAGAGGAATCGGGTGGAGAGGGAGGTGGGAGGGGGGATCGGGATGGGGAATACGTGTAAATCTGTGGCTGATTCATATCAATGTATGACAAAACCCACTGATGTTGTGAAGTAACTAGCCTCCAACTAATAAAAAAAAATAAATTAGAAAAAAAAAATAAAAAACTGTCTGAACTTTGCTCAAATTCTAACAGTGTTTTCTTTTCTTTTCTTTTTCCCTTTTGAGAGTCATGAGTTAAGTATTATTTGTGGCAAAATGAGGACTGTAGCCCAGGAGACAGTACCTCAGATAGCTCTAAGAAACTCTAGCAATGTTTTTGAGTCTCTACTGATGGCCAAGAAATCGTTGGAAAAAAACATGGAAGTGAATAAACACCTCCAGATACATTGGAAAATCACTTACATAATGAACTTAATCCTTATTTTATATCAAGTTCTCACTGTGAGTTCAGCCTTATGTCCTTGAGGGTCTAGGTCCTGCCCCTCTCTGATCCTCTTTCTCACAAAAAGAGTCTTCAGAAATCATGGAAGTTTATTTGACATCAGATGGGAAAGCCAAGCAAAGAGGGTTAATCCAAGAGTTTGGTTCTGTGTCTTCCCTTTCCTTATACAAGGCTTTGGGTTTTGGTGCCTGAACCTCATTCTTCTGGAATTGCTCTTGGAAATTCCTGGTGCCACCATGAACTTGAGCATTGAGGTCCATGTTAACCCTGTGGTACTAACTTTGATTAACAAGCTGAAAGCTGTGGTTGACTGTCTTTCCCAAATACTGTTCTACACAACCTCTCTTCACAAACCCAATTTTGAATACCTTGTGTATGTTGAGTCCAATACACATAGGAGCACGTCTTATCTGTATTGCTTCTTATTTCATCCTGTAGCATGCCTTGGCACGCACACTGATAGAATCTCACTGTTTTTTTCTTTAATTGGGCATTTGCCTCACAGGAAAGAATAATTGAGCGTTTGAAAGAACAAAGGGAGAGAGATGATCGGGAAAGACTAGAAGAGATAGAATCATTCCGAAAAGAAAACAAAGACCTGAAAGAGAAGGTCAATGCTTTACAAGCTGAACTGACTGAAAAAGAGGTGAGTCTGGAAAAACAAGTGAACCACATGAGTAGTCCTCATCAACCCATATCCATGTAGCTGAGACAGACTAGAGACTTAGTTTGAGGGACTGTGTGAAGACTTGGGGGATCTAGTTACCTTTGCTTTATAAAGCTCTCTGAACTTACAGAACAGTATTTACTGTAACTCCCTTCTTCTGGTGATGCTCTGTGCATATCTTCTGTACTATAATAACCACATATAATGTAATTCCTTGAGTTTTCTTGCTGTCTTGCCATATTCACATGGCTTGGAGGATCTCATGATCTCTTGTTTAAGATAACAAGAACAACAAAAGCACTGACAATAATAACAATAGCTCCAATTTACTGAGGGCCTGTTAGGTACTAATCCTTGTGTTGGGTGCTATGCATTCATCTACAATTCTCAAATGAATCAGTTGATACCCCCAGGTTAGGAGATGTGGTACCATGCTGGGCCCATAGGAAAAGGTTTTGGCTGCTCAGTCTGAAACAGTATTTTAATGCTAGTGCAAACATGGATATAGAATACAAATCTCATCTGCATTTATAATGTAAAACAACCTGCTTTAAAGAAATTTCTGTGTGGCGGTTATGAAAAGTATCCATGTACTGAGGGATACCTATAACCCCTTCAGTTTACTTAGCAGTGCTTTGGTGAAGTGTGAGAAGCAGTAACGTGCACATTCTTTTCTTCAGTCTCCAAAACCTTGAGATATATGCCGTAGTCCACAATTGTACACTTCATTTTGTCTGCAGAACATGTTTATCTCCTTTATGACACGTTTGTTCTTTTGCCCTGTTGGATTGTATCCCAGCATAGTTGCTAATTTCCCAGCTCCAGAGTGTCACTTCAGCCCTTGGATTTTGGTAATTTTAAACCTGATATGAAGTCAAGTGGGCCTTAGGAAGCGCTACCATGAACAAAGCTAGTGGAGGTGATGGAATTCTAGTTGAGCTATTTCAAATCCTAAAATATGATGCTGCAAAAGTGCTGCACTCAATATGCCAGCAAATATGGAAAACTCAGCAGTGGCCACAGGACCAGAAAAGGTCAGTTTTCATTCCAATCCCAAAGAAAGGCAATGCCAAAGCATGCTCAAACTACCACACAATTGAACTCATTTCACATGCTAGCAAAGTAGTGCTTAAAATTCTCCAAGCCAGGCTTCAACAGTATGTGAACTGTGAACTTCCAGATGTTCAAGCTGGATTTAGAAAAGGCAGAGGAACCAGAGATCAAATTACCAACATCCACTGGATCATCGAAAAAGCAAGAGAGTTTCAGAAAAACATCTACTGCTGTTTATTGACTATACCAAAGCTTTTGACCATGTAGATCATGACAAACTGTGGAAAATTCTTCAAGAGATGGGAATACCAGACCACCTGACCTGCCTCCTGGGAAACCTGTATGCAGGTCAAGAAGTAACAGAACGGGGCATAGAACAACAGACTGGTTCTAAATTGGAAAAGGAGTACATCAAGGCTGTATCTTGTCACCCGGCTTATTTAACTTATATACAGAGTACATCATGTGAAATGCCGGGCTGGATAAAGCACAAGCTGGAATCAAGATTGCTGGAAGAAATATCAATAACCTCAGGTATGAGGACGACACTACCCTTATGGCAGAAAGCAAAGAAGAACTAAAGAGCCTCTTGATGAAAGTGAAAGAGGAGAGTGCAAATGGTGACTGCAGCCATGAAATTAAAAGATGCTTGCTCCTTGGGAGAAAAGCTATGACCAACCCAGACACTATATTAAAAAGCAGAGACATTACTTTGCCAACAAAGGTCCGTCTAGTCAAAGACATGATTTTTCCAGTAGTCATGTATGGATGTGAGAATTGGACTATAAAGAGAGCTGAGCACCGAAGAATTGATGCTTTTGAACTGTGGTGTTGTAGAAAACTCTTGAGAGTCCCTTGGACTGCAAGGAGATCCAACCAGTCCATCCTAAAGGAAATCAGTCCTGAATATTCATTGGAAAGACTGATGCTAAAGCTGAAACTCCAATACTTCGGCCATCTAATGCGAAGAACTGACTTATTTGAAAAGACCCTGAGGCTGAGAAAGATTGAAGGCAGGAGGAGAATCGGGCAACAGAGGATGAGATGGTTGGATCACATCGTCAACTTGATGGACATGAGTTTAAGTAAGCTCCGGGAGTTGATGATGGACAGGGAAGCCTGGTGTGCTGCAGTCCATGGGGTTGCAAAGAGTCAGACATGACTGAGTGACTGAACTGACCTGAAACAGATTAAAGTACTGTCTAAATTAGGAGTCCAAGAAGGAAAGAATTGATCAGTAATAGGAAATTTAGTGGAAGCTTAGAAGCAAAATTTATGTTCTCTAAAATTTAAGTTCACTGGTTTTTAGAGAAGAGGTTATTTCTTTGATAAGATTATCATTCTTTGATATATAAAGAATATAAAAGCTGCAGAGTCTGTAGTTCTATAGTTAGTATGAAAGAAAGGCACTGAAGCTTCTGTCTCATTTACAGCTTTCTTTACGGATTGCAAATGTTATTCCTGTGTTTGTACCCTAAAAGCAATATGTATGTTTATATGTGCTTCTAGTTGAAAAGAGATTTTGATGACTTGGTAGAGTGTAAACTTTAAATGAAAATAATTTTGTAAACACTGGTTACATTGTATGAATTTCAGACAGGCATTTCTGCACACGTTTATTGTTCCTGTATAATAATGTGGCTGCCACTGGGCTTAGTGTGTCAGTCAAGCTTCCATCAGAAAAACAGAGCTGCATTAAGAAATTTAATCATATTAAAAAATTTATTGCAAGGAATTGACTTACATAGTTATGGGGGCTGGCTAAGGAAGTCCAAAATTCACACAGAAGGCCATCAGGCAGGGTGGGCTAGAAACTCTCAGACAGGAGCTAATGCTTCAGGCCACAGGAGGAATTTCTTCTGTCTGAAGGAAACCTAGTTCTACTTTTAAGACCTTTCAGCTGATAGGATCAGGCCCACCCAGATTATGAAGAATAATATCCTTTACTTAAAGTGAATTCATTGTAGATGTTAGTCACATCTTCAAAATATCTCTACAATAACACTTAGATCAGTGTTTGAGTAACTGGAGACTATGGCCTAGCTAAGTTGACACATAGAGTTATTAATATTACACCTGGCAGTTTAAAATTTATAAAGGCAAACAATTTTTACTAGCATGGAGCTTATAATTTAGTTGGGGTTATCATAGTTTTCACCATGACAAAGTATGTGGATTATATGGTGCTTAGTTGCTCGGTCTTGTCCGACTCTTTGTAACCCCATCGACTGTAGCCCACCAGGTTCCTCTGTCCAAGGGATTCTCCAGGCAAGAATACTGGAGTGGGTTGCCATGCCCGCCTCCAGGGGATCTTCCCAATCCAGGGATCGAACCCAGGTCTTCCACATTGCAGGCAGTTTCTTTGCCATCTGAGCCCACCAGGATTATAAGGTCCTTTGTTATTTCTGTGGAAGTTACATGATAAATGCCACTGAAACTGGAGTTGGAAACCTGGGTTTGAGACATATATCTCGCATTAATGGCTTAAGAACCTTGCTGAAGATAAGACCTCACGTGAGCTTCAGTTTCCTGACCTGAAAAATGAGAATGGCTAACCTGTCACTCAGAGAGTTGTTAGAACTTGCATTGCTTGCTGGGTGATTGTGGTGGTATCGTCACCAGTATCGTTATTCCAGTGCTCATGGTGCAGTAAAGTCCTAGATCACATCAGTTACTAAGAAACTGCTGTTCGCTTTGTGTCTTCCTAGGCCTTGCAGATGGATATAAAAGAAATGTATCATGTCCAGTTTTGGGTGGAAGCTGAACATTTTAGTCACATAGTTAGATGTTGCTAACCATTTCATGTTTGCTGGTGGACCATGCCCTCCTAGGTAGCAAAGTTGTATACTCTGATACATGCAAGTGTTATTTCTTTACCTTTTGGAATTTGTACTATACAGGGAACCTCTTGGTTTCTGGAACAACTTGGGTAACCCCGTGTCTGAGTTGGGGGGATTCTTTATATTCCTGAATCTGATTTTGCAAAGGACTAGGACATAATGTTCCCTCTGGATTTTTAAATAAATTTACCTTTGATTCTATGGGAGATGTTTGAAATAACATTGGTCATTTTTCTGCTAAAGAAATGGAATTTGATAAAGACGAGGGTTCTTCTTTTATACATGATTTGCCCTTTTGGGGGAGAAAAGCATTAGAGTTGGTATTTTCTTTCATATTTTTTTAGATGCTGCACCACCTGACAGCAGCAATAAACGGAAGGTTCAGGGTGTCTGTTTCCTATGATGTGTAAAGACTGCCTTGGGACTCAGATCACTAGCATAACTTTGAGACATGAAACATGCATTTACTGACCAGGCCATTTGGTCACATTTGATTCTACTGCAATTAGATCCTGCTCACTTCTATAAACTGGCCAACTTTAATTTGGCCAGAGTCGACTGTTGTTACCTAAGTAAGACTTATTTACCCTCTCTGTCTAATGCACACTTTATTGCTATGTATGGAACCAGTATATTAAAATTGAAGACACTGCTAGTAGAAATTACACTGTTTTACTTACGAGTATTCTTTTCCTTTCAGTCTAGTTTAATTGACCTCAAGGAACATGCATCTTCATTAGCCTCAGCAGGGCTGAAAAGGGACTCCAAATTAAAATCTCTAGAAATAGCCATTGAACAAAAGAAAGAAGAATGTAGCAAATTGGAAGCACAGTTAAAAAAGGTAAGTGATATCTAAGAAAAAAAATACTCATTTTATAATTAATTGATAAAATAGGAAAGGAAGAGACATTTTTCAAAAAATAGAAACCCCTTATCGTTTGTCATCTGCTGATAAAAGGATTAATTAAGCAATCTTTATTCCTAAGAAGTCTGCATCAGATCTGTCTCTGAACATGAAAAGTTATCTTAGGTTTCCTGTCTGGGGCAAAAAAAAAAAAAAAGCTTGAGAAATAGATGACAATAGTAGTAGAAGTGAAAAACATTATAAAGATCAGCCATTACTCTCTTGGCAAATCTCAACCGTAAAGAAAGATAAATGTTTTACAGTAAATGTTTTCAATAAGTCAAAGAATCCAGGAGCCCTGTTATACATTGATAAACTTTTACTACTTTTCAGAAGCAGGTCAATTTTGGGGGAGAGGGGACTTGGCAGAAGTTTACCCAACCATGTTAAATTTCTAGAAGTTTGTGAAAATAGTCAAATCCTTGGAAGTTCTATGGATTGACTATTTATACTTGACCAGAAATGGCCTTAATGTTTAAGCAAGTTTATATGTTGAAGGTTTCAGTAAAGAAAACAGGGTCTTTGCATTGCAGCATTAACATGTTTTCTCTGAACTCGACATTTTTGTGGAGTACATTTCCAGTCATGCATCGTTCCTTTGACTTTTTCCTTGTGTTGTTTGGTACGTCTGCATTCATTGTTCACGTAAAACTCATAACATTATGAGTTTAAGCATTTTGTTTCCCTTTGACAACTTATAAACTTATTCAGAAGAGATGATAAGAATCTAAACAAACAAACCATATAATAAAATGTGACTATGTATAATTCATAGCACACTGAAATGGGGATTTATTTGCTAAAGTTATAAAAATATATGATATGGATAATAGGGATGTGAAAGCATCATATATCTGTGGAGAAATTATTCTGGATATTTTAAAATTTAATATACTATTTCATATGCATGAGGCAATGTATAACTGAAATGTGATTATTCTGTGTTCACTTCATCATAGAATTTTAGGAAACTGTCAGAGATTCCACACTAATCAAGTCCCCTTAGTAATACAGAAAAAGATAAATATATGGATCAAATCTCTACAACAAAAGAGCCAGAAAATCTTTTTATTACAAAGTCTATTTCCTAATCCACTCATCATCTCACTTTTTAAAAGTGAAGTCTATTTAAGCAGAAATCTCAAGAAATAAATAGACTTTAAATTGCCCCTTTGAGGGTGTTTAAATGGTGATTGACTTGGCTATTTGTGCTTTGGGTGTATGATATATATTCTTGACACATATATGAATGTGTTCTGCAGTATGTTATGCATGTATATACATATCAAGAAATGAGCTTATGAAAGGTCCTTTTTATATAATGAACATTTTTGTGATCATAAAGCAGACCCCATGATAACTCTGTGAGAGAATTTTGTTGGCTCCTTGTGGTGGTCTTTGAGTCATCTCACCTCGCTGAAGTATGCTAGGTCCTGAAGGAGGACTGCCACTACACCTGGGCATGAAAACTGCCTTTCGTTAACTCTGAGGAACCGTTATGGAGTTGAGGGCATCCCGTATACTATGTCTGCAGACACATACTTGACCCTCTCCCTTTTAGTGTAAGGCATCTATGGAACTGGAAATCCTCTAAAAAGTAAGAGGTTCATGTATTGATGTTCCTAGTTTCCATGAATATGACTTAGGTAGTTTAATAGATGAACATCTGACAATTCAATTTAGTGTCTTTCAACATAGTTATAGTTAAGCTGCAAAGTCAGTGAAAGCATGTGATTTCCTTAGACTTTCAGATAGACAACGTATATTGAAATTTGTAGATCAAATCTGATAAATATTTTAGTATTATTCCTGACAACAGTTTAGCATTCTGCCACATCACCAGGATTAAAGTAACAAATATGGTTATCTTGCTGTAAAGGACCTATTTAATTTATGAAAAGATAATTTATTTCTAAGTATATACATGTCTTATATTATCTCCTACATGCATAGTACAGTGAGATTAAATAAGGTAATTATAATATAAATATTTTTAAACCTAACCTGCAGTAATTATTTTGTTATTTTTGGCCCTCTACATCAACTAAATTCAAAAGTTTAAAATACTTTTTCTAGTAGCCTTTAATTTCTGCTAATAAATAATTCCGTACCCATCATCTTAAAAAGAATTGAAGTCTATATGAAATATTTGAAAATATAAGCCAAAAATTTGTGAATATACATAGAAAACACATCATTTACTCATGGAAAAATAAGCAGCTATAAAAGCTTAAGGAGTGTCTGGGCCTCCTTTTAAATAAAAGGGTATGTGACTTGTGAATAAAATATAAAGGGTTACTAAATGAAAGCTGAAAACATAATAGTTTTATTATGTCATAAATAAACCATGAGTTCCCAGTGGAGTTTTGCTCAAGATTTGTGAGCACTCAGGTATTTTTGCCATAAAATCTATACAACATCGGTGATGTGTTTAGCTGAACAGAAACCTTGTCTGCTAGTGACAGTGGAATCCAAATTGTGATTTAAATCTGCTTTTGTCTTATAAACAATGCTAGAAATTGGTTAAGATGAGTTTTTAACAGAAAAGTTTGTGGAGGACATTCATACACATAGTTGCTTTTAACTCTTTACTGCACTATGTCAATTTAAGACATTTCCAAATAGTTTGTGTTGAAAATGGTTACTAAAGGCAGAAAAGGAACTTCTTACACATTCCACCCCACCTCTTAAAAACAGCTCCACACACCTGGTCAGCCAGATTTCAAACTCAAGGCAGCTGCCAAAGGCCTGTGAGCACTGTGACCCTTATAACCACCCTGTGTCTACAGATAACTATCTCATTGTCAGGCAGCAAGGTTATCAGGATATATTTGTTCCTTCCCCATCTTTCCAGTTTTGTCGATGAACTCCAACTTTGTTGTTGGAGCTTCACTTGTAAGGAAATCTTTACTCATATTAGTGAGTATTTAGTGTTCGATATGTAGATGTAAATTTATCTTATATGACTAGAAATCATTTGAGAAGCAATAGCATTTCAGAATGCTATGATTTATGTTATTTAAGTAATTTTCCAATTAATATCATCTTTGAGGAAGGTATTTTTTAAAACTGCAGTAAAATTATCATTTACTTCATCAAAGTTGAAGAAAAATAAATTCTTGCTCTTCAAAGGAATGTCTTGGCTTAAAGCTTACAGTGTTTCACCTTCTACCCCTTGACATTGAGTCCCAAATTATTGATGCAGATATTTAAGATCTATAATTTGAGGATGCTATTTAAAATAATATTTAGTACATTTAAATCCACAAACATTTATGTCTTCTCCACAAAATAGAAGGACATTACAGATTCTAAAGGACTTGGAACATAATAGGATAGACACTGAAAACTGTATTTTTAAATTATGAACTACTAATAGGAACTGGTAATAGACAATGGGTAATATTGTATTTTGGTTCCCTTTAATCTTCCTACTGACTTAATTCTTTTCTTTTCCCATTTACTGTTAATCCTGTAATGTCTTGCTTACTGATATTTTGCTATTGCTAACCTGCTGTTTGCTAATCTATATTTTTCTAAAGTTAGACTGAATAGAAAAGTCAAGCTTATGTTAATAGAAAAGAAGAGCTATAAATTCAGTGATAAGATTTAATTAATCTTTTATTATTACCATCTTTGAAGTTCAGGTAATAAATTGCAGGCTTGGCCAAGAGCACTTCTTCTGATTCATTGCTAGAGGCCAGCACTTCATGTATCATCAAAAGTGGACAGCTTTCTTTATTTCATGGGTTATTTAACTTGAGAAAGGGAAAGTAACACAAACCTTAAATTTCTTATTCCAGCTATTCTTTTAAAGGAGCCAAAATCAACATTTCTATTTCCCTAGAGCCTCTCACTTTCACTGTGGAATGTTTAGAAACTGAAATTTCTTCTTTTTTAACCACCAGTTTGTCTGTGCAAATGCACTGAATTTGTTGAGCTAATGCTGTTTTTCTGGATCTTTCCTTCTTTCCCTGTCTGTGCTTCAATGCCTCCCCAACTTTGCAATGTAGCAAGCTGAGCAGTTGTTCAATCAGATGTACAACCCAGTAAGTCATTTCTGAAAGTTCCCGCTGTAACATATAAAAGCATGAGGATCCATTGATCACATGTCACAGTGTGCCATATTGGGGAAGTTTTGAAAATATTTATGAATCTCTTCCCATTTCCGTTCTGTCAAAAAAAATGACCTGTTCAGAGGCCATTGCCATTTCTTTTGTCTGTGAAATTTAAAAATTAAGAACTCAAGGAAATATTGCCAGCTCTGGTATTACCTCTGTCTTAACTCTAAGGTGATAGAAAAACTTAGGTCAGCTGCAGATTTAGGCTCATGAAATTCTTTCCCACATTCTTCAAACAGAGTTATCTATGCCAAAAGGAACAACATTTGTAAAATAGCTAACAACTCAGTGTATGTTATATTCAAGTGATAGAAGTTAAAATAGATTTAAATTTTAAAGTAGGGCTATGCCCTTTGAGATTGCTAAATGCCTAACATTATTATGGGTTTTGCAAGGGTTAAAAACATGTCATTTGAAAACAATCTAAAATATACTATCCTAATAACAGTAACAATTTTGATTATAGCTTAGTGGTACAAAAACAAAAACCAGGTAACTAGTAAAATTATGTGTAAAATATCCCAGATGCCACTGCTAGTTTTCTGTTTGTTTGTTTTTTACCCTAATGACAGGTGTGTATCTATATGAAGCAGTTTGTTTCTTTAACTTATTAAAAAGGAAGGGAATTTTGTCAACCCAGATGACTTAATGGGAGAAATAATACATAAAAGTAAATGGGATTTGTCATTTGGCAGATATGATCTGTGCTATCTTGCACTCTAATTACCTCTTGTTTATAAATTCCCATTATGGGAAAAAGGAATAGCAGGGATAAAAGAAACAATTCACCCAAGAACTTTTTGTTAAGTTACTGCTCCTAGTTGTATATGGCATAATACACAAGATGCTTGGGTGTATATATTCAGATTCAGCCTCCACCCTTCATCCTTGAAAACAAATTTTGCTTTAGGAAACAGAATTCTTCAAGCCTCATTGGAGCATCTTTATTAACCTCTGTACCCACATATGATTTTTAGCAGAGGAACAGAAACAATCCAAATTTCTTCTCTTAATATTTGAATGGACGTGTTAATAAGTAGGGTCAGGTGAGCGGAGATGTGAAGACAAATTAAAACTGGGATATCTTCATGCTTGAACATTAACACTGAAGAAAGTATGTGTTTTCTTTAGATCATTTTAAAGAGATGTAAAGTAATCACACTGAAATTATATCACACTTACTAGTTAAGGACAGGAAAAAACCAAAGTATATCAGGTTTTGGGGTGTATGGAGGGCAAGTGGGGAGGGCTTTGTTGCTGCAGCAGCTCTGATTTACCAAAACTCTGATAGGAATTCACCATCCGTGTCAGGATATGTAGGGCCGAAGAAGCAGTTCTGTTAGCTTGTAGACTATTTCCAGAGAGAGCGATGACATGATGCTTACTGGATTTTGCCTTTACTCTAACCCAGTGATGGGTCTTTAGGATGCAAAGGCAAACTTTTCAGTCCTTTACGTGACCAAGTCAAAAGTCATGGACTAATTTTTTCTCCCTGAGTTAACTAAGCTAACCCATTGTTTGGACATACTGGGAATATAGCCAATTAATATAGGTTATTATTCTTTTAAAAAATATATTTTACTGAAGTATAGGGGATTTACAATGCTGTGTTAATTTCTGCTGTATAGTAACGTGGTTCAGTTATACATATATATTCTTTTCCATTGTCTTTTCCATTATGGTTTATCACAGGATATTGAATATAGTTCCCTGTGCTATACAGGAGGATCTTGTTTATTCATTCTATATGTAATAGTTTGCATCTGCTCATTCCAAACGCACAATCCATCCCTCCCTCCCTCTTTCCCCCTTTCTGGTTTGTAGATAAGTTCACTTGTGTCATATTGTATATTCCACATGTAAGCGATATCACATGGTATTTGTCTTTCTCTTTCTGATTTACTTCACTCAGTGTGATAATCTGTAGGTCCATCCATGTTGCTGAAAATGGCATGATCTCATTCTTTCTGTGGCTGAATATAGTGTTCCATTGTGTGTTTGTACCGCATCTTCTTGACCTGTTCACCTGTTGATGAGCATTTAGATTGTTTCTGTATTTGGCTATCGTAAATAGCGCTGCTGTGAACATAGGGGTTCGTGTACCTTTCTGAGTTATAGCTTTGTCTGAATATATGGCCAGGAGAGGGATTGCTGATCATATGACAACTGTTTTTAGGTTTTTGAGAAACCGTTATACTATTTTCCATAGTGTACTGCTGCCGCTGCTGCTAAGTCGCTTCAGTCGTGTCCGACTCTGTGCGACTCCATAGGTGAAAGCCCACCAGGCTCCCCTGTCCCTGGGGTTCTCCAGGCAAGAACACTGGAGTGGGTTGCCATTTCCTTCTCCAATGCATGAAAGTGAAAAGTGAAAGGGAAGTCGCTCAGTCGTGTCCGACTCTTAGCGACCCCATGGACTGCAGCCTACCTGGCTCCTCCGTCCATGGGATTTTCCAGGCAAGAGTACTGGAGTGGGCTGCCATTTCCTTCTCCATTTCCATAGTGTATAGTTCATTATTTTAGCTCCTCTTGTCTGCAGATATTCTCAGAGTTCAGTTTGTTTTTCAGACTGATAGGTATACAACATGATGAATTTTCTATCCTTTATGGAATTTTTTAAAAATTGTCTTTTTTTTCCCAGTTATAAAAATAAGGTTAGGGCCACAGTGAAGAGTTTGCCACAATATGGATGGATATAGGAGAAAATAAAAGTAATAAGATGTCTTACTGCACAGAAGTGATAACTAGGAACATCTGTGTTGTTGCCCACCCAGATACCTTCTGACTGACTGTCAGTATTCTTTCATCTTCTGTCTCCTTTTCTGCCTTTTTCCTTATTTCTTTCCTCTCTCTCCTTTCCTTCCCTTTTCCTTTTTTCTTCCCCCTTTTTTTCCTTTTTCTTTCCTTTTCTCCTTAGCTCCATTCTTTCTTTTCTCTTTTTCTTGTCTAATACTCATTATTTTCAGCGAATTGTCAAAGCTTTTATTGACTTTTATATCCTGTATTTGTTACATATCATCAAAATTTTCTCATATATTCTTCCAAAACACCATTTTAATGGTTGTATGATATTCTACTCTGTGTGCTCATTCTCCAAACGTTCGTCATTTCTTTCTTCTATTTTTTTCCTTTGCCAGTATAAATAATAGTCCAAAGAGCACCCTTCCATATTAATATCCCCACATTTCTATTTTTTTAGTAGAATAAAATGAGGGGCCAAGGACTTTTAAAAGCTCCACATGTCACATGGTTCTTCCAGCTCTGAACAAAGGCATTCTGTCACATCTAGACCAACACACACAAAAAAGCTATCATTTTACATAACTTTGACACATTCATAGGTGAAATATTTTTCTCACTTTAACTTTCCTTTCATTAATTACTAATGTGGTTGAAGTTTTTAATTCATTTATTAGCTGTTTGTAGTTTTCTTCTGTAAATAATTTTAAGTGATTTAAGCCCTTGTTTTTGAGCTTTTTGTTTTGCTCAGTGGATTGTATGAGTTATTTTGTGCTTTATATGGAGGCTTTCTCCGATTTATGGCAAGATTTTATTTACTTTAATTTTTTTCTATAGAGAACTATTTTTGTGTTCTTGACCTGTATTTCCCTTTAGGATTTCCTCATTGCCTTCATGCTTAGAAGTTATCCTTGAATTTCATTAATATTCACCTGTATTAAGTTTTTTAAATGTTACTTTTTATATCCATTTAACTACATCTATCTTTAGATTGTTTTGCTTCATGTTGAGTGGTGAGGTTCCATTGCTTGTGGGATCCGAATTTTATTTATTGTGGCTTTATAATACTTTTAAACATCTAGTGAAACAAATACTATCCTACTTCTTTCTACTTTTTATTCACTTTTTTTTTTAATGTTCTTAACCTTTAACTTTTCATCATTCCAAGTAAACTTTAGGATCACCTTGCTAATATAATAGCACAATTATTGATTTTAACTTGATTTGTATTCAACCTCCAAAATAACTTTAGAATGAGGATGTTCTGGTATTTTTTCTTCCAATTTATGAACTTGATACAGCTTTTCTCTATTTCACTTATCTTTTATAGTTAAGTTTTTCATTTTCCTGTTACAGGCCTGTGGTATTTCTTTTTATGGATAGCCTAAGGCATTTCTACATATATAATTTTAAAATTACTTTTATGAATTGTGTGTTTCTCCTTTTGTGTTCTAACCAGTTATTGGTGCCTAAGAAATTTATTTTATTCTTATTTATCTTAAATATGGCCACCCTACAAAATTTGGTGAGCTGTAACTTGTTTTTGTTAAACAAGATTATTTTACAGTCAGCCCTATGTCTGCCGGTATAAACTAAAGCAGAAAAAATAAGAATTAAGCTTTGAAGTCTTCCTGGGAGCATTTTTTTCTTAGAGTAGAAATAAACTTTCTACTTTTAGAAACTTTTGACTTTTGTCACTCCATTTTGTTAAGTGTTAGTCTAATGCCATTTCCTAGGAGCCTAAAACTTTGCCAATATATCCCTACTACTTATAATAATAACCTTTCTGCAGCTTAACTACCAGTCTCTACTCCTGAATGAGTTTTGTCTTGTCATTATAAACACTGTGCCATTTCTCTGTGGTTGAGTTCTTTGCTTCCTTTAATTCTTAATTTGAGACAAGTAATATCATTTTTTTCATCAGTCTGCAATACCTTCTTTGCTGTAGCCCTAACGGTTATTGTGCTCAGGGATCATATCCAGAAGCCTCTTATAAATTTTTAATAAATCTTTAAACCTTCTGAGTCCTAAATTTAGTGCTTCATTTGATACCCACATTGCTGCCGGGCAAATTTCTGATTTGGAGGTACTGGGGGTAACCTTGCTAGTGGCCAAGACACATTTGAAACCCCTCTAATGTTTCTACACACATGAGTACCCCCTGCATGATCATATCCTTTGAAATCCCATCTCTTCTGCCAATTCATCTTTACCAGGGCTCATATTTTACATAAGGGTTCACAAGAAAAAGACCATTTTTCCAATCCAAGGGAAAAATTTTTTTGTTAATATTCAGTGAGTTCTTTGTGATTTTTATGTCATTGTAGGACTACGTAATCTCAGGGACATGATAGCCTAAATTATAAATGCTTTCACAGTCCTTGTGTAGGTACAGTGGCTTCTTTTTATGATTTTTTTTAAAGCCAGTAGCTAAAAGTTATTTGATTCACACATACACTAGCTTCTCTGACACAATGTAAAGTTACAGCTATTTAAGAGAGAATTCGGAGCATACATGTAGCATGTACTAACACACATATACACACAAACACAGACGCCTCACATTTAATCTAGGTTTTCAGTACCTAGAGAACTCAAATTATATTCAAAATAACACTTAAGATTTGAAATTCGAGTTTTATATCAGACCATCCAGATAATTACTCATTTTTCTATATTAATTTTAGGAAATTCCTTAGTTAAAAGGTATCACATTAATAATTATATATTTGTATGAAAGGTCTTAAAAAGTATTAAGCATGAATTGGTTCTTTTTATTTTGTACAAGGGTAACTTAAGAAAATCATTTTGAACTTTTACTTATATTTATTATAAATATCTAATTTGTTTCATCTATGATAAGAATTTTCTTTTTGGAATAGTTGTTATAATATGCAAAATTTGAATATTCTAGATGTAGTTAGCTGGAATTGTGCAAGAATAATTAATTTCCTTTAGCACTAAGTAATGTAAGACTTAAAGATACACCATTATTAGTTTCCAGATGTATTTTTTAGACTCAGCTATTATATTTGGTATTAATTAATTAGATTTAAAATAAAATTTAAATTTTACAATATTTTAGAGTTCTATAATCACCCTAAAAACTCTGTTCTAAAAAGTAATATTTTGTTCATAACTCGAAATTATGTGATGATTGGAACTTCCTTTAGAAGACTGAAATAAAATATATCATTTAGAGTAGTTTATATACCTTGTTCTTCTGTTAAGATATGAAGGTGTTGTTAATAGACACTAAACCCCCAAAGATCTGTAATAGAGAATCATATTTTTACAGTGCATAAATTTAACAAATTATTGCTAAAACAATAAGCAGCATGAAAGAAGAGTCCTCAGATTTATTAGTTAGTGTTCTGCTTATACTTTATAGTCATGACTAATCATTTGTTTGAGAAAAATGATTTTTTATTAAAATTGTTAAGGCCCATCTCAAAGAGAGAAAATTATTTAACATTATCATTGAATATCCCCTGTCTAGTTTCACAGCAGGCTTCTGGACTAAAGTTAATACTTTCCTTTCTAGGCACTTGGAATGATGAACTAACATTTTATTGAAAATAATCAATGGCTAGCTTTCACAAGAGTAGTGTTAATAAACTTGTGTTTTGTCATGTTGGTGATTGGTACTATCAATCCTGGTATCATTTTAGGCACTTTTGCTTTTAATTTTGATTTGGATATAGTATTAATCTGAAATTTTGCCTTATTTCCTGAAATAGTTCTAAATTCTTTCATTAAAATAACCACTAGGTATTGTTATATACTCCTTCTCCTGAGTCATGACCAAATTTCTCTTTTGTGCTTGATTCAGACTTTCAAAACCAGTTCATATCAAAATACCAAGCTTGCCCACATCTGTGAGGCTCCAAACTTTGTTTTGATTGTTCCCATTTGTGACAAATTTCCTTACATATGGAAACGGAAGAAACATAATTGGGGGACCCTCAAATTTTACTTCCCTAATTTGTAATACAGACATTTTTGAAACGTTCCTTTCTCAATTTTCGGTTTCTATAAGATGCTTGAAAGTTGCTCTAAAAGTTACCAGAGATATTTTGAAGCAGAACCAGATACCTGGATTTGCTTTTTAAACTGACCTGTTTAATTGGAAAAAGGTAAATCTCTAATTAGGGAAAAAAAAAATGCTCACCAGTATTCCTTTGGTTTTAATGACTGTTGTATGTCTTTGAAAGTGATAATGTGGTTAATTATATTTATGATAATATGTTCTGAAACCATTAAAAGAAAATCCACAGCAATCTGCATTTTTCAAGAGCTAGATTCCTGACTAGTGAATGAAGCTGTGTCTTAGATGAAAGGAACTGACAATTGCTTCCTGACCTTTTGGGGAAACTAATTTAAAACCAACAGATTCATAAGAAGAAGTACTTACTGTGTATTTTCAGCCTAAATCTTGAATGGGTCAGAATGCCATGGTAGGAATTTGTCCAGGTAATGATTTATTCAAATATATTATGTTTTTGCAGTGCCTAAAGTACATTAGGCCCAAATATCTTATCTACTTTTGACCCGCATCAGAGGCTTCCTGTCCAGATTAAAAAATCCATGTTTTAATTTGAAAAGGCAGGAGTACTCCCTAAATGCAAAGAAAGTGCTTCCTTCTCTCTTTTTTAAGAGGAGGCTCTGGCCTTATAATTTTGGACAAGCACTGACTTTATAAACTCAATTTCCTCATGTTTTTCTTTAATTCCCCCCCCCATGTATATATATCACAGTATAAGACACTCATGCTATACTAGTTAACAGTTTCAGCCCATCCTCTGCAAAGTTGTGATTCGTGGTGAATACAGCTGGTTAAATGCTATGGAAGACCTCTGCCTCCACTGCTTAGGTTGGATCAGGACTTGCCAGTCTCTAGGTCATGTGAAACTGTCTTCTCTTGGGTCTTCAAAAGGACCCTAGTGAATACCCCAAATCAGCTTGCCACCCTTCTATCTCTGTATGACTCTTTCTTACAACTTTGTATTGACTTAAATATTTTTCAAATCACATCTATCTACAGCTTTATTTAATAACCTTGTCAAGAATTCTGGCACCCATGTCAAATGTGCTTTGACATAACCTCTTTTGCCCAGAAATCAGTAGATATTGATATGAAGATAAATAGTTGTATTTAATTCAAAAGTGTTCTTCAGGTTGTCTGTCCCTTTTAGAAGAAAGAACCATTAGCACCTACAAATTCATAACAGACAGCAGGCCAGCTGTAAACTTGACTGTGGTCTTTATTTTAATAACATGACCTAGATGTGGCATCACACGACATCCACAAGTGTAGACTCAGGATTGTTTTTTTCTAGGTCTTCTTTACCTTGAAATGTTCCACAAGTCCCTTAACCACACTCAGTTGCTAGGTTTAAAGACTAGCAATCTGTCTAATTTCTCCCCATGCTGAAAACTTGCTTGGGTTTATCATCTTCTCTTCAAGCAGCTAAATTAAGGAATGTAGTCACATACCCATCATGAGCACACTGCTTTTTCTGAAAACTTAGTAGGGAGGCTTCTCTAAGGTGCATGTAGTACCTCGTCTGTGGAAAACTAAACAAACATCAGCTTGGCTGTATAGCAAGCCCCACTGATGGGATCCATACTATGAAATAATAATCACAATAAAACCCCAAATGAATAATACCTCCCCCATGTTTGTCATTTTCTAGTTTTCACTGTCCTTAGCTTATTTCATTTGTCCATAATCATAAGACACAAAGCCAGATTTAGAATCTAGGTCTTACAACTAGAAATCCTGTACCCCTCTATTAAAAATCATGATAATAATTATCTTAGGAATAAAAGCAACCAAAATAAACCACAGCAACTAACTGCTAGTTTTTGTGAATCTTCAAATCTGAGTTGTGACAGGAATTTTCACTCATCAGAAATAAGCTATTAAAACATTTATTCATTTATTTTGAGTGCTCGTAGCTGGTCATTACTTAGTTCATTCTTTTTGGAATGTCACTGGTTGACTAGTGTGAGCAAACAGCCATGGATAGGTTTTTAGCTGCCATAGAGTAATGGTATCAGAGTCTAAAGGAGAGAGAATTAACATAAAATATTTTTCCTTCCTCTTATCATCTAAAAACTGTGTATTTTAAATGCTTTTCTTTTTTTTTTTTTTGGCTAATTACTTCACAACATTTCAGTGGGTTTTGTCATACATTGATATGAATCAGCCATAGAGTTCTTTTCTATTAAAAGAGTAATGAGTTGATTAGTATTATCACAAATATAAGTAGTTATATGAAGTATTTTGTTTTAAAAATGAGTATCTACATTTTTGATAAGAGATTAACAGATTTTGATATTCATCTTAATTGAAAATAAAATTATTAGATGAATAAACTCCTAAAGGCATGTTAGCTCAGGATTCTCTTTCAAATTATTTTAATTATAATGAAAAAACTCTTTAGTTCTATTGTATTCTATTATAATGAAACTCAGTGTACATACTAAATAATTAAAAAATAATGTTTTCTGAAAAATGTGGATAAAAAAGCTGCCTGATACTGTATTGAATTGATATATTTTTCCAAGTTCTTTTGCATAGTTGAGTTTGTGACTAAGTAAATCTTAGACTAAAGAACATGAAAGCAAATTATTCCCCATCTATCCTCATGCTTAAATAATATGTTACACGCAAAAATATCCTTAAAATAATTATTTTGTCATAAATAAGAAACTTATTTTTCTTTATACTAATTTTTGAATTTTTTTCTACTAAATCATTGCAAAGACTGTCAACCTTCTAACAGTACTATTAGTCTTAATTTTTCTAACCATGCATGTTTCATTTGATCCCACAGTAGTTGTAGCTTGCTTGCCTTGTTTTTTCCCTGAAAATTTTTTTTGAAAGTGTATAAAAATCCAGTGGACATCTGTTTTACCTGGAAGACAGCAGGACAATTTAAGTCCTAATAAATTGTTAACATTTTATTATTTCACACATGGATTTTGGAGATATATACAAATATGACCTCTTTGAACTTTCTGTGTTGAATGTGCACTGTTGTTAAACTACTTGTTTTTTCCCTGCCTGCTCTTTGAAGAAGTCAATTAGGAATAATGGGAAACAAGGGGTAGGCAAAACATTGCAGTGCAGTGTTATTTTCACCTGTCTGGGAATATTTCAGCCAAAAGTTTATTTTGGGAAAAAAAAGAAAAAAGCCGTAACACACTGACACGCACACACAAAACCACAAATACTTTGGCTGCAAATTATTCTGCAGTATTGTTACTGTGTTGTTGCCTGTGTCTGTTCTCGTGTGTAAAGCTGCCCTCCACCATTACCCCTCTCATGCATGTGTTTGCGGATTCTTGTCTGTGTGCTTGTTCATGAACTAGCTCATCCTCCTCCCGGTTCAGGTTAATTTAATCAAAAGAGCAAGAATGTATGGGTATGACTGTTAGCTGAAAAGGCCTTCTGCATTTTCAAGCCTTTCTTTCATTCTACATCTTCTGCTGTAATTTCTCAGTGGAATGAAATGTTCAATGATCAGTCATCCAGTCTCTTATATGTTACCTGACTTTACACATGTCCTCGATGATTCTTGGAGAAATAATTTAATGTTGCTTTATCTCAATTTCTCTGTATTGGAAAAGGAAGCTGTTAGTATGAATCACTTGCTTGACTGTGAGGAGTTGAACTGTCTTAGTTCCTTGCCAAAACACCAGAAATAAGCATAGTACTGTCTCTACCTCCACCGAGCCCCCATTTCTTGTAAGGGAAAAAAAAAAGCAAAAAATAGCATCATTTAATGAAACAAAATAACAACAGTAAAAGAAACCCACCTTAAAAAAATCAAGATTTTTTAAAAATAGCTGAAATTTGTGATTTTTCTAGTTTGTCTTTTAACTGACAGTATACCCATAATTCTTGATAGTTTTTTTTTCCCCCCAAAGTTAATTTCTGGGCCATTGGTGACTGTACTGTCTATTGTTCTAAATTGTTATCTTAACTACATTCTTTAAAAATATAATGTTGAAGGCTCATAATATTGAAGATGACTCCAGGATGAACCCGGAATTTGCAGACCGAATAAAACAGCTTGACAAGGAGGCGTCTTACTACCGTGATGAGTGTGGCAAGGCCCAAGCAGAAGTTGACCGGTTGCTGGAGATCCTCAAGGAGGTGGAGAATGAAAAGAATGACAAGGACAAGAAAATTGCAGAACTTGAGAGGTAAACTTTGCAGTCATGTTGTAAATTGTCAACAGTGAGTGAACATTAGTTGCTTAGTTGTCCATCACGGGGTGTGGTAAATTTGGAATGTACATTCATATTTTAAGGAAGAAACAGATTACTTATGAGGAACATGGCCTGTAGGAATGATGTTGTGTTTCTGTGAGATACTCAGAAGTTGTTTGGGTTATCTTTTGAGGACTTGTATACTTCTTCAGTGTTTTCAAAAATAATGATCAGCTTTCTTGAGTGATATCCATAATCTAGCCTTTGGGCCAGCAAAGTGTGTAAGAGACTGAAGCTGTGACTACCTGAAACCTCAGTTTTTTCTTATCAAAAACAAGCGTTTGTTATTTAAGTTTGTTTTAAGCATAGAATATGGAAGAATATAGTTGAGAGTTCTTTCAAGATGGGGGAAATAGAAAGGAGCTCATATCCTTTGGATATCTTTTAGCACACCACAGCAGATTCATCTTGGAACTTATCTTTTAAGAGGCCCTTATGCCATTTGGTAAATAAATATGTTTACATAAGGTCTAAGGCAGGCTGAGTTGATAGCAAATTCTGTCTAAAAACAAAGAGGATTATATCAGAGTTCCAGAGTAATTATATTTTCAGATAAATCTATTGTATTTATGTATAGTATAGACTCTAAAATTAAGCTTTCTATCAATGCTTTCTCCTATATTTCATGTAAGGAAAGAATTTCTGAATAATCTTATGTAACTCCATTACTTTTGAACATTGCTCATGGGTTCAGCAGTAAGGCAGAATTTGTCTTTCCTAGATTCAGTCCATATGGAAGAGATCAGCAGATTTTGAATAATC
This sequence comes from Cervus canadensis, assembly GCF_019320065.1. Lineage (NCBI taxonomy): Eukaryota > Metazoa > Chordata > Mammalia > Artiodactyla > Cervidae > Cervus > Cervus canadensis. The sequence continues at coordinate 15,441,336 of NC_057407.1, read as the reverse complement.
AGTGAATGTTTGCCAGCTCTGATCGAGACACTTGTGAGGTCTTAAAGGACCTCAAGACATATGCAGAATAGCTCTCTATGACCTTGTATTTAGACAGATCATGATCTTCAGTGACAGAAAGAGCTGGGTTCAGGTTTTGCTTCTGCTTCATGCCATCTTTATGACTTTGAATCTTCTTAGAAGTAAATCTCTAACAACCTATTAAAATGTATCACATTTTGCAGGTACCAAGTCCTGATGTAAGGTGAGGCGGTTATATCATTGTGAACACCTGAATGCTAAAACAGATTCTCAATATTATCTAGCTCTGAATTAAGTGGATGGGTTAATTCTTAATAAAATTTCAACATTTTAAAATTTAATGTGTAATATACTGAAACTCCAAAACATATTTCATTTAAAAATCTTAGTATTAGTTTGATGGTAATCTGATTTTTGTCCAGTATGACCCATTTTAGAAATTATATCAAGACTTCTTTTCTGGTAAGGGTACAAATTAAAATCCTTATGGGCTTCATTTGAATTTCAAAGTGCACAAGTATTCTGCCAGCCTACTGATTATTAAAAATGCTATTAATTTAGATGTATCTAGATGTCTATTTTGGAACTATATTTTAGGACCAAACCTTTTTCTCAAAAAGATAGTTTGAAATCACAGGGAAGTTATGGTCATGTCTTTCTTATTGCTAAGAAAATTGAGACTCTGAAAGACTGAATGAAAGATAGGTCCTGTGGTCAGAAAAAGAGAAAAGTATAATGTAGGTTTCCTGACTCTTAGTCCACTTCTTTGAGAAGTGAGCCATAAAGAAGATGCCCTAGATAATATTACTAATTGTAATTATAATCATAATAGGTGATATATATTTTTATGCTCACAGTGTACCAGTTACTGTGCTAGGCACTTGACCTGCAAATACTGTATAACAGTTAATCCTGCCCACAACACAGGAAGTCTCATTGTCATTACTTTTTAGATGAGAAAGCATTTTGTGAATTAAGTGACTTCCTCAAGGTTGTGGAGTCAAAGTCAGGATTTGAACCCAGCACTGACAGATGAGTGACTGAGAACAGTTCCATCCAAGAATGGGCCAGAAGGAAGAAGCTAGTCCAGTAGCACTCAACAGTCACATAGCTGGCAGAGAGGCATGGCTGTTGGCCCATGGGAGATCTGCTTCATCTTTACTAGCTTTCAGGAGAGAAAGTGATGTGCCCCACATTTTGAAGGCATTTTTCTGCACTAAACCAGCCCTTCAGAACTGTAATTGAAAATCAGGATCAGCTACTATAAATATTTGCATAAAATAACATAATTGTCCAGTTGGACAAACAGGTCTTACTTAGCTGGACGTTATTGCCATTAAATCATCAAGAATATTCACGTTTTTATTTCCTCAATATGGAATGCATTAAAACAACAGTGATTTTACAGGCATTTATCTTTATGTACTTTCTGCACATTTTCTTTATCTCTGCCTTTGCCTCTCCTTAAAGCTGATGCCTCCCAGGCACTGTAATTCATAAAACGTGTGGTGGGACTTGACTCCGTCCCAGTTCTCTGCCTGCCTGTGTCTCGCGTCCAGAAGCAGAGCATAGTCTGGGAAATGTCTGAGCCCAGACCCAGAAGGAGGTGGGCGGGGAGGTGGAGATCAAGAGGGGAAGTTTCTTGGGAAAAGGAGAGCTCAGCCTTGGCCTGCCTTTCTGACGCATTATCTGCTCGGTTACATGTGTATTCTGACCAAGGCATCTTCCTCGAGTTGTCAGACAGTCCTTTTCAAATTGGGCAGTATCTCTATTTGCTGGCTTAAACTACAAAATTCATACCTCATAATGTTGGGAACTAAAGATTACTTAGCAATGTGACATATATCTCCATTTTGGAGTTATGGAAGAGTGTTTGCAATTAAGTTTGTGATTTTGAAAACCAAGAAATTGAACTTGAAATAAATCTGTGGTCTCTGGTATGTAATGTGACCTACCAGAGCAAATAGACCTTTTTAAAAAAGCAGCTTGTATTCTAAAATACTTCAGAACTTCAGTCATGTGCAACGAAAGGTATGGGATTAAGAATAACTCAAATGACACTGACCCTGGCCTACTTCTTTCTCAGAGGGCAATTTGTGTTTGTTTTCCATTCCGTTAATATTCTGTTTTTTTTTTTTTTTTTTAACTTTCTCCATGATAAAACATTCTAAATAGCACATGCCTGATACTTACATGGATACATTTACCTCTGAAATTCCACGTGAATGATGTCTTTCACAGCCATTAAAGATGCTGCTTTTCAAAGTGCATATTGCTGCAGTGTGGTCCCCACGTGCCGTTCTGTGCATAAACCCTTGGACTTGATGCTGATGGCTCAGTAGGAGTTTCTGCCTTCAACTGCAGGCTGCTCTGGGGGCAGTGACACAGTGGAGCTGGGGGACTTTGAGTAGTCACTGAGAGTTGGTCCAAATCAGGCCAAAGGCTATGTGATCACCAATGATAGGTATCTTGTATGTACACAATCAAGTAGCTAATTCATTAGAGGCAATGAAATATGTGGCCTTTCTGTGTCATTGCCCATCAAGGTCTCTAAGTGTTTTATTTAGAGTTTAAATTAATCCTTTAGTGCCTTAGGGGAAAGAGAGAGGCAGAGTCTGTCAAACAAAGCCTGCTGCCATGGGATTTCTGGTATCTCACTATGGGAAGGAATCAGTCAGGCGACCTTTGATGTAATTATCTTGAATATGTTAGGGGCTTTGTCAGTATTTGTCTAGAGGGCAAGGAATGCCCAAATTGAGCCCTCGATCACATCCCTCCCCACTGTGAAGAGGAGAGTGGGTCTCACAGGAGATTTTTACTCCTAAAACATAACATCAGAATAGAAAACAAGATAGCATTTAATTATCTGAATCAGGACTAATGCTACCAGACATTTGGACAATGAGAAATTATGTTAGATGACTAAAAGTACCTTATCTAAGGTTGAGAAACAGACTGTTATTTTTCCTTCTAAATTTGCTCAATAACATGCTGACATAATTTCTTTGCTGCCTTTCAGAACTCTTTTCACAAAATGTAAACTTAAGCTTTATTTTTTTAAATTATGATAATATGATCTAGAAGTCTCATGGTACATGGAAGAAACTTGATACCAGTTCTATTTGTTTTGCTATAAACTCTTCTTTCTAAGTAATTTCCATTAATGTTTGTAAATGGCTTTGAAGGAATTTCTTTTTCTTTTTTTTGAAGGAATTTCTTTAAGAAAAAGTAGCAGATGGTTTTATATTAGCCCTAGCCTAGCAGCCTTTTGGGGAAGGTCATGGATATCACAGATGCCTTTGAGGCAGCAAGGGAAACTAGGATCCCTTGAAAAAAGCAACGAAATCTTAAATGTTTGCTGGTTGTTTTAGTTTAGGATTCCATTCCCTAAAGCTTGACCGTGGACCTCAGTTTGATATACCTCTGAAAGATTTGAAACAGAAAGATTTGAAACAGCAGCTGGGGCCAACAACACTAGAGTGCCTACAAAGACCATGGCCTGACTTAACTCTTATGTTTGATCAGTTGTACATTTGTTGTCATGAAACACTCTGCAGGGGAGTTTCAGACACAAAGCATTGACTAAATGCTTTCACCAATAGTTTAATCTAGAATATTCTACTTGATTTTTATCGTTATAGTCAGTGCTGTTTTCATCTGAAATGTTTTTGTTTAAGCTTTCTCCTGAAGATTTGTTTTGCTTTTCCTTTCTGTGTGAAATGCTTCAAACTACTTTTTTATTGTATGGCATAATGGGGTCCCACTGAGCAGATAGCTAATCAAGTATTTGTTAACTCACTTGATTTTTTGCAAAGGGTATTTTATAGGTTAAGAAAATGAATGCCTTCTATGACTTCTGTGGTAGCTGGAAGGGATGTAATTTTGTTTTTCTTTTAATTGTTGCTTTGTATAAGAGACTTTATTGTTTTGACAGATTAGAAGGCCATGTTATATATTCTACTAAAAATTAGTTATCCAGTGTCTGGATATTTGCAATGATGAAGTCTGATCCTCATTTTCATAACTGAAAAAATCGCTCTAAGCTTTGGAAGGTAATCTGTCTTGTCTTGGGAGGCTGATAGGCAGGTGGCACCTCACCTGAAGGTGTCCTCATAGTCTTTGATCTTGCAAGGTGCAGTACCCTGTGAGCATCTGAAATGTGAATCTTTAAACAGAAAGCCAGATTGCTCAGGTCCATTTGGTTTTTAACAATGAAGGAAAAATATCTCATAGGATATAGTCTTCCAACTTACTGGTTCTAGTAAAATCTTTCTGACATAAGTGCTTACCACTTTTCTAATACCTTAGTAATTTCCATTTCAGTTTATTAAATAATAAAATTTTACACACACACAGATAGGAACTTTTTCTATAAATATTCCTCCAGAAAAGGACAAATTGTGCCATTGGGTTGCTGGAATACACCTCTGGTTCACATCAGTGCTTGAGTTTATGTGAATGACAGACTGGTTTCTTACATGTAATAATTAATATAATTGCTTACAGTGTGTGCCAGGCTTTTGGGTGGTAATATCAGATAAAAGTTGCTTTTTGTCCTTCATTTGGTTATGAAACCTGCTAATGTAACTTCTGTTGGCTGTATGTTTAAAACTAATGCGTTTCCTTCCTTTTATTCTCTTTTGCTATCCTTTTTCCTTTCTGCTTATCCTCCAAATTGCTGCTTTCACCCTTGCTCCAATCAGCTTGACTCTCAGGTCAGTACTTTCAGTTTTTCTTCTAACCGTCTTTCTTTCCTAAGCTCAATTTATTGCTTGCACTTGTTTAACAAACACATTTCTGAAATGGTTTTCCTCTGGCAGCCACTTTTTTTTTTTTTTTTCATTTCATTCCATGCCTAAGGAAGGTTTACTTTATGAGAAGACTGTATAGGTGGGAAAAGGCAAAGAAGATGATGAAAATGGATCACTATTGGGATTATTTCATATTTTCTCTTCCTGGATTATAAAATCAGTGAAAGAAATCATTGTGAAAGCTCCCAAATGCATTTCTCCTGAGCAGCTCAGAAAATTAGCTACATAATGATAAACCGTGGAGCAGTGGAAAAATCAAATGCAGGATGCTAAATTTAACCTAGGAGAACAAAAGATTTGCTCATGACACAGCAACTTAAAAGCTAAATTTAATAGTGCAAACCATTCAGACTTTTTGCTTAATAAATCACTGTGTTTTGAAAGATTTATAATACTTTTTTTAAAGTCACTTTTGAAAATTATCAGTGTGTTAGTAACATATTGTACACACATGTTATTTCCTGTCATTGTTTTGGTTATAAACTTTTAAACTTCATTTTTATTAGCCATAAGATATACTTTAATTACCTAGGGCATAGCATATGGAGCCAAATGTAAAACTAGGTTCATTGTTGACTGTGTGCACCCCAGTATTAAGAAGCAAAGTGGACGTTTTGTTTGAAAATACATCCCGGGTTTGATTTCTCTAACATAGGGGGTTCAAGTCAATAATTGGTTCTTCTTTAAGTCCAGCAAAACTTTTCCTTCCAATGATACGTAATAATATCCAATGATTTCTTTATCATTCAATCAGTGAGTATGCTACAACATGCTTATTGTATGATCTGGGCTACCTGGACTTTTAAAAAAAGATTTTAATTACGAATCTTAAAGCTTGTCTCTGAAAAGTCAAGCTATGTTATTTTCTTTCCAGTATTCAGGATATGCACCTCTGTATTCTGTCCACTGCTCATCACCTAAGCCAGTAGTGAATAATTTCAAAACTAGGCCTCCTACCCACACACCAGTTCTCCCCACCCACCACCCACTGCCTGCTCCAAACACAGTGGTGAGGCTCATAGTCCTTGAAACTGAAACCACTGGTCTGCCATTCCCACATACCACACTGGGTGTCCCACAGGCACTGCCCTGAACTTCATCACAGTGAAGGAAGCCTGTTCTCAGTAGTTCCCCGAACAAAGATCTAAACAGAGATTAAAAGCATGGCCCTACAGAACTGCTCTCAATGAAAACCTAATGACTGTAGATTCACTTGTTGGTGCCCCTGTGTGCAGAAACACGCGTCGTAATGAGAGTAAAGAAGGAGGGCCTTGGCTCCATGGCATCCAAACCCTTCCTCCAGGTTTTGGATTCGCTCATTTAAGAAACTTTAAGCTTTTCTCCTTGCCTGTCTTTTTTGTTTTCTTTCCTTTTGCCTTCCTTTAGCTACCCCTAATCTGCACCTGTTGATATTTAAACCCTTGAGACCAGGGACCCCTTTCATTCTCACACCTCCGGTTCCCAGCCTTCAGATGCTGTCCGTAGGTATTCTACTGTGTCTTTTATGTGCAGGAACTGTATTGTGCAGTATTTAGTTTTCTTTTCCTTTTGTGTAGCGAATGAATGTGAACTCAGACTCTCAGAAAATGGGATGCAGGTTTAGGGCTTGGAGAGTTTGTGGGTATTAGGGGTTCTCTGGACAAGAGTGTGCTGATTGAGCTTGATAAGATGTGCAGGTCAACTCTAATTGGGAGAATTACAGTGGTCAACACAAGATTGCGATCATTTCAATATCATTTAACCTCCTGCCACAATGAACACAGTGGAGAAAATAAACAATCACTGTGAACAGTCTGTAGTCATATTTTTAGTGTAGGAAGAATTGGGCAGCCCCACTTTTCTGGAAACAAGTCTGTGGAGTCCTCAAAATTTTCTGAGCTTTGACAAGTTTCCAGAGTTAACTTTGCTTTTTGTCCAACCCCTTCCAGGTTTATCAGTTAAAATAAAATGAAATGTAACAATTGAATACAGGATCTCTGGCCTTTGTGCTTTCCTTATATACTGCACAGTTGAGATACCATGTATTTGTGTTTGTACATATACATATATATGTGTATACATTTATCATATATATTTTATAAATATCTGATCTTTCTTACTGTGAAAGTATGTTGTCTGCCCTGTAGCTCTTTATCTCCCAATCCAAAGTTTGAAAACATCACTAACTCTTGGGTCTTTCTTTCTATGGACTCTATGAGAAATTCTCCCTTCCATCTATTTTTTAAAAGTGGTCTCATTTCTTTTTCAAACTCTGTGTAGATTCTTGTGCTTAAATTCAGGTGGACAGATGTTAAGTATTGGGTTTGGTAAATGCAAATGCCGTATTCTAAACCTATTCAGGGTCTTGCTCCCGAAAATTCCACTTCTTTCAAGAACCTCTTTACCCACAAACCAGTGGGAAGCTAGAGAGGTTTAGCAAGATTCTGCATTGTACTCAGGGGTGGGTCTATGTGATGTGTGCTCATTTCTAGGAACTATTTCTGAGATTAGCCTGTGACTTATGAGAGACGAGATTATCTAGGTAAATGTATGCAGCAGTTCACCAAAAAAAGGAAAAGTATCCTTAGGGATTCAGTCTAAAATCCTTCCAGAGAATCAATGAAGTCAAACCAGAAAGTGCAGGCCTCTCCTGGCCTTTCCCAGCCTCCAGTTTGCTGTGGATTCTGGGTCAGATGCTTTATTGTTTGTGACTCTGTATCCCCTCTTGGAGGGGAAATAGCTGTTTTTGGACTGGGTTTTCTGGGATTCTCACTGCACATGTCTGATGGAGGGGCTGTTGGTGAGGGGCCTTGTGCATTTCCCTAACAAGCAGGCTGTAGCTGATGGCTGGCGCCTGGCAGCAGGTGTGAGCTCATTGTTACAGTCTCTTCAGACACTTCTACCAAAATAAACTCTTGGTAATGTTTCCCCAGAGTTGAAAACGGTACTCTCAATTCTTCCTTCTTCTTGGAAAAGATGAAGTTCACTACACCTGGACCTCAGAGGCCTGTTGCCCAAAGTAATAATGAAAAACACCTTGCCCAGAGCATCCTGCAGTTTGCTCTTTGCTAGGGTCAGTTCTTGGACCTGTTACCTCCACAAAGACAGAATAAGTACCTCCTGTGTGCTATGCAGGGCACTACATGCTGGCCTGGCATTTCAAAGAATACCTGATGAAAAACTGACCAAACTGTTTAAGAAACTATTTAAGAAATACTATGTGTTGCATTCTTCATTTGTATATTCACAGTGCACCTCGATATTAGTAATAGGAATAACAGCCATAGCAGCAGCAGTAATAACTGAACACTAACTACATGCCAGTACTGACTTAGTCATTTTTGAGTAGTATTTACTTCTCATAACAACTGTCATTTGCATATTAGAGAAAAAGAAACTGAAGTTCATAAAATGTAAATATTTTGCTAAAGTTAATATAGCTAGTAAGCAATGGTATTGGGGTTCCTTTCCAAAAACGAATCCTTTCAGATTTACTTAGAAAAAAAATTTTTTTTTTGCCACTTCTCCAGTTGTGTAGTAAAGACTGTGAGATGCCGGGAGGACGTAAACTTGTGCAACTGTGTTTAATCCATGATTTCCCAAATGCCGTGTCCATAGGTTGTATCCCAGGAGGCATTTTAGGGGACTCCTGCCTGTTACGCAGCCAGCCTTTTCCTTCATCCTGAGATTCATGCCCTCCCTCCCCGTCCTCCCCGCGCTCTCTATCCCGAGCTGGTTCCTTATGCACAGATCCCGCCCTGGCAGGGCCACCTGAACTCTCATCTCCTCCCCCAGTGCCTCAGGCAGCGGCAGTTTCTCCCTGTCTTGATCTCCTCAAGGCTCTAGCAAACCCTTTTCCTTGACCTGTGTCATATCCTAGCTTGAATTAGGGTAGTTAATCATTAAACTGTGTCTCCCAGTAGACAGCGGCCTCCTCTGGCACTGCATGAGTCTCCAGCTGCATGTGGTGCTGGGCCCCACGCTGGAGCTGGCAGTTCGTACTCCTGAATGTTGTTGACTGCATGTCTGTTGAAGAAAGGAACTTCCATTAACTTTGTCTCACTTCTTCTACCCTTTACGTGGTCCTTACACAGACTTGCTGGTCAGCTTTTTCTGGAGGTTGAGTTGACTGCCCTGGATATCATGTCTAGCTTCAGCAGGAAGCTGTAAGAAAAGATGAGTGGTACTGGTTTTCTATCATCAAGTAGGATGCTTGAAATTTCAAGAAAAATAAAGACGCAAGTAAAAGGGGGAGGGAAGAGATCTCTTTCTGAACGTGCCTCATTCTCCCCTTCCCTTCATCCCGCCTCCCTTTGTTCCCTCTTCCCTCCCTCCATATTCCTTTTCTCCCCCTTCCTCTTTTCCTCCCCACCCTTTCTAGACTGTTCATTAAAAATCCTTCTCCATGCAAGGGTCTGTGCTGGGTGTCAAGGATATAGCATGACTCCCTCCCCTCACTGAATTCAAAGACCAGTACTTCCTATAAGGAAGGATTTGGCCACTAAGAAAAACAGTTTGTGCCATTTATACTAATAACTGGAAAAACTAGGTTTCAGGTGTTTTTAAAAATTCCTTTTCCTGTTGGCGTTGAGGAGGTTATCCACAGGTCAGAAAATCATTTCCCTCTTTAAAGCTGCCTTATACTATTGCTGACATTTCTGGTGAAGTGTCAGAAAATTTTATGCCCAAGCAGAACTGGTAGAGAGCCAGAAATCAGTAGATTTTGCTTTGGGTGCAAATATTTTATTGAGGATGGAAAAAAGTTGTTTTCTCTGATTTACAGCTCCTGCAAACATAAAGTGGGATCTATATTTAGAAATGGTTTTGAACCTTTGAGATGTAGCCAGGGATTGGTTCTTGCACCTTTCCGAACCGGCCTTGGTGGGACTTGCCATGGCTAATGTTTTGCTGAGCCAGCTCCAATTTGTAGAACTAGGTCTTTAAACTCTGTATTATTTTTACTGTTTAACTTCTGCTTAAGTTCTTGCTGTGGCACTCCGAGATCTGTACCTTCCAGAATGGTGAATAGGATGGAAGGAACGCAATTTGCATTGTAGTGTGAATATTTTATAGTGCAGTGTATTTCCGAGGTTCCTCGAAATAAGTAAAACCATTCTCAACTTGCAAATCTGTTAAAACAATGACAGCAGGAAAATCGAGAGAGAGTCCTGGGTAGGCCTATTAAGTCCTGGCCCCTGAATAAGAGATGTCAAGTTGGTAGAGGTAACGATTCATTTATATTTTTAAAAATCTTTTCTTTTCCCTTTTCCTTCCCCTGCTCCTGGGTTTTGGTTGGTGCTACCATATGGATGAATATCAGCAAATAGTAAATCTCTCAAGATCTGTTAGCCTTTTCTGTAAATGTTGAGAAGGGGAAGGAATTTTAGAAAAATGGTTTCTCAGTATTATTATAAATCACTTTCTAGAAAAATAATATCTTGTTTCCTTTATATGGCTTTTCTTATGAAATGTGAATTCTGTCACTTCATTATCCACAATACCAGCCTGTGCTGTAGAGAAACCTATCCACCTAGTGACTGGAGCTTTCTTCCATATTGGGTAAAGGTGCTTGGACTTTTCACACTGTGTAATGTCACATTTACGTGAAGCCTACATTTTGGGGGAACCTGTTTAAAAATGAGTGAGTACTGAGTGTGTTCCTCTGAAGAAACTACTTTGTTGTTGATATATCTTAACAAAGGCTTTGGAAATTTTCTTTGAAGGTAATTCTGATGATTTTTATATTTGTCACTCTAAATTTAATGAATACTATATAGTTAAAAATCATTTATAATATTAAAAGTATAATAGAATTGTCATCATGCTGTCGCTTCAGTCGTTTCCAGCTCTTTGCAAACCCAGGGACTGTGTAGCCCTCCCAGCCTCCTCTATCCATGGGGTTCTCCAGACAAGAATACTGGAGTAGGGTTGCTATTTCCTTCTCCAGGGTATCTTCTAGACCCAGTGATCAAACCTGTGTCTCTTATGTCTCCTGCATTGGCAGGTGGGTCCTTTAACACTAGAGCCACTCTTTGTTTATATAATATTAAATAAACATGAAAAGTAGAATAGAATAGTACGGCAGAAATTGGCTGGTTTTTCTAGGGATGCAACTATTTAATGGAGATGGAAAAAAGTTCTTTTTCCTAGATCGTAGCTCCTGCAAAAAGTGGGTTATATAGAACAATTTTTTTGTAGAAAAACTTGAGAAACTATAGAGTAGGTGGGAAAAATGGGAAAATGGAAACAAATTTCCCGTTGTAGAATCTCTTTTTGCTCCTTTTTCAGCCCAGGAACAGTGAGACTTAGGTTTTAACTCCAGTTTGCCCATTGATTTTTTTTTCCTTCCATTTTTTCTAATTGGTAACATTGTTAATATAAGTGTTGTCATTATTGGCATGTACAGCTGAGTATACAATAACTTACGCTTTACAATAATTTTTTCAAGGAAAGCTAAAAATGTGTGATTCTCACAGCATGTTGAAGAACTGTACTATTTCTTGTAAGACCCCACACATAACTGTGAAGATGTAATGTGAATATAAGTAACTCTTGAGACATTTTTATGTGGGGTAAGGGCAGAACTTCATGCAGAGAATTGCTTTCCAAAATTTTATTTCATGTCCTAGAAAAATATATTTAGAAAGTTTTGAGAATGTAATCACCACCTTTCTCAGATTGGAAAGTGAAGTAAGGGAATAGTCTCTCTCTGGTTTTTGGTATTGGTCAACTGGAATATTCCCATGGCTGGACAGATCTCGACTTGGTGTGTGAGTTGAAGTGTAAGAGAGTGGTTTTAAATTTAACTTCAGAGTCCTGTGCTGTTTAATCATATGTCAGTTTGATGGTTCCAAGGACAGCATGATATGTTGCTCACAGATAATTACTGTGGAGAGAATGAGTTGGTATAATAATGAATAGCTGGAGAATCTTCTGATAACCTGTGATGAGTGGGCCTTGGTGAGAAACACTCACTGGGCAATTGGCACATAGGTGTCCTATCACTTTGCTGAGTGTGGGTGCTCTTCTGCTAGTTAAACATGCAAAGTAGGGGCTTTTTAGGGATTCTTGGGCAGATAAAAAAGCACTACTCTTTGATTTTACATGTGTTAGCTATCTCAGACCTGCTATTACTTTATGTTAGCATTTCACTCATAATCCAGATTATTCAAACTGATATTTGTTGTCAGGATATTACATGTAGAAAATTAAATAAACTCTAATCTAAGAAACAACATCAGCATTTCTGTGGAATGCCAGACACAAGTCCTCATGTCTTTAAGCTTATCCCCATGTCTGTAAAATGGAGACAGTTGTATTACAGCTCCTCTCATGAACTTACGGTCAAGACACATGTTCAGTGTGGAGCACACTCTGGCACAGAGCAGATGTTCATTAAGTGGTGATGGTTGTGGTTGTCATGGTTATGGACATGTTGAAGGTTTTCCTGCTGAGAGTAATGGAGTTCGTGCAAGAGAGAAGTAGAAGATGATCCTGTCGAGGCAGCTTCCATGCTTACCTAGTTGGAAATAACTGAGTTGCTGGGATAAAGACTGTAGACTTTTTTCTCCCATAAGCCACTGAGAGATTTTGAGGGAAAGGTTAAAAACAGCATCATTCTTCTGAATACTGAATCCTTTATTCCTGAGAGATATGAACACGTGAACTAGAAAATGTCATGCTTATTGAAAAGTAATGTATGTATATGTGTCTACATGTATATATATATATATATATATATATATTTATACACACACACACATACTTATAAGTTAATTGACTCAGTACATGTTTGTCTTACATAAGGTTGCCTTACATTAGGTTTTTCTTAAACTAGGAAACTGGATAGCCAGGATTCGGCCACAACCTTTTTATATCCATACATAAAAGTACAGATACTTAGTTCAGAGGACAGGCCAAGTACCCAAGTGTGTCCCTTCATCCATTTATTTTCTTTATTTATTAACTTATGCACTTTCATAAGTAGTAATTGTACATCTGCTTTGTTCCAGGTACTGTGGTATAACTAAACCAGTTCCTGAAAGTAGCATCTAGAGAGATGGAAGCAAATAGATAGGATTTGTAGTATATTTATGCATGTGCCATAATATAATATACACTGTTCTGCACTTAAATTTCCTTTATTTTAAACAAAATATCTTTACAGATCTTCTCATATTCATACATAAAAGCTTTGTGTTCCTTTTTACCTCTATATACAGTTCCATTGTGCCTGTCTCCTCCTAAAGGACTTATAGATTGTTTCAAGTCTTTCCCTTTCATGCAGACTGCTATGATTAATAACTCACTAGCCTTAATTTCCTATATATGTATATATAGGAATATATCTGTAGGATAAATGTATAGATGTGAAATTGTAAGGACAATGCATTTCTAGTTTTGCTACATTTTGCTGGTTGCCTTCTACAGAGACTAAACCATTTAGTCCTATGAGCAGTATGTAAGATTGTTTCCCCACCCCCTCTCACACTAACTCTGTCAATGCTGTGTGGTTTATAAGCTTTTTCACCTCTGTCAGTATGGAAGGTGAACCATGGCATTTAAGTGTATTTTTCATTTGCTCTTATCTTATTACCTGTGAAGTTGTTCATCTTTAAGTATGTTAATAATTTTTCATATTTATTTGTTGGCCTTTTTCTTATTTATTTGCAGAAGCTCTTTGTATATTACAAAAATGACTCATTTGTCTGTAATTTGAATTTTAAATGCTCCCCCAGCTATTTTGTCTTTTTTTTTGTTGTTGTTGTTGTTATACATAAATGTTAAGAACATTTTGAGATAGTCAAATGTATTCAGTATTTTATTTAATGTCTTTTGAATTTTGTGTCATAGTTAAAAAACTCTTCCACACAAGAGTATACGAACAATTGTCCTGTGAATTCTTTGGTATTTTTATGGTTTGATTTTCTATATTTAGTCTTCAGACCATCTGGAATTTATCTTACTCTAAGGTATAAAGTATGGATATAACTTTATTTCTTTCTAGGTCAAGTGAAGTTTAAATATTATTTCCTCTGTTTGCCTTTAACTGGAGCTAGCCCAGTTCAGGTTAGTTTTGTCTTCTACAAATTCTTGTAACTTCCCAGTAGAACACGAGGCACAGTCTTAATTCTTGTTCAACGTTTGTCTTTTAGTCTAGAGTGGAACTTCCATTTGGAAAGGACCTGTCTTAATTCATCCAATGCCTGTAAAATAGTGGACACTTAATAAATATTTATAAAATGAGTTAATAATGTGAGTTGTAAAGATCTGAAGTTATGAGGAGGTAGAAATTATGATTAACCAGAAGCTGTGGAAAAGGAATGCAGAAAGGAATGTGAGTCATTGAGGCTCACGTAGACGGGGAACCAAGTCAACGGGGTAGTAGGAGCTTGTCTCACCCTTGCCGTACAGGACAGTAAGCCAAGCCTGTGTGGAGTCACTTGGACCTCAGATGGCTTTCCCATACCCTGCTCTCCTGCTCTGTGAGAATCCAGGCAGAATATCTTTTTTTCCTTCTTCTTCTTCGGAAGCTTAATTTCTCAGCTTTCTCTTGGTTCAGTGAGACTTACCTACATGATTGAGATGGTTGCAGGATATAGGGACAAGTGTGGAAACTATGTCAGGAGAAGAACAGAAAGTTTTTGTCCAGGCTGTGTGTTTTAGATGTTTTTTGATAGCTAGGTAGGCCTGTCCAGTAGGCATGTTGGAATGAAAAATCTGGAACTGGAGAGTTGAGGCATTACCCATGGAAGAGTATGGCAAATTCTGTATGAATGTCTTGGGCATCCAGAAGAGTAATGAGTAGGGAAAATTTCTATGAACATGATAGTATTTGTGCTGAAACAGAAAAATGGAAACGATTTTATCAGATAAAGAACTAGGTGAGGAGCATGAGCAAAGACAGAAGAGGTGGGAAGGTAGAATGCATGCTCAGTGGAGAGAATGGGTTTCTACAACTTAGGCTCTGGAGTGCAGGAGGAGGTGAACAATAAGGGTTTCCCTAGACCGGGAAAACCTTGAATGCTCAGCTAAAGACTCTGAACTTTATGAGCCTGGGAAGAGCATAGTCAGGTGTATCTTCTAGAATGATTAATTCTGTAACAACTCTGTTCTGGAAGGGTAGGCAGTAGCCCAAGCTAGAAGAAACCATAGCGCTGAAACAAGGTGGTGGCCACAGAGGTGAGGAGGAAGTAAGAGGTTTAAGAAATGCAAGGTTAATTAATAAAACAAGCAAGCAGATAAAACACAAAAATCCTCAGCCTATATAGTTTAACAACGGCCAACACAACAGGAAAAACAAGCAGATGAAACCTAGCTACTGTCATGATAGAAAGAAAGCAAAGGTGTGGAGGCAGATACTTTGCTCAAGCAGTCTGTGGTTGCAGGCTGTGGTTGCTCAAGCAGTCTGTTGCTGCTATAGCAGCAAAAATAAGAAAAGACTTAGTTGACTACTTATTTGGTGCTAGGCATGGTGCTATACATTCTCCAAGGTTTATCTAAGATTTTCTTTATAGAAACTCCAACAGCAGATGCCATTTGTGAAATTATTAGTCTCATTTGTGAACTGAGGACAGCAAGGCTCAGAGAAGTTAAGTAACTTGCCTTCTATCACACAGCTATTAGTGGGGCCAGGATTTGAACTCAGCTGTTCTGATTCCAGAACCCAGAATCAATCACTGTGTCTTATTTTGCAGTAAGACTTTTTGTGTTAGGATAAATTGGTTTGGCCCAGGAACCTCCTGGTACTATAGGGACCACTCTTTAATGTGCTTCTTTTGGGATGGAAAGCTATTTCTATAATACAAAGGATTCCAAGCATTGATGAAAACCTCTTATAATGGAAGTTGAGAAGTTGTTTGTGTTGGCAGTTCCAGCAGCCTTTTTTGAGCTGCTGGTCTGAGTCTTCACTCTCTCTTGAGCAGGAATGTGGAATTTCTTTTTTTGAAGTGAGTTTGAGGCGGCCTGGTGAGTGCACCGCCATACAGGCAACAGCAGCTTTGTAGGTTGGAGACGGTCATCAGCTCTGGACTGGTTTCAAGAAACATGGATGGCAGAAACGGGGAAGACCTCAGACCATCCATCCTCCTGCCTGCTTAAGACAGTTCCTGGTGGGGAATTCTGGGGAAGCAGCCAAGAGAAAAGATGTATTTCCAGGAGGGGTTTTCTGCCTCTTCCAGGAATCATTCTTGGGGCAGTGTTTCATGGCCCCACACAGTAAGATCAGAGAATCCCAGCAGCATAAAAGCTGCGAAGAAATGAAGTCCTTTTTTGTGATATATGATGATGTTCCTTTTGGAAAACAAAAGAGCTCTCTGATAGAGAGATGGCCCTCTCTGCAGCACAATATCTGTGTCTCCCTTGATCTTGTCTCAGACAAGTGGGAGGGTTGGCAGTACATAACAAAGACTAAGAATTCAAACTCGTGAACTAGTTCCCTTGTCCAGGCAGTAATCATTCTATGGAATCATTTCTCCCTCATCATTGTGTTAGGTCAGGGTAGATATCATGCCATCAAAATGCAAGGCCTTCCTCCTACAGAGCACAGAATTTTTAAGCCTTTAACTTTGAAGCTTTAATGACTTCATCTGTATACCTGGTGGAAAGGATCTGTGTTGGCTTCTCAGTTCTTACAGCTGCTGGGGAGAGGAGTATTTCTTCTCTATTGTTTGTCAGTTTATTTGGTTTACCTTCTCATCTCTCACAGACTTTTTACTTTTGTCCAGCCCTCTAAAATGAAGAAGTCTGGGTACAGTGAATAACATAGCTTTCTTTTCTAAATTTTAAGTGTTATTGACAGATTGTTCTTTTATCATATCATCAACAACTAAAAGACCATTAAAAGCACATTAGACTTTTAAAAGACCCTATATTTTTAACATAATTTTGGGGAAAGGTAATTCTATGTGTCTTTCTTTGAAAACTCAGCTGCCATTCATTCAGCACGTTCCATGGGCCAGGTTCTATACAAAACAGTGATGTGAAATATTTTTTTCATTCCACAACAATGCTGTAAGAAGGAGAGTAACAGTTTACCACAGGGAGATGAGTAAACTGTGGCTTAGTGAGGTCATTTGTGAACTTCTCAAGGTCACTCTGGATTTGAGCCCAGATTATCTCAAGAACAGAGGACGTGTGGATAAACCATACATGGATGCTCCCTTATGTGACATAATAAAAACTGTTAAAATGTTTTCATTGTGATGGCAGTGGGGAACAGGATTGTGTTTTAGAAGGATGCCTACCTTGTGTTTCCAATACAACCACAATTGTACTCCACCCATCCTCGCATTTACTTGGCATTTAGTCTTGGAACTGGTATAAAGTCTGCCTATTTTAAGATAAAAACCTCCCTGGCTCATTTGTCATGTGTCTAAACCACCACATTTCATTCTCTTATTTCTTCTTTCCATTCTAGGTACTGTTGTCCTCATGGGTCATTTGCAATAGCCTCTACAAAGTCATAGTCTGTCCCTACGTTCTACTCCAGATAAAATCAGCGAGGCAGTGCCTTCTGCCTAGAACTGCTTGTTGCCTTCTCACACACTGGGCCAAACAGCAGACTGTATGTTTGGCTTATGAAGTCCTCTACACGCTAATCCTGGGTTGCTTTCAAGTCTTATCTTAAAGCCCAGCATACACACAGAGCCCCTCCACCTCCTTCTTTTCTACCTGCTTGAATTACTGAATTTTTTCTTATTCCCTACGCTTCCTAGACCTTTCCCATCTTTCTGTATTTGTACATACTCTTCCCATTGCTTAAATGCTGGTTTCCTCCTCATTTCATGCAAAGCTCCTGCTCATGTTTGAAGTCCCAATTCACATGTCACCCTCTTATTCCTCTTAAAAATCAGTAGTTCCACTTTGTGTTCTGACAGCACTTACTCAATGTTGTAAAAAGCACTTTTGTTATTTTTCAGCTATATGTTTCTCCCTTCTACTAAACTTTGAACTGTTTAATGATAAAGACAATTTCCTTTTCATCTTTGTGTCTTCTTTTCATGGCACATGGTTATTGCTCTATAAATATTTGTTGGATGAATAAATGGGTAAATGGATGGAAGGACTGTGGGAGAACAGCTAGATTGGCAGTGGAGAAAGACAGGAGCTATTTCAGTGTCTGGATAAAGAAATCAAAGGTGTGAGCTAAGATAGCAGCAGTAAGAATAGAGAGGAGGTAACTGTTTTGATAGACACTTAAAATTAAGTGAAAATGGCTGATCATGGTGATCCATTTCATGTGAAGTGTTGGGAGATGGAGGACTTATTCCTCCTTGACTCCCAATCTTGGATGACTTTGGAGGAGAAACTGCAGAAGAAGTAAGGTGATTTTGGACTTGGGAGAGGGCACAGTTGAGAATTTAGTTTTTAATCCATTGAGATTCTATGTGGGATATCCATGCAGTGTTGTTGCGCTGACATGTGAAAATTTGAGAAATTGACGGATTCTTGCTCCTCCAGTGGATGGGGTTGCAGTTTGTTGCTTGACATTCCCTCTTTCAGCTCCACTGTCTCCCTCTGGCCCCTTTATCCACATTCCAGTGTATACATTCCTTCCATGGAAAGATGTTGAAGACATATTGCAAAATATATAAAATTCTCTGTTGTATTTTCAAAGCAGGATACATGTCTGTGCATTATGCATAAAAAATTTCTGGAAAGATTGGCAAAATCCCCTGATACCAGAAGTGCTTATTGGGGGAGGTGGAGAGGGTATAAATTTTCTTTTTCTTTTTATAAATTATTTTGTACTATTTAATTTTTTAAATACTAGCAGGTATAGTTTTCAAATTAAGATATAATTCATGCACATTAAAATTTTCTCTTTTAAAGTGTATAAATTCAGTGGTTGATGTTACATTCACGTTTCACGATCATCACCACTGTCTTATTCCAGAACTAAATTTTTGTCACCTCAGAAAGAAACCCATATTCATTAGCAGGCACACTCATTTCCTCAGTTATTTCTTCCCTTCCCATAGCTCCTAATCTACTTTCTGTCTCTATGGATTTGCATATTTGAAGCATTTTGTATACATGGGGTCATATAATATATGATATTTTGTAACTTAGCTTCTTTTACTTAGCATAATGTGTTTGGAATTCATTCATGTTGTTTGTTTCAGTACTTCATTCCTTTTTATTGCTTAATAACATTCCATTGTAGGTATATACCAGTTTTGTTTATTCATCACCTAATCAACTTCTGGGCTGTTTGTAGTTTTAGCTATTATGAATATGCTGCTATGAACATTGACAAGCAGGTGGCTGTTTGAATATATGTTTTCATTTCTTTTGAGTATATACCTAGGAGTGGAATTGCTGCGTCATATAGTAACTCTGTGCTTAACTTCTTGAGGAACTGCCAAATCGTTTTTCACAGAGGTTGTGCTAATTTTACATTGCCACCACCAACATATAATTGTTCCTATTTATTCTCATTCTTACCAACATGTCTTATTGTTTGCCTTTTTGATCATAGGCACCCTGGAATTATGGAGTGATATCTCATGGTGCTTTTGATTTGCATTTCTCTAATGACTAGAGATACTGAATGTCTTTTCATGAACTTACTGTCTATTTCTGTATCTTCTTTGGAGAAATGTCTATTCAAATCCTTAGCCCATTTTCAGTTGTATTTGTCTTTTTATTGTTGATTTGAAAGAGTTATTTATATATACTGGATACTAGACCCTTATTATATATAGGTTTTCTTATGTTTTTTTGTGTACTGGTAATTTTATACTTATATTTACTATGTTCTATTAAAAAGATTGGGCTTCCCTTGTGACTCAGCTGGTAAAGAATCCACCTGCCATGTGGGAGACCTGGGTTCAATCCCTGGGTTGGGAAGATCCCCTGGAAAAGGGAAAGGCTACCCACTCCAGTATTCTGGCCTGGAGAATTGCATGCACTTTATAGTCCATGGGGTTGCAGAGTCAGACATGACTGTGTGACTTTCACTTTGTCACTTTATTAAAAAGATTGTCCAGTACACAATAACTGACATTTTGAAATAATTAAGTGATATTTTAAATAATAAAATGGCAATTTAAATAATAAATTAATAGCTTTAAAAATTATGCTCTCAGGGAAAGTAAGTGAATTTATACAATTACAATATGCTGCTTACAGGTTACCAGCTGACAGTTTTACCTTGGCACTGCTTTTTCAAGGTTTCCATGAAATAGGATTAGGGACAGTTTACCAAGTATTAACAACTTATTCAAAGTGTAATCTAGACCTGAGACATATATAGTCCTACAAAAACACATGTGGTCACTTACATCAAATAGATGCTTACCCTCTTTGGGTGATGGCTTAGCTACATTTGAAATGGACTTTATCATGAATATTCACTGAGCTTTTGTCTATTGATATGACCAAACTTCAAATTTTGAGCCCCTTCCAAGCAAATAATTTGCCCATTTAAATGCTCAGGGTATGGCCTCATTTTATAGTGCCATAAAACAAAATTTAAAAAGCCTCTCTAGAGAGCTGTGATTACCATTTTTTCTTTAGTTGTTAGCCAAGCGAATAAATATTCTTAGCAGTTCTGTCATCACATGTCATATAAAACTAGACCTAATGTTAAGATCTAAGAGAGGATCCCAAGTTCTACAGCCTTCTATGCAGCTTGAGAGGAAGAAGTGATCCACCTGATCCATCAAACACTTGGATCTTCAGAAGCAGGGCTTAGCACACCCTCCCCGTGACTCCACGAAGGGTGTCAGAAGGGGCCCTTGAAAAGGTTTGGCTTGCTGCGGATAGGCTGGCTGGCTGCTCAGGGAAGTGAAGTTATAACTGTGTGGCCCCGGGGTGCTATATGTTCCCAGCTGCCACTGAGCGAACACTTGGCTGTGGTTGAAGATAGTCACACAAGCCTCTCTTCCACCATATAACACTGTCTTCCATCATATATATGTATTATTTTTTTTCCAATTCCTGACCAATGTCTTTCCAATCTTCCTGCTTCCCTGGCTCCCCAGCATCCCTCCTTGGGTTCTCCAGCACAGGATCTCTCTTTTCAAAGGTCTCCATTAAAGCCTGGGACCTTTGTCAAACTCTTGACAGCTAGTAATTCATAAAGGAAAAATGAATTACCTGAGTTTTAGCATAGGTGTAGGGCAAGAGAGTTGTTTGGAAGTGACTGCTGTAGGCTGTTAAGACAGCTACTTAGCTTTTAGGGCTGTCATGAGAGGGATGAAAAGTAATGAGTTAACCTGCTAAGAATTTGGCCATTTTAATCATTAGAGTCTGGGTATACTTTGTCTCCATTTATAGGGAGTGGGGAAACAGTTATCTTGATAAGCAGGGATTTATCTCACCCCACTTCTCAGTGGCTGCCTGGACTCAGAGTAGAATGGACTCCTTTATGTAGCAAGGGGAATGGGCATGCTTTGCATGAGTAAGAAAAAGAAAAAAACTCATTGGTATTTTTTCAAAGTTCTTATCAGCAAAGAGCATTACCGAGAAACCCAATAGGGTAGTGATGACATTGAGTTTTATTCCTACCAGGAATGCACAGATGGCTGGAGTTAGAAGCTATTCATTTTTAGCACATATCTCTCATTAATGTTAATAGAAATTACAACAGACCCATCAAAGGGGAAAAATAGAGGAGAGTCTGCTGTATCAAATAAACGGACATCATTTTTGTGCAAAAGTCACATACTTTGAATAATTCCTTTCTGTAATTATAACTTCCTGTAGTTAGTTTATTCTTCTTTCTGAATTTGTATGTTGTCATTGGTATTTTTAATGACCTGAAGAAAAGCATTTCAGCAAACTGCCCAGGTCTGAGACTTATAATTAGTCATTGCAGCTTGTGGGATCTTTTGTAAATAACTCAATGGAGATGTGTTTCTACATAAAAGTTCCCTTTGATTAATTACCCAGGAAATGCTTCCAGCTCATAGATATTTGTAAATCTGTGTCATAAAATACTCCATTCCTAACAGTTCAGTCAGTGAGAAACTTGTGATTTTTTTTTTTAAACCAACATGTGTTTAGGTGTTGCCAGGACTTTAATCAGTTTCTACCAAACAACAGTATGGAAACTAATTGCCAGCAGCCAGGACATCTAGTTCCTAGTTATTTTACCTCTATATTCAGGGCGGAAACAGAAGATTCAAATTAAAATGTAGTATTTAAAAATGAAAAGAAAGTTCAAATAGAAATAAATTCAATTAATTAAAAATGCAAACAACATAGGACTTGAATTCACCATGGTACAAAATTTTAGTAAAAATTTAATGCATTATTTTCTAATAGCACATTGCCTTCCTCATGGGGTGAACTTTGGATATGCTGAATTTATAGGATTTCTGGTTTCTTCAATTGGGAAAGAAGAAAATCTTTTTTACTTCTGATCTCCTCTTTGGATGAAGAAGAATTCTGATTTTAAAAGGTGATTTTATAAGTTCAACAAATGGACTTAGTGCTAAGAATCACTGCATAGGGTGAAGAGTGAGGTTAAGGCCACTTGGCAGAGCAAAACACCTACTTTTGGCAAATGACTTTATTTTCCCTACTTTACCTTGAATCTTAAATGTTTTTATATTCATCTAATTAATATTGAAGGTATTTTTTCTCATAACAGTAGAAAAAAAGAATCTGACATTACCTATTGGTGTAGAAAAATCAGTTTATACAGTGTAACTTTAGTTCTTCTGTCTAAATTACCCTATGTGAAGGTGGCTCAGTCATGTCCAACTCTTTGTGACCCCAGGGACTATACAATCCATGGAATTCTCCAGGCCAGAATATTGGAGTGGGTAACTGTTCCATTCTCCAGGGCATCTTCCCAGCTCAGGATTGAACCCAGGTCTCCCACATGGCAGGTGGATTCTTTATCATCTGAGCCACTAGGGAAGCTCTGAGATACTGGAGTCAGTAGCATATCCCTTCTCCAGCAAATCTTCCTAACCCAGAAATTGAACCAGGGTCTCCTGCATTGCAGGTGGATTCTATACCAGCTGAGCTACCAGGGAATCCGAAATTACACTATAGGTATATTTAATAGTCGTTCATCACTATCCCATAAGTGCCCTTTATAAAATGTTATTAAACTTCAGTTATTCCCCAAACCTTAGCCCTTCACTGGGTAAATGGGTTCCTTGGACGCTACATGAGGAAGGTTTCCTCTTGTCTTTCCATCTTTCTTCATAATCTCAAAAGTTTTTAGTCTCTTGTAGAAATGCCTGCAGTGCAGGAGACCCTGGTTCAATTCCTGGGTCAGGAAGATCCCCTGGAGAAGGGATAGGCTACCCATTTCAGTATTCTTGGGCTTCCCTGGTGGCTCAGATAATAAAGAATCCACCTGCAGTGTGGGAGACCTGGGTTCAATCCCCTGGAGGAGAGCATGGCAACCCACTCCAGTATTCTTGCCTGGAGAATCCCCATGGAAAGTGGAGCCTGGCAGACTACAGTCCATGAGGTCGCAAAGAGTCGGACACGACTGAGCGACTAAGCACAGCACAACAGTGTCTTTTTTCAAAACAGAGTCTTTGCCTAAAGGAGGAATGCCTTCACGGGCACTTCACAAGTGTGTGTGTGTGTGTGTGTGTGTGTGTGTGAAATAACTAAACAAGCATGTAGGTATATTGGTGTATATGTTTATGTGAAATAAATGGAAGTAGCCTGTGTGCATGCAGGCGCAGTTGCTCTGTCATGTCCAACTCTTCACTACCTTATGGACTATATAACCTGCCAGGCTCTTCTGGGGCAAAGGGCAGGAGAAGAAGGGGGCGATAGAGGATGAGAGGGCACTCAGTCAATGGACATGAATTTAAGCAAACTCCAGGAAATAGTGAAGGCAGGGAAGCCTGGAGTGTTGCAGTCCATGGGGTTGCAAAATCATTGGCACAACTTAGTGCCTGAAGAATGGCATATATGTGTGTGTATCTTCTGATGTGAGAAATGCAGCATTTGCTGTGTTTTTTTGTGATGAGAGGAGAAGATGTTTGGCACTGCTGATGGGAAGTGGTGGTGACATGGCTTGGGGAAAACAGTCTCATATCTGGGTAGTGGTACTTTTGTTTGTTTGTAGTGGAAGGTTTATCCTGGTTAGCACTAATGAGAAATTAGCAAGCAAAGTAAATCCAAGAATAGAAATGATAGTTAAGGAAAATAACTTGAGTTTTGGAATATAACAGATTGGGATAGAACTCAGCTCTTTCAAATGGAAGAGTCCTCTAAGCATGTTGGTTAATGGCTCATCCTCAAGTTTATTGTCTGTAATAGGGATAACAATATCTGCATCACAGAGTGGTTTTGAGGATTAAACATGTACATTGTTTAGTCCAGAGAAATGCTGAGAAAATAACTTCCTTCTATAGCACACATACTGAGTCTTGGTGGCTGCTCTATGGGTTTTAGATGGGCTTCCCTGATAGCTCATTGGTAAAGAATCTGCCTGCAATGCAGGAGACCCTGGTTCGATTTGGGTCTGGAAGATCCGCTGGAGATGAGATAGGCTACCCACTCCACTATTCTGGCCTGGAGAATTCCCTGCTCAGCTGGTAAAGAATCTGCCTACAATGTGGGTTTGATCCCTGGCTTGGGAAGATCCCCTGGATAAGGGAAAGGCTACCCACTCCAGTATTCTGGCCTGGAGAATTCCATGTTCTCTATAGTCCATGGGGTTGCAAAGAGTTGAACACAACTGTGTGACTTTCACTTTCACTTTAGATGGAAAAATATTCCTAAAAGTTGGGCCACTCTGCTTCATGGAGCTCCAGAAGCATTGCTGTCCAAATGGAAATTAGAAAGGAGATGAAAAACTAGATGCTCAGGATCTTCCTACATCCCTCCTAGTAAAGATCCTATGACAACTCTAGTATGGAGGGTTGGATCTCTAAGAGAAATGGGGTCAGGGAAGGGGAAGCATTAGAGGGAAGGTTGATGATCCTGTGGTGGGGAATCTGCAGGTAGGCTCTGGAGGAGGTCACTGTGTTTCAGGAAACTTCCTGTAGCAGACAGAAGTCTAGGCTGGCTCTTGGTATTCTCTGATTGTTTTGGTTTGAGTAATCATGATCAAGTAGAAGACCTTTTCACAGTGGCAATTCAGAGAACAGGAGTGCATTGATTCACTGGAAGGATAGATGGGATGAAATCTGTCCAAATATATACTATGAAGTGGCTGGGAGTGGTCCTAACTTACATAACAGAGCTAAGTCCTGCTCCATAAACTCAGGGAGTCAAGAAATGCCACATCTTTAAATCTTTATTGCTTTTAAAGCAACTTAAACTCCAGACTTGAGGCACACAACCAGTAGGGCAAAAGCAGATGTATGATCCAAATGCCACCTCCAGAAGCCTTCAATAACCCCGTCACACTGCCTCCTGAGGTCTGAACTTTTAATGGTAAAACTGAGATAACCCAGGACTTCAGATAGGTTCCATCTTCATGGCATGAAGTCCCAGGGCATGGTGTTGAGGGTATGTGGGCCTTCTTTCAAGAAACTTTGTCCAGCACACAGTATCCTTTAACAGGTGTCACTGAGCAAAGGTGTCTGTTCCTATAGTAAGCCAGCCTAGATGTATGGAGAACCTAAGCCGCTTTTACTGTTGTTATTATTTTCCTAATCATTAAAATTACTCTAAGGTGTTTATAGATCCCTTACTGTATGTCAGGCATTCTCCATGCCTTTTCTCACTCTTATTTTTCCTTTGAGTGTAGTTTTACTATTAATATACTATTCTGTGGATAAGGAAACAAGAAAAGTAATTGTAGGTCCTTCAGTGAAAAAATGGTTCATCTGCATTTTGAACCCATGCAGTCAGGTGCCAAGTCATTCTGTCCCATTGTCACTTTGGATTTGTCACTAGATGAAACTACTGGAGCTAAGCCAGGGCCCTCCTGATTCAGCCTGGATGGCCTGTTGGTACTGCTTTTGAAAAGCGAAAGAAAGGCATTGTTCTGCTTTCAAGCAGAATCTCCAGGTTGGTTGGGGCTACAATTTCTTAAGGGGAAAACAAAGGTCAACCATCTACACCTCCGGGGGATTATGAAGATGCTGAATTACAGTGGAGGGTGCATTACCTTAGTACTCAACATGGAGACATTTCAAGAAGCTCTCACTGAGGAAGCCTGGGGACCAGCTTAGTGGCAACCAGACCTAACTGCTTGTATCTCAGCTGGCAACCCCCAATGACACTGAAGGTCTTAGACATGAGTGAGTGTGTGCAAGTCACTGAACTGCTCTGAGCAATAATCTCAGTAATCTCACCTGCCATATGGGAAAGACAGAGACATAGTTCCTGTTCCTCTTGGTTTTTAATGCTGTATCAGTCATTTCCAACTGATATCTTCGTTTTTTTTAATTGCATGTTTAAAAATTAGGATGCTTGTAGTACAGAAGAAAATTTATGTATTTTATTAGCTATGCCTCTTCTCACTGAACATCCATAGCTTGCAGGTCAAACAAATGATTATACTAATACTTGCTTAGAATGAATCTAAGGCTAAAAGGTATGTAAGTGAAAAACATTTAAAGAGAAATGTTACATAGTAAGTATATGCTGTAACAAAAATCAGTGAGATGATACACTAATGACTGAAGTTTGGGAAACTCTGTTTAACATTATTATTTCTCAGATTGTGTACCTCAGAGCAATAATTCAGCATTAAGATCTTGGGGGGAAAGGATTTGCATCAAGTTAAGTCTAATGAACATCCTACTATGTCCCTTTTTGGAGATTCACAGTTCAGTTCAGTCACTCAGTCATGTCCAACTCTTTGCAACCCCCATGGACTGCAGCATGCCAGGCACTCCTATCCATGACTAACTCCTGGAGCTTGCTCAAACACATGTTCATTGAGTTGTTGATGCATTCCAACCATCTCATCCTCTGTTGTCCCATTCTTCTCCTGCTTTCAATCTTTCCCAACATCAGGGTCTTTTCCAAGGAGTCACTTCTTTGCATTAGGTGGCCAAAGTATGGAGTTTCAGCTTCAGCATCAGTCTTGCAATGAATATTCTGGACTGATTTCCTTTAGGATTGACTGGATTGAACTCCTTGCAGTCCAGGAGACTCTCAAGAGTCTTCTCCAACACCACAGTTCAAAATCATCAATACGTTGGTGCTCAGCTTTCTTTATAGTCCAGCTCTCACATCCATACATGACTACTGGAAAAACCATAGCTTTGACCAGATGGACCTTTGCTGGCAAAGTAATGTCTCTGCTTTTTAATATCCTTTCTAGGCTAGTGGAGGTGATGGAATTTCAGCTGAGCTATTTTAACTCCTAAAAGGTGATGCTGTGAGAGTGTTGCACTCAATATGCCAGCAAATTTGGAAAGCTCAGCAGTGGCCACAGGACTGGAAAAGGTTGGGATTGGATTTCATTCCAATCCCAAAGAAAGGTGATGCCAAAGAGCGTTCAAACTACCCCATAATTGTACTCATCTCACACACTAGCAAAGTAATGCTCAAAATTCTCCAAGTCAGGCTTCAAACGTACATGAACCATGAACTTCCAGATGTTCAAGCTGGATTTAGAAAAGGCAGATCAAATTGCCAACATCCACTGGGTCATCAAAAAAGCAAGAGAGTTCCAGAGAAACATATACTTCTGTTTTATTGACTAAACCAAAGCCTTTGACTGTGTGGATCACAACAAACTGTGGAAAATTCTTCAAGAGATAGGAATACCAGACCACCTTTCCTGCCTCCTGAGAAATCTGTATGCAGGTCAAGAAGCAACAGTTAGAACTGGACATGGAACAGGAGACTGGTTCCAAATGGAGAAAGGAGTACGTCAAGGCTGTATATTTTCATCTTGCTTATTTAACTTGTGTGCAGAGTACATCATGCGAAATGCCAGGCTGGATGAAGTGGAAGCTGGATTCAAGATTTCTGGGAGAAATATCAATAACCTCAGTTACGCAGATGACACTACTCTTATGACAGAAAGTAAAAAGGAACTGAAGAGCCTCTTGATGAAAGTGAAAAAGGACTGTGAAAAAAGCTGACTTGAATCTCAACATTCAGAAAACAAAGATCATGGCATCTGGTCCCATCACTTCATGGCAAATAGATGGGGAAACAATGGAAACAGTGAGAAACTTTATTTTTTTGGACTCCCAAATCATTGAAGATGGTGACTGCAGCCATGAAATAAACAGATGCTTGCCTTTATGGAAGAAAAGCTATGACCAATGTAGACAACATATTAAAAAGCGGAGACATTACTTTGCCAACAAAGGTCTGTCTAGTCAAAGCTATGGTTTTTTCAGTAGTCATGTATGGATGTGAGAGTTGCACCATAAAGAAGGCTGAGTGCTGAAGGATTGATGCTTTTGAACTGTGATGTTGGAGAAGACTCTTGAGAGTCCCTTGGACTGCAAGAAGATCCAACCAGTCCATCCTAAAGGAAATCAGTCTTGAATATTCATTGGAAGGACTGATGCTAAAGCTGAAACTCCAATACTTTAGCCAC
This sequence comes from Cervus canadensis, assembly GCF_019320065.1. Classification (NCBI taxonomy): domain Eukaryota; kingdom Metazoa; phylum Chordata; class Mammalia; order Artiodactyla; family Cervidae; genus Cervus; species Cervus canadensis. The sequence continues at coordinate 15,413,079 of NC_057407.1, read as the reverse complement.
CTGATGTGAAGAGCTGACTCATTGGAAGAGACCCTGATGCTGGGCAAGATTGAAGGAGGGAGGAGAAGGGGACGACAGAGGATGAGATGGTTGGATGGCATCACTGACTCGATGGACATGAGTTTGAGTAGGCTGTGGGAGTTGGTATTGGACAAGGAAGCCTGGAGTGCTGCAGTCCATGGGGTCGCAAAGAGTTGGACATGACTGAGTGACTGAACTGAACTGAGGCTAGTCATAGCTTTTCTTCCAAGGAACAAGCATCTTTTAATTTCATGGCTACAGTCACCATCTGCAGTGATTTTGGAGCCCAAGAAAATAAAGTCTGTCATGGTTTCCAATGTTTCCCTGTTTTTCATGAAGTAATAGGACCAGATGCCATGATCGTCATTTTTTGAATGTTGATTTTAAGCCAGCTTTTTCACTCTCCTCTTTCACTTTCATCAAGAGGCTCTTCAGTTCCTCTTTGCTTTCTGCCATAAAGGTGTTGTCATATGTGTATCTGAGGTTATTGATATTTCTCCCAGCAATCTTGAACCAGCTTGTCCTTCATCCAGTCCAGCATTTCTCATGATGTACTCTGCACATAAGTTAAATAAGCAAGATGAAAATATATAGCCTTGACGTACTCCTTTCCCCATTTGGAACCAGTCTCTTGTTCCATGTCCAGTTCTAACTGTTGCTTCTTGACCTGCATACAGATTTCTCAGGAGGCAGGAAAGGTGGTCTGGTATTCCCATCTCTTGAAGAATTTTCCACAGTTTGCTGTGATCCACACAGTCAAAGGCTTTGGTTTAGTCAATAAAGCAGAAGTATATGTTTTTCTGGAACTCTCTTGCTTTTTTGATGATCCAGTGGATGTTGGCAATTTGATCTCTGGTTCCTCTGCCTTTTCTAAATCCAGCTTGAACATCTGGAAGTTCACAGTTCACATACTGTTGAAGCCTGACTTGGAGAATTTTGAGCATTGCTTTGCTAGCATGTAAGATGAGTGGTTGTGAGGTAGTTTGAACATTCTTTGGCATCACCTTTCTTTGGGATTGGAATGAAAACTGACCTTTTCCAGTCCTGTGGCCACTGCTGAGTTTTCCAAATTTGCTTGCTTATTGAGTGCAGCACTCTCACAGCATCATCTTTTAGAATATAAAATAACTCAGCTGGATTTCCATCACCTCTACTAGCTTTATTCATAGTGATGCTTCCTAAGGCCCACTTGACTTTGGACTCCAGGATGTCTGACTCTAGGTGAGTGATCATACCATCATGGTTATCTGGATCATAAAGATCTTTCTTGTATAGTTTTTCTGTGTATTCTTGCCACTTTTCTTAATATCTTCTGCTTCTGTTAGGTCCATACCATTTCTGTCCTTTATTGTGCCGATCTTTGCATGAAATGTTCCCTTGGTATTGCCAGTTTTCTTGAAGAGATCTCTAGTCTTTCCCATTCTGTTGTTTTCCTCTATTTCTTTGCATTGATCACTGAGGAAGTCTTTCTTATCTCTCCTTGCTATTCTTTGGAACTCTGCATTCACATGGGTGTATCTTTCCTTTTCTCTCTTGCCTTTAGCTTCTCTTCTTTTCTCAGCTATTTGTAAGGCCTCCTCAGACAACCATTTTGCCTTTTTGCGTTTCTTTTTCTTTAGTATTGTTTTGATCACCGCCTCCTATATGAACCGTGTCCATAGTTATTCAGGCACTCTGTCTATCAGATCTGATTACTTGTATTCACAGTGCACTTTTTATAATAGTAAAGGCTCTGAAAAGTCCTACAGCGTAAGAAGCTAGTTCATATTTATTTCTGTCATCAAGGCTTATTGAAGCCTAGCCTTTCTTTTCTTGTTTTCTGTTTTTGTTTTGTTAACAGTTATTAACGTCTTCCAGAGTTAGTGGTGCCAGAGCACTCTCTGTAAATCACTGAGTGAAGAAAAACATCACCAAATGAAACTGAAATAGGTGGCATTGCAGTGATGGATTTTGGAAGTGGTTAATTGTGTTGAGGCAGTTGTGTGGGAAGTGGTTTGTTCTGTCTTCTCATACAGTTGGAGGGAAGTGGCTTGCACCCTCTTTGATGGTAATTCTGCCATTTGGATATCCTTCATTGATTTTCACTTTGTCTACCACTCACCACTGATTCTGTTTTACTCATTGACATTAGACTAAGAGTTACAAGAGGTTTGAGTTATGAGAAGAGTGGAAAGAACATGCATTTATTTTTGCAGTGGGTTGTCATGGGGATAAATACTTGGGAAAATATGAGGATGCGTAAATTTCCATAACCCCTCATTGGCCATAAGTTAGGCCTTCCAAATGCCTTAGGTTACATTGGTGAAGATTTTTTGGAAGAAGTTTGGGAAATGGAAAAAAATAAGTCTGTTGGGTAGAAGTAAGTAGTCCCCAAGAAATATCTGATATTGGCAGTAAAAAGATTGGGAAATCATTCAAAAGATTAGCACAAACAAAATAAAGGTTTAAAAAGTTAAAAAAAAAATTAGCATGCAATTTGGACATTGGTTAATGTCCAAATATCTGCTGTCCAGTATGGTAGTTACTAGCCACATGTGACTATTTACTTTAAATTAACTAAGATTAAATAATCTTGAAAAGTCAATTTTATAGTTGTAGTAGCTGCACTTTAGCTATTCAGCAGCCACACATGACAAATGGCTACTGTATTGGACAGAATGGAAAGGTTCCATAACTGGAAAAAAAACTTCTGGGTAGCACATGAGATATAGAGAATTCTGATATGGTCCCCATGACCTCTGTCCCCTGGTTTTCACACTCTTGAATAACCCCTCCACTTGAGTGTGGGCAGGACCTGTGACCTATATGAAGCTAATAGAATATGGCAAAAGTAATGGATGCCGCCTCTTTGAATAGTTATGTTATATGGCAGAGATGATGGGATATCACTCCTGTTGTAAGAGTCTTCCTTAGCAGATTGAGGAGAGAGGTTCTCCTGCTGGCCTCAGAGAATCATACAGCTATGCGAACTGACTATGCAGAATGCCATATGGCAAGGAACGATGAGCTGCCTCTTGGACCTGCGGACAGCCTCCAGCTCCAGCCAGCAGCCAGTGAAGAGCTGGGAACCTCATTCCTACAGCTGCAAAGAAAGGAATTTTTCCAATAACCTGAATGAGCCTGGAAGTATGGTCTTCTCTATTTAAGCCTACAAATGAGAAATGCAGTCTGGCTAACATCTTGATTTCAGCCTGGTAAAACCAGGAGCACAGGGACCAGCCACGCTGTGCCTGGACTTCTGACTCACAGAAGCTGTGAGATAATAAATAAGTGTTTGTTTTAGGCTGCTAAATTTGTGGTAATTTGTTAGGCAGCAGGGGAAAACTGATTTGGTGTTAGTCTAAACTATCTTTGGGAAGTTCTGATAAGCTGTGCCTCAGATGGTCCAGATCTTAAAGAGAGTATAACTTACTTATTGAGGCTGGTGCTTTGCCTCCCTGTTAGGGAAAAGAAAAAAAAAGGACTGTCTCTCAAAAAAAAAAAAAAAATATATATATATATATATATCCAGAATGACCCATTTACTTTTGTGGCAAAGCTCTCATAATAATGTACAGTAATATAGCATGCTAGATGAGACCATGAGCTTAGGCATCATAGAAATGATAGCTCGGATTATGGATCCTCTGCTTATTAACTGTATTATGTTGGGTCAGTACTTAACCTCTCTAAGCCTCGTTTTCTTTATCTATAAAAGGATGTTGTTTAAACTAAAATTATATTTTTATAGTGCACAGTGCCTGACACATACTATGACATCTGGAAACGAGGGCAGTTTTATTATTTAGCAATATTTTAGCATTGATTTCTGATAGGAAGTAATATAAACTCTAACACATTATTCCTGTACTCTAGTTTGGAAAATCAGCATAAAAGATTTTTATCTTCTTATGCCTTCACTCTATTTTATGTCTGGGCTTCTACAGGCCAATTCCAGGTTGAATGCAATAAAAATAGGTCTTGCATACATGAAGTGCCCCTGTGCTCATAGGTTGCTTTGGCTGTATATTGTCTGGGCAAATCGCCCCCAACCTCTGGCCAGACTGTGGAATGTTGGTTTCCTCAGACATTAGCCCCCTGGGGGTCAATTTTCACAGTTTCCATATGTTTTTATATTACCCCAAACTGTAAATACAACTGACACCCTACCAAATTGGCCCTAATGTTCCTGTGTCTAATGGTGGAGTTGGAGGCTTTTATAAAAAAACAATGCTCTGTGGAATTGTGGCAGTTATACAAACGTTTTGTTTTTAAAGTGTTCGGATTCATTTTTTTTTTTTTTTAATTTGAAAAGAACTAAATGATGTGCAAGGAGAAAATTGGAGGGAACAGGCAGGAGTTTTCATCTTAGGTCTGGGTCCTTTCTTGGTTTTGCACCCGTGGTCCCAGAAGTTCTGTCCTGTGGTCTGTTACCTGTTATCTGCAGTTGTCCTTGGTCCTTTGTGTTTCTCTTACTTTCCATTTTTGTTGAACTTCTACTTTTATCTTCACTTATTTTATCATCTCCCAACTCTTAGTCTTGATTTAAGTCTGTTTGTATGGGAGGAAGAGCCAAGCTCATTATGAGGCAGTGAAGTCCCAGGATATGAAATACACTAAACATTTCTACTTGTGGAGGTAGACTCATCCATAAAAGCTAATCATTTGTTCAAAAATGGCCACATTGAGGTTAACGGGTCCAGAGACCGGAAATTAACGGGAAATTGCATGGTGTCCTTGTTGGTTTTGTGTTCAGCTTCCTAGCTGGGTCTTTATTTCAGTAACTATCACTGCCCCCATGAAGTCTAAAGCTGTTAAGCTCCCACCTTCCATTCCAGAGCTCCCCTGGCTGAAAGCTAATATTCTTGGGTAATTACCTCATATGTATCTAGTTCTCTAACAGTCAACCAAGTTGCTTCTCAGCATCTTGTGAAGTTTGGAATGGTGTGCCTTAAAGTAGCTGAACCATGGAACAGAGATTGTATCCTGAGCATGTCTGTTTCTCCTCCCTAGAGCTTTTTGAGGCTGCTTGAGAGAAGAGAAAGTGAGACAGTGGTGTGAAGGAGTTCTGGGACATTCTCCACAGCTGGTTGACAGGGCACAGAGATTAAGGGGCTGGGGGTAGCCTCTGGGCCAGAATGATTCAGAATTCTGCTTCTGCTGCTCAGTTACTCTGTAACTTTCAGCTATAAGAATAATCAAAGGAGAGTTGATTAATAGGGTTGTGAGGATTAAGTGAGCTAGTGTATGTAAAGTGCCTAGAGCACATCATGGGATGTGAGCATTTGCTGCTGTGATTGTCATTTCCTGGCTTCAGCAAACTGTCTCATGGGCCAAATTCAGCCCTGCCACCTGTTCTTATAAATAAAGTTTTATTCATGTATAGTCACACCCATTTGGGTACATGTTATCTGTGACTTATTTCATGCTACAATGACAAAATTGAGACACAGCTGAATACTGTTTACAAAGGTTGCATAGCCCCCAAAGCATAAGTTATTCACTATATATAGCCTTTTATGGAAAAAAGTTTGCTGATCCCTATTTTTAGTCTTTAGAAAGCTTTTCTAAGCAGCATAAATGAGGACAAGCCATCAGCCTGCTGTGAACTGTGTAGATTTTTTTAAAAGTACCTATTGAATATAAATTAAGAAAGAGAAACAAGGCTCATTTCTTTTGGATTCAACCTTTTAGACTTTCAGTTTAATTTCAAGAATGACTATAGGAATGAGAACTCTAGTTTGTTACTGTGTTTTTACCAGCTAATGCCCTGTTATATTCATTGGTCCAGTTTTATTTTATTTCTTTTTACTGTATCTGACTTTCATTTCACTGACAATAAACTAATATTCATTATATGAGATTGAATTCTTCTTTGTAGAAGAATTCTCATTCTCAGACCTGCATGACCAGCCCATGCCCTCTGGGTCATCATACCTACCTGGGAGATCAAGTGATAAGAAATTTATTTAGTAGTCAAAGCCAATAGAAAGAGCCAAGCTTCTTAGGTAATCATGTGACCCTTACAATGGTATTGTATAGTCTGCTTGATGAAAGAGTGCCTTATTAATAGATGCCCATGGATTGAACATTGACTTCTGAAGCAGGTGAAAAAAAGGCCTTGCCTTTTCTGTTTGAGTTTCCTCTGATGACAGTCCTACTGAGTACATCTAGAGGAGGGCAAGGAGGTATCGGAAAGGGTTGCCTCTCTCTGCTTTCTATCCCTGGGGTCTTCTCTAACAGGCCCCCATCATCTCTTGTCTTGAGATGAGGCTGTCAGTCATTGGGCTCCATTCATACTTAAGGTAGTGCTCCTTTGATACTTTGGGTGAGGAGATTCTGCAGGGCTAGAATAAAGAACAGTTGAGAGAAGTCATCCCTTTGAAACCTCTCCTACATGAAATATCTGTAGAAAAACAAACCCTTCTCTTGCTAATTGTGACTGTCTTCTGCTCTGTAAGCTTTTCTCTAGGTTTTCTTGGCTCTTGTTGGCGAATGAGGTGAGGGAAATAGATACACACTTTAGAAGAGTGTTATTTGGGTCAGAGGGTTCAGGCTAGCGTTTATAAATTATCCACTATGTTCAAGGGACTGTTGTAGGAACATTAGGCTTACGAAATCATTTAATGCCTCCCATCCCCCATGAGATAACTTGCTCAGAGTCACACACTTTCTAAGTGTCACCTCTGTGATGAGAATACAACCAATCTGGCAGCAAAGTCATTGGTCTTAGGCATCTTAAGATCTTGTTTCTTGACCTGCTTTGTCTCAGATGATTCACCTGTTTCTTCAGGCTGAATGAGAAATAGACATATAGAATCTTCTCCTCCAAGGACAATTTTGCTGGTGGAGTCCGATACTCTAAGGTGAAAAGTTAAGACTCTCGTTGTCTCTGAGAAGCTCCACTTCTCAAGTTTTCAAATCTGAACAACCCCTTGCCTTTAACCCTTCTTTCTTTAGCAATATTATCAGGTTCATGGTATACCTGACTGTCCTAGTACATGATAAATGATGTCAGTCTAAGTTATGTTGGCATCATGTGCTTTAACTGAGGTAGCCTTATCTCTGGATCCTCATGCAGCCCCAGACACCATAGGAGAGGTGGGAACAGAGAAGAGGGAGATGGGAGGGTATTCATTGCCAGGGAATGAAGGGAGAAAGGACCAGAGGTAAGGAGGGGAGGGGGAATCTACTGAGGAGGGAAGCCAAGAAGGGAGCATGAGGAGATAGTGGGCATCCTGCTGGAGGATTTTGGTAAGGGCCTAGGCAGTCATCAATGCTCCTGGCCCAACTGGTAGGCTGCTCTTGAGTGGAAGCTGCAAAATGCAAAGTTCAAGAGATCTGGCTCATTCTGGAACTAAGTCCTAAGACCTTGATCCTACTTGTTGCCTTCTGTTGGGAGGAGAGTGAGATTCAAGTAGCCAGAACTGGCCAAATACTTTTCTCTTTAAGGAAGGCATATCATGCTCATGATATTCAGCACATTTATGCATGCTCTAAAAATATCTTTAGAATATTTATGACAGCTTTCTAAAATTTATAGCTATGCTGAAGTACTGAATGGTATTTACAAGCTTTTAAAAAAAATGGGATCATCTCAGTGGTTAAAAGTAAAAACTTTTATTATGGGAAATTCAGCATGCAGTACTCATCATTTGTGTATGTGTGTGTGTGGCCCATCTACTTGTGCAGTCGCTTCAGGATCCCAGCTCACTTACCCAGGCTTGTCGTGACCTTCCTGCAACACTTCTATTAGGGTAAGGTTCCAGGAATGTAACTTATCTTATTAAGGAAATCACAAGTAGAAGCTAAATGTATGACAAAAGGGGTGTAATAATGCATTCCAAAGTACATTGTCTGAGGTATTTGGAATACCTGTTATTCTGGTGTGAGGAGCAAGACACTAAATATGTGTTCACAATATTGCATAGGACACCATTACATTCGTATTGTAAACTAAGTGTGAGAGAGAGGGAACATCCTATAGTCTGTCTAAACATTTTGCCTATGAAATTCATCACCTCTTCACAATAACTCTGAATTACACACAATTATTCCCATTTCATGTGTGAGGTACAGAGAGGTTAAGAAATTTGTGTATGGCCACACAGCTATAAACTACTAGACTTCCAGTGGAAACCCAGGCAGTCTGGCTCCAGAGTTTATAGTACTAGTCCTTGCACTGCAGCTGCTCCTGGAAGATTCATATAACTCAGAAAGTATCTTCCATTGTGGTTGTACCATTTTACACTTCAAGTTAAACCTGCGTCTAGTTACTTATCCAAGAGAAAGGAAAACGTATGTCCACGGTGTGGAAGGGTGCGGGGAACTGGTATAGTAATGTTCATTGCAATCTTATTCTTTTAAAAAAAAATCAGAAACAACCCAAATATCCACTTAACAAGGGAATAGCTAAATAAACTGTGGTATGTTCATAGTAATGGAATAGTATTCAGCAATAAAATGGAACTTACATACAACATTTTGAGTGATATCAAAAATCCTACACTGAGAGAAGTCAGACACAAAAGAATATATACCATATGATTCTTTGAAGTCCAACAATAGGCAAAACAAATACATGTAGATAGAAGTTAGAGTAGAGATTACTTTGTAACAGAGGGAAGAAAGGAACATGAGGCTAGGGGATGGCAAGGTTCTGTATTTTGACTGGTCAAAAATCATTGACTTGTGCACTTGGTATCTGTGCCTTTCCTTGTCTGTATTTATACCTCACTTAAACACATACACACAAATACAGTAGGATGTGAAAGCTCCTGCTTCTTCAATCTCAATACCTTCTTCAGTGATAACTATTGTTTACAGACTGGGGTGGAGTTTCCAGGAGTATATATACAGGCTATTTCAATATGAGTGCATGTATACATCCCAATAGGCTTTTATATTTTAACATAAGTAAGATCGACTTCCCTTTCACTTTTCACTTTCATGCATTAGAGAAGGAAATGGCAACCCACCCCAGTGTTCTTGCCTGGAGAATCCCAGGGACGGGGGAGCCTGGTGGGCTGCCATCTATGGGGTCGCACAGAGTCGGACACGACTGAAGTGACTTAGCAGCAGCAGCAGCAGCAGGATCAGACTATATGTATTATTCTGCAACCTGGTTTCTTTATTTGGTTAACAATATGTCTTGAAAATTTTTTCCACGTCCACACTTCAGTTTTGCCTGAATGTCTTTAGCTAGCTTAAGATTCTATAATATGAATGTACTTGATTTCTTCAGCTAGTTTCCTTCTGATGGGCAGTTCAGTTCAGTCACTCAATTGTGTCCGACTCTTTGCGACCCCATGGACTATAGCATGCCAGGCCTCCCTGTCCATCACCAACTCCCGGAGTTCATCCAAACTCATGTCCATTGAGTCAATGATGCCATCCAACCATCTCATCCTCTGTTGTCCCTTCTCCTGCCTTCAATCTTTCCCAGCATCAGGGTCTTTTCCAATGAATCAGTTCTTCGCATCAGGTAGCCAAAGTATTGGAGTTTCAGCTTTAGCATTAGTCCTTCCAGTGAATATTCAGGATTGATTTCCTCTCAGGTTGACTGATTGGATCTCCTTGCAGTCCAAGGGACTCTGAAGAGTCTTCTCCATCACCACAGTTCAAAAGCATCTGATGGACAGTTAGGCATTTATCAGATTTTCATGTTTGCAAAGATATGAAAATTATTGCACACATATATCTGTGCATACATGCAAGCATTTTTGTAGGCCACTTGCCTAGAAATGGGTTTGCTGGGGCAAAAGGTATGTACACTTCGGTGGATACACACAAATTGACTTCTAAAAATGCTTTTTTAAATGACACTTGCGACATATGACGGAGCTGGATTCCTGAATCCTCTCCAACAGTGAATGTTATCAATTTAAAGATTTTGAGACCAGGTGGATTAAAAAATGACAGACATATTGTTTCTGTGGGGAGTTTAAAAGAAGGAAGCTTTCTTTTAGTTTATATGCAAAAATACACATGCTCTTAGAGAAACATATGCATCTCCTGCCCTATATTCTGGGGTACGTCATAATAGAGAACAATTTCCTTTCCTTTGGGAAGAACGAAAAAGAAAAAAGATACTAAGCCCTGATAGTCTGATAAGTGGGAAAAAATATGATATTAAAGATAGGAGAACTAAAAATCCTAAAAGTTTAAATAAATGAAAGAGATCTCAAACCTGGTGAAAGTAATATTTACTTTGAGTGTCAGAGAAGGTGTAAGGTTTTTGAAAGTATTTCACATGGTTTCTAAATTCAAACATTATTATCATATCAGTTAGATATATATTAACATAGAGAAGTGACAATGACATCAATGCAAGCATTCATTCAACCGAATGAGTAGTTTTGAAAGTATAATGCTCTCTCAACAGCAATTTAGAGAATACTTTAATTCTAATTTGATGGACTATTTTAGTGAGAATAGCAGGATTCTGTTCTCTCTGACTTTCATTCCTTTTAAAAAATTTTATTTTATTTGAGAGAGAGTTAATTCACAATGTTATATTAATTTCTGCTGTATAGCAAGGTTATTCAGTTATACACACAGATATCTATATATCTATATATAGATATATATATATATATTCCTTTTTTGTTTTCTATTATGGCTTATCACGGGATATTGAATATAGTTCCCTGTGCTATGTAAAAGGACCTTGTTGTTTATCAGTTCTCTATATAATAGTTTGCATCTGCTAATCCCAAACCCCCAATCCACCCCTCCCCACCTTCCTTGTGGCAACCATAAGTCTGTTCTTTATGTCTCCAAGTCTGTTTCTGTTTCATAGATAAGTTCATTTGTGTCATATTTTAGATTCCACATTTAAGTTATATCATGCTGCTGCTGCTGCTAAGTCGCTTCAGTCGTGTCCGACTCTGTGCGACCCCATAGACGGCAGCATAGGGTATAACAAATGTCTTTCTCTGTCTGACTGACTATACTTAGTATGATAATCTCTAGGTTCACCCATGTTGATGCAGATGACATTACTCTGTTCTTGTTTATGGCTGAGTAGTATTCTGTTGTGTATGTATGTATGTGTGTGTGTGTGTGTGTGTGTATAGACTTTTAGATTTTTAGGTTGCCTATTTTTAGGACTCTCTCACTGTGCTCTCCAACTAACCTCTATTCACCACTGGGTCCAATAACTGCTTTTTTGAAGAAACATTGTGTCTTGAGTATATTTTAATGATGTTTCCTTGCAGAAAAATTTCACTCCCAAAAACCACATTTTTTTCTAGAACATAGAGTAGGTCAGTTTCTGGCAGGGCCTTGGCATGCCAGGGTGCCTAGTGGGTGGGAGTTTGGGGAGTGGGTGTCATTGACACTGTTCTCTGAGGCAGTATTACCCGAGGGCTTTGTCATCTGCACCCCCAGGGGCTCTACCTTCTTAAATTTAGAGACAGTTGAGATATGTACTGAGTTTAGCATGATTTATGCAGTGTGAATTTACTCTTGCAGGTTGTAAAAGGACTGATACATCACTTACAAATCTCTATTCTTGGAAATGTCAAATTTATTGGTAGTAAAAATCACTATGATTATTCATTCCAGTGAGCTTCTGTGGGTACATTTACTCTTCTTCAAGGAATCTCAAATTTTTAAATTTCATGACTTATCTACCTGCCTCCCTCTCTCTCCTCCTACCCTGTAAATTGCTGTTTCTGACCTGTGCTTCATAAACTTGCGGCTTCCCTGAGGGGCACCTGAAAGAGAGAGTGTCTAGTAGATCACCTGTTCCCACCCCACCCCACTCTTTATCTCTATCCTACCTCTGGCAGAGCAATTTTTCCTTCCACATTTAGCTTTCAAGGAAACTTTCAGTCGAAGAAAGACTTCTACCCATGGAAATACATTTGAAAACCATAGCACTCCTGTCAAGGAGTTTGGGTACTGTATATGTATCTCTTGATGTTCACGTGTACAGAGATAAGATGGTCATTTTTATCACCTTACCCTGAACTGATCTATTAGGCCCAAATCCTAAGCAGTGCCATTCAAAACCCAACCTTTCTAATCACTGGAGTCCTAAGTAAGTCAGTATTTGAAGGAATGGTTGGAGAATTTGATGATCAGCCTCCATCACAGAGTGCAAACTTTAGTTTCTCTTTTTCCCTAGCTACTCATTCTTAATTTAGGAAAGCTTTCAGGGATGTGTGGATTTTGAATTTTTTTTTATTTTCTTTTTGGATTGAAAAAACCACTGCAGCATCCCAGGAGATAAGGTCTAATATGTTCAAACTGCTTCAAGAACTATGTGGGAGTTTTTTAACAGTGCAAATGATGTTTGTAATAATAATCTATTGTATTTATCCCTGGTACTTGCAGGGGAAATATTTAGCAATTAGTTCTATATAAGTGTGGATTTTAAAGTAATAAAAAAATATATTTGGTTATAAAGATATTCTGTAATTGAACAGTCTCACTAGTGTTATGGACCTCTCCATCGCATTCTGTTAGTGATCTTACTTCCTACGCAACAAGAAAATGTGCTTCCCCTGGCTTAGTGTGAACTTTGGAACCTCCATATTCTTGTTCAATTAGGAAGCAAGAGGTCATTCTTAGCACCTACATAGTAACCAGAAGACAGTCTTCTAAAAGTAGATTAGTGTGTACACTTAGTTCATAGCTTCATAGGTATGTAATACTGTATTTGCTAAAAATGAGAACTATCAGACAATGATTATCCAGTCCAAATAATGAGTAAGAGGATGGTTATTCCACCTGAGCTTTTATCCCCTTAATATGTGCCACCAGAAGTATTTAAATCAGTTGGTTCTGTAAATATTTGTAAAGAGCTAAAGTGTTCAGAATATTTTTAATAGCAAGATTTCTAATAGATTTTTCAGCTTAATAAACAGTTCTCTTGAACTTCATTTTCTTGGCGTTGGAGGGTGTAGGGGAGTGTATAATTTTATAAGGACTAGAAATAAGGGTTTCTTGTTGAGTGGAGCTACCACCTGGTTATTGTTTCATCTGGACATGTTTGCTGTTTATCATCAAATTCTCATCTCATCCATAAGTCTGCAAGAGCAGTGGTTCTGAATACCCTTCTGTTGGGAGTCAGGGCTCAGTAACAGTGGCTGACTCAGCAGTGCTGGGGAGAGGTCACAGAGGGATTGCCGGGGACCCCCAAGTGACTCTGCTCCAGGTCTCTCCTCTTTTGGAATCACTGTTCCTGAGCGCTCTGTACTGCCCTCCTGTCTCCTCATGTGTTGGATTAGATTTATGGGAGCTGCTGTCGACATGGTTGCCTAAATCTGTGGAATGTTTTGCTAAACGCTGCTGGTGAAATAGTCCACATGAAGTCTGTAACTCCCTCCAACATACACACCTTTTTTTTTTTTTTTTTTTAAGAAAACTGTCTTCTATCCTTAGTCTTTTATTCACTTGATCGCTTTATGATTTTTCACTTTGAAATCCTATAGATTCATTAAGAACTTTTATTCCAACCACTCAGGCTTTATTTAACATGGTGATTAGCCAAAGTGTTACTCTGCTTGAGCTAAGTGATGACAGTGTATTTGATTGGAGCCTTGTAATTATTATTTTAAAATCAAAGTAATAGATTATGATTTCAAAATAGGAACATGATCCAAAAGAATAATAGTAATTAGAACAGCAACCACTTAGAAGAAAGTAAATGCCCCCATCACAGACCACAGGGCCCTCTGTGTGACCTGAGTCCCACCTACCTTTGCAGTTCCATTTCCCATCTCACTTCTTCCCCAACCCTGTACCTTCCTACTGTCTGTCCCCCTGCCTTGCCTGGACTAGCTTCACTGTAGCCTTCCAGTTGATAGAAGTAACTGGGCTCTTTCCTGCCTTGGAAATAACACCTTTTGTTCTCTCTACCTAAGGGGCTCCTCCACTAGTGTCTCCTGGGTTGGATCCTTTGAGTCTCACCCATAGTCTTGTTTCCTTAGGAGGTTTCCCTGACCACAGTGACTGCAGTCATTCCCCCACCCTACTGCTTGTCCACATATAATCACATCATCTCTCACAGCATGCTATTTATTTCCTTCAACATATGGAAACCCAAGTTGTGTGTTCTTGGTACTTGTCTGTCTTCCCCCACTGGACTCCTAGCTCCATGAGCAGGGTGAAGACTATACCTGTCCATTCACCACAGCAGCCTCACTTCCATTCTGGCACCTGGTGTTAAGTGGGTGCTCCAGACATGTTTGTGGTTGAATGAATGGAATGTTTTCAAGTCCTAAATTTTCCTGAACACATATCAAAATATTCTATACTGGGTACTTCTTTTATGATAACACATTATCTAACAGTGGTTGAATTTAACCAAGCTGTGCTGACTTTTCTCAGGCATATGAAGGATCAAAACAAGAAGGTGGCCAACCTGAAGCACAATCAACAGTTGGAAAAAAAGAAGAATGCCCAGTTACTGGAAGAAGTCCGCAGGCGAGAGGATAGCATGGCTGACAACTCTCAGCATTTGCAGGTGAGTCCAGCCTTCTCCTCTTAACCCTTATATAATTGGAGATCAACTCCCTCCAAAATATACTCCTTGCTGTGGGAAAGCATGCATGGAAATGGTGGATGTACCTTTGCTCTAAGTCCCGCACTAACCGTGTACTCCCAGGGAACCCAGTAGGTCTTTCTGTGTACGGAGCATAATTTTCAAAATAGCGCCCAAGAAAGGCAGGTTATGGTGGAACTTGCTCAATCTGCACACAGTCTCTTGGTCCCTGTGCCTCACCTTAAAAGGTAAGGGCTGCGGTTATAGAGTTGGCAAGAATCTTGAAACAGAAATGTCTTCCTTTTAGAATTATATTGAACTTGTTTTGGTGTCAGGAGTGAAATGTACGGGTGTTATCACAGAAGGTATTTGGAAGAGGATGCATCAAACTGATTTCAGACATTTTACAGAACTGGTTTTGTTTTGTTCAAAACTCCAAGGCTCTGATCATTATTCTGTCTTTTCTGTGGAATATAGTTATCTCTGAATGGATGGCCCTATCTCAGAAACCAACTGGCTGACTGAAAACACCAATTTTTCCTCATTAGCCATCCCTATTTTTGTTGAAAGAGCTCTCTCCATGTGCTCAATAAAACATTCAAACTAAAACAGGGCATTTGCTTTGAAGTTCCTTTATTTATTCCAGTGTGCCTTTAAACAGAGCAGTTCAAGTTCTAGTTGGCCGGAGTTCATGTTAAATTCTGCTTATTAATTAGTGTCTTTCTCTAGTTATATATTAGGTTTCCTCCTTGGAGATAGAAGAAGTTAGATAATTTCAGTATGTACTCATAATTCTCTTTTTTAATTGACCGAAAGAGAAATAAGTAACTATTCCAGAGTAGGAAATACAAGGAAATGTCTTGCATAGAACATGTCACAAGGTGGTTACATAGTCAATATTAGTTTCTTTTTTCTCTGTGTTCTGGAGGTGCCCTGATGATGTCAATCAAGCCCCTGTACATTGATGCCTCATTTGGGTATCTTGATAGTAGCATCAAGTCCTTTGTTCACTCCTGGGATCATCTTAGGATGGACTAGTAGTTTATTTCAATCCATGGCTTCCTCAGTGTTTTTGAGAAATCAGTCTCAGGGTTTTGGGTGTTAGTTCTCACATGAATCATATGAGATGTTATATTGGAACCTACAAATTGAGATAACAACTAAAATTTGCAGAACTGGATTGCCTTGTCAGACGTGTATTCTTATTCATACCTTACAATAATGTTGGTGATTTTATATATGGTAATACTAGAGTCTCAGAAAAGGTATGAAGTAGCATCCTAGTAAGTTGTAGACATGGAACTGACTTCAAGTCTTCCTGCCTTCAAGAAACAAATGGAGAGAAACAATAGCAGTAGTGGATTCCATTTATTAACTTTTCAGTATTCTGTGTATTTTGCTGTCTTTGGTTCTGTCAGCTGGGTTTGTTGGGGCTCTTATTTCCAAGTCATAGGAACACAACAAGTTGAACTAAGAAGGATAAAGGGACTCTGTTGGCTCAGTAAACTGAAAATTCTAGGAATAGACCCCAGATCTTATAACATGAAGGTATTCAAGCAATAGCATCAGGAATCTGTCTTCATTCTACTCACAGGCGTGCTCTACTCTTGGTTGCCTTGATTCTCAGGAAGGCTGTTCCACAGTGATGCCAACTATGGCTACCAGCATTCAGCCTACATTCTACAAGTGCAGTCACCCCAGGGGGAGGAGAAAGGTTCTTTCTGAGTAGTTCTAGCAGAAATCTGAAGGCGGATAGAATTAATAAATTGGCCAGGCCATGATCAAGTTATATGGTTACCTGGAGTCTAGAGAAAAAGTGTCAACCTCACCCAAGTCACAGGGTCTGAGATTGAGGACAGGTAATCACTCACACGAAAGAGGGTTCTGCTCAGAAGGGATGCTGGGCAAATAAAATCACAGAGATCCATTATAACCATAGTATGGGGTAGATTAACGGCTATCCCATTTGATATGTGAGAAGGAGGAGGAGGCCCCAAATTATTCAGCTAGTAAGTGGCAGAGTTGGGACACAAATCCAGATCTGACTGTCTTCAAGTAGTGAGAGTTCTAATTAAGAGAGGAAGGCAAGAAAACTGTGGAGTGGCAGGGAGACTTCATGAAACAGGTGGGATTGGAGCTAAGTTTGACATGGAAAGGATGGGGCAGTAGGGCAGGCTCACCACGCAGGAGAGCTGTCAGAGAACGTATAGAGGCCGCACAGTACAAAACATACAAACCAGTCGGTCATGGTGACACAGAGATTTCGTGTTGTTATTATCTTCCTCAGCTGACTCTGGAGCTAGAATGCCTAAGTTTCAAGCTTCCAAATTTACCAACTGAATGTTCTTAGCAGGTTATTTCCCTAAGCCTCAGTTTCTTCATCTATAAAATGCGTATGATCTTTGCACCTACTCCAGAGTTACTGTGAGGACTAAAGAGTCAATGCATGCAAAGAATTTAGAACTGTGCTTGGCACAAGCTGTACTCAAAATAAGTGTTAGTGATTGACTGTTTTTATATTGGGTTGGTCGGAAAGTTCATTCAGGTTTTTCCGTAAGAGGTTATGAAACAGGAAAAGATAAAAGAAGCATTTTTAAGAATATGTATTATGTGTGTGGGTATTTGTGCAGTTCTGCTATGATATGTATTGAGCATCAAAGTTTCTGTTTTTTTCTATATATAGTATTTTTTTTTCTTTTCTAAGGACATGTCTAGTTATGGAAATTAATGTCTTGTTTTGGCCCATGAACTTTTGTATAGCAATATTTTCATAAGGGGCCTTGATAACTACCTCATAGGCATATTCATAAAAGATAGCATGGTCTGGAATTGCTTAGTTGCATTCCTGACCACCCCAAATAAAGGATAGCATTTGAAATGCAATAAAAAGTAATCACGATTAATTTTGATGAAAATGTCTCTGGTTAAGGTTAATAGAGAGTGAAACTCCCACTTTCCTGGATTGTGAAGCAGATGTACTCAGATGCAGTAATTACTGCCTTCTGAAGACAGAACTTTTCTTTCTGGGGGCACTTGATTTTCTAGTTTTACTGTTGTTTTAGGTACTTCCTGTTTGTAAGTTAGCCTGCTAATCCCTTTAAGTTTCAATCAATTAGGATCTGGTTTCGATGGCTGGTTGGTTGATTGGTTGGTAGATGTTAAGTTTGGCACCTACTATTGCTGGAGGGATTGGCGGCAGGAGGAGAAGGGGACGACAGAAGATGAGATGGTTGGATGGCATCACCGACTTGATGGACATGAGTTTGAGTAAACTCCAGGAGTTGGTGACGGACAGGGAGGCCTTGCGTGCTGCGATTCATGGGGTTGCAAAGAGTCGGACGCGACTGAACTGAACTGAACTGACTGAAACTTGATTTATTCTACACCAGCATTTTGTAATGTTTCAACACCCTGACTTCATGATTTTGACCAACCAAATAGGTATTATATCCAGAAAAATCTTAGGTAAAAGTACAACCTGCAACAGTAATAGCTGTTGGATCAGACTCCAAAAAGAGATCAAAGAGATTCATCCAGTTGGTGTGAAAATCGGAGACAAATTTGAATGTAGATAACGTGACCATGTTATTTATTATCCAAACTAGGAGAGAAGCAAAAACTGGACCATTTCAGTCAAACCTAGAATTGCAGTCATATTAAGAAAGATTTCACAAACTCACCCTTCTTTAGTTCCTAAGTTTATGGTTTTATGGCAGGAATTGCAGGCTCAAGTGCCTTCAGGGTCTAGACTATTAATGTAAATAAGAAACAGGTTTGCATGTAGGAAAACTTATGATGTCTGGTTCTTTCAGCTTTTTTTTTTTTTGGTGGAGATGTATCAGTTAGCAAGTGCCACAATAATGCTGTGTAGCAAATCACCCCCAAGCTCAGTGACTTTAAAGCATTAATAGTTATTCTCACAGATTTTTAGGTAGACAAAGTAGCTCAGCTGCTCCAGAGTGAGCTAGGGGGGTATGTCTATTGCTCACTCAGTTTTGTGGGTGACTGGACAGCTCTGTTCCACATGGATTTGTTCTGATGCTCAGGCTGAAGGGGCATCAGTAACCCAAGGAAAACTTTCTATGACAGTAGCAGAGACACAAGACAGAAAGCTGAAACATGCTATGTCTCATAAGGCCTAGTCTTAAACTAACACTGATTTTTCACCCCACTTCAAGTCACATGGGTAAGCTCATAGTCAAGGTTTGGTGAAGTACCCTCTGTCCAAGAAGAGAACATTGTAAAGAAGTAGATAGAAGGAAGGGTGAAGAATTGAGACCAGCCATTCAATCTGTTAAAAAGAGATAAGGTTTGGAAAAGTGTTTCTTTATTATAAGAAAAACAATAACATAAATATAATGAAAAATTGAAGCTGCAATAGCTTTAGTCTATGGATGTAATTGAGAGTGCTGGGGACTGTAGAGAACTCCAGAACTCATGCCTCATTGAAAGGAGTTGGGACCACGAAGCTTTGGCTAAATAGATGTTGCCATTAAGGTGGGTTAGGGTTGAGGGACCTTATGATTGCCATAATAATGTAAAATCTTATGTGAAATCTATGGATTTTAGAAAATCAGTTCAATTTTTTAAAGCACTCTGTGGGTCCAGTGAAGCACATGTGTTGGTGAATTGAGTGTTGGTTTGCAGCCTCTATTGCACAGGCTTACGCTCTGATCCCACTGGTTTCATGTGATATCAGTAGAGATTAAGAATGTACACTAACTAGCTTAGCCTGACCCATTGAAGAGAGATGGCAGTTTAGTGTATTTATGTTTTTTTTTTCCTTGTTGTTATTGGAAAATACCTTGAGTAGCTTGAATTATTGTTCCTCAGAGGAGATACCCACAATATATAGGAATAGAGAGTATTCTTAATTTTGAGAATTGGCAAAGAGAGCAGGAAAGGGGAGATAAAGAGCCATGGAATTGAACTGTCCAGTGTTAAAATAGTGGCCCTTACTATTTTTAGCGCAGGACCTTGAGTAAGGCAGAATCTCTCTGGCTCTCACTTTTTTCATCTGTAAATGGGGATTACCTCTGTGGCTCCATGGGTGGGTTAAATAAGATGAGGTTTATGAAAGAGCCTAGCAGAGTACCTGGTCTATGTGAGGTTCAGTTATTAGAGCTTTCTCCCAGAGAGACTGATAATGAGCTTTTAAATATAGAAGACAGTGACCAATGGGAGTATCACGCAACAAATCCTTTACAACTATTTTATGCTGATGAGTAATACAGAAATAGAGAACACACCAGTAAATGAAAGTTTCCAATAAAGCATTAAAAAAACATTTTGGGCAATAAGGAGGAAAAATTAAAACATTTTTCAAGTTTATGTTGAATTGTCTGTGAAAGTAAGATGTGAAAGATCGTGATTTTCTTGTATAATTTTCTAGAACTGTTCCCCAGGACACAGATTATGGAGCATAATATTTATGTCTGGCCTTGGGGCTTTGGGCTTCTGTGTGTCCCACTAGAGCCCACATGGACGTTTTTCAACAAGGTGTTTTGCCGGAGATTCCCACTAAATCGTCATTACCAGAATGGGATGCATTTCCCACCCACCCCTCCACCCACAACTTCTAGCTATTTCTTGCTGAGTAAATATGCCAATTTGAAATCCCAGTGGACATCTTTGTAGATTTTGGCTTCATTTTCCCCTATGCAGCTTATTGAGTTAATGAACTAACATTCTAAGAAATACACACGCCAATATTTTATGTTCCTTTTCTGTTGTATGTCTGCAGAATTCTCTTCAATTTATTGCCTGAAAACTAAAGTCTGTTCTTGTATGCTTCCGTTTCCAAATTATAGGTTCCCAGGGAACTGTAAAGTTTCTTCTCTGCCAGTGGTTAAACCCAAGTGTGATCAGTTTAAAAAGCAAATGAATGTTCCCATTTATTCTTGTCCTTTTAGTAAAATTCTAAAAAATAAATAAAAAAACCTAGAAAGACAATTTTATTTTTCTGTCTGTGCAGTTCTGTGCAGCCATATCTTTTTTCCAACGAGACTTCCTTTACTTTGCTCCTCCAATTAGAATTGGAATCAGCTCACAGAGGAAGTGTAGCAAACAACATAAACCTCAAAAATGCGTAACTTTTAGCAAAACATATAGTTCATTATGAAGTTCCCAAGCTTCGCTAAGTTTTTTTTTTTTTTTTCTCCCCCCACAGAGGGACATGTGTGTTGTAAGCAGCAATTTTTAAGCCTCATATCTATACATTCATCTCTCTAAGTCACTGAGTTAAGTTCAATTCCCTAAGCTTAAAATTGTTACTCTGACTGTGATCTATGTTCATGTGTTATGGTACACTTCTAAGTACTACCATTAGAAGAAACCTGACCAGCAGAGTTAGGAGATTCATCATTGTCAAAATACGATTATTTAGTTCCTAGTTTTTCATGGCTGTTCCATAGACATGGTGTAGAGTGATTTAGGAAAGCTCCATTTCAGCCGTCTTGTTCAACATATGGAAAGATGGAAAAAGTCATCCTAAGATATAAACCTAAGAAAAACCCACATTTGTTCAAATTTTGATTAGAACTTAATATTTTTTTTAATACTATGAGTTGCTTTATTTCTTTTGTCTTGTAATTTTCTACCTTGATGGGTAGAGATGGGGAAGTTCCATTAAGTTGTGGATGAATTCCATCGCTTTGTTGAAATGTGGACTAAGCTTCATCCAACATTTCCAGACTCTGTTCAGGGTTTCAGACGATGAAAAGTACTCAAGTATTTGCAAGTCTGCGGAGGACATAGAACATTGGCCAGGGGACTCAGGGTTAGTACAGAAGTGCTTTCTTTTCTTGGGGATTTATTTTGACATTTGTTTTGCTTTCACACTATAATCCCTCATGAGCCAAAAAATGACTTTTGTTGTAACAGGTCCCTGTAGGCATTCTCAGAAAATCTTATTTGACAATCACTTTCTAGTAGCCTTGAGCTGAAGTTGTTCCTCTTTGTAGTAACTCACAGACTGTCAAGGGTGACAAGGCTTCCTGTGCAATGTATTTGGGAGCTCACCGTTTGTTAAACTGTTCCAAGAAGCCAAGTGAAATCATGTAAATAAAACTGTTGTATGTGGAGTTTTTCTTCTTTCCTCCCAATAAAGTATTGCTTGTTTTTCCAAATGTGCAGTAACTTGCGTATTTCTTCTGAGAAACGTCTTCTGCTTTTTTCTGAGGATTTGTGACCTAATCCTCCACTTCATACAGCCCCTCTGTACAAACAGAGTATATTTCTATGGAAAAGAGAGGTTTACCCTTAATCAAGTGTTGCCTAATCTACCTACTAAATTACCCCTTGGAGACAAAGTGGGGTTCACTATTCTTTGCTGCAGAGTTTTCACGTTACAGTCCATTAGTGCCTCTCCAGCAGTCCTCAGCAAAGTGGATGTTTGTCAAAGACAGAAGATCCTGCCAAATGAAATATGTATCTGTCACATGAAATCACTGTTATTATGGAAGTAGAGTCTTGAATGCTCTGGATAACTGGGCTTGATGGCTTATGGGGGCTGGAAAAAGGAATCTTCCTAAAATATGTTAATCTTATTCACTTTAATGGAGGTTGCTTAGGATGATTAGAGTTCTTTTTAAAATATTATCTCTCTTTTGTGTCTTTGACCCTGAAATACAAATCGATAAGGGGAAGGCAGTGTGCATCCTACTATAATCTCCAGTGAGAATTAGAGAGAGATGTGCTGAAGGGAAGAGTATGCTTCGCTTCTAGGGAGAGAGGAGGTTTTGCTTTGTAGAGTCTGCTTTTTTATATGTTTGTTTATTTATGTATTTGGCTGTGCCGAGTCTTGGTTGTGGCATACCGGATGTTCGATTTTCATTGTGGCATGCAGGATCTTTAATTGCGCCCTGTAGGATCAAGTTCCTTGACCAAGGATCAAACCTGGGCTTCCTGCATCCTTCCTGCAAGGATCAAACTAAGACTTCCAGTGTCTTAGTCACTAGACCACCAGAAAGTTTCTCTGTTTACCTTTAGATTTGACCTCTAGGTTTATTTTGAGGTGAGGTTTGGGCTGTAAACTGGAGACATCATTTTTATGTTTGTTAAAATTACTGCAGATGATCAGTGTAGCCAATAATAACGGTGCGCCTCAGCTAGAGCCCGGTATGCTTCCCCAAGTGCTTTGATGGGATGGTCCTCCTTTCCCAGGTAGAAGTTTGTGAACCAGAAACCATGCATTAAAAGCCCCTGAGAAATGAGACCTTTAATGTGTGCACTTGGGAGCATCTGTATGTTTTTCTTCTCCTCTGCTTGACTCCGTTGCATGCGCAGTATAATTTTCAAAGTAGAACGCAATGAAGACGTTACTAAAGGACCTACACTTTGAAGGCATGGGGGCTGAAAGGAGAAACAAAGTTCTGAGAGCACACTCTTATTATTTTTTCAAAAGTAGAATTTACGTAATAACGCACATACATGGGATTCTGGGGTTTGGTAGTCCCTAGGGGGCAGTTGTGTTCAACATGCGTCAAAGGCCAGTTCAGTTAAACTGGCTCCTCCTGCTAGGGTAACTGTGGCAGGTTTGCCCTAAGATTTGGCTTCCAGAGGTTGGTCATGGGCACTGCAGATTGCAGTGTGTGTCACCCTGACGTCAATAGCCTCTTTCGAACAGATGCCGATATCTCAGCACACTGCTGGCCAGCGTGGAGATCTGGGCTTGGCTAATTTTAAAAAAATATTAGCTTTGACTTATGGCTTGTCCATAGCATTGCTAAGCTGTATGTTCTAACACTCCAGATTATGGAAATGACAGTCAATGGCAAGGGCAACAATTTAGATGGAAATCTTGCGAAAAGAAAGTACAACTCTAAACTCTTGTTCCTACTCACTTAATAGTCTCTCCTGTAATACCTGTTTGGGAAGTTGGTAATTTAGATTTATGACACTTTTAATTTCTTCTCTGCTATTACACTTTCCCTCTACATCTTTCTTATTTATGTTGATTGTTTAAAAACAAAAACAAAACTCTGCAAGGTTAAGCAATCATGAGTTTTTCTAATTAGAACTAGGACCATACAAGCCCCTTGTTTTGCTAAAGAGGGAAGTAAGGGGCCCAGCAAAGGCAAATGACCTACCCAAGATCCCAGGAGTTAATAGCCAAAGGGAGACCAGATCCCAGGCCTTCTACATTCTTGTCCAGTGCTGTTTGTATAGCCCTCTGGTTCCAGAAGATACATCTGCCTTCAGTAGGATTTGAACCATTAACCCAAAAGTCCAAAGATCAGGCCTGTGCTTTCTCAGTGTTGGATTTTAGATATACTGTCTGAAGATGACACAAAATTACCCCTCACAATAAACTGAGCTTTATGTGTATTTTGTAAACAAGATATTCTATCATCTCCTGTTCTCTCTTATGTTTTTAAAATTAGAGTAAATAAAGAAGTGGCAAAGTGGGAAACTGCTGTGAAAACCGTCTGTGAAGCTTAGGACTCTTTAGATGATAAATAAAAATTGGTTCAAGTTTTTCTCTCTTTGTCACTTTTTCTTTTTTACAGAGGCTGAAAGTGAAAAGTGAAAGTGTTAGTTGCTCAGTCGTGTTCCACTCTGACCTCATGGCTCCTCTCCTCTGTCCTTGGAATTCTTTAGGCAAGATTCCTGGAGTGGGTTGTCATTCCTTTCTCCAGATCTTCTGTACACAGGAATCTAACCAGGGTCTCCTGCATTACAGACAAATTATTGTCTGAAGCACCAGGGAAGCCCTTTGTAGGGTCTGGTCACCCATAAAGAAGTGCACGCAGTCTCTTGTCAGGGAAAACAAGTGTGAATTGCTTAGAGAGTTCAACAATAACAATGAGAACTGCTACTTTTTATTGAGCAATGAACTAGGTCAAGAATAAAGTCTTTGATTGAGTTCCTTGGGAAATGTAGAGTCTGAGATTAATATGCACAAGGTTGGTTGGGAGTGCTCTCAGGAAGGGAAGCCTGACTGAGCACAGGAAGAAGCTGAATTGTAATTGCAGCAAAGGCCTCAGCAGTTCCTATCAGTTGCTCTGGAATTGGGGTGACCTTTTGGATGGAGTTGAGCCCAGTTGAGATAAGGAGGTTCTCAGGGCAGGCACATCCCTGGCAGCTGGCAAGTGAGTGCCTTGGTCTTGGAGAGGAATCGGGGCAGTGCACCACTGCTTCTGCAGCAGACATCCCGTATGGATGTTACGCTGTCCCCTTTGACACCCACAGCAGATGCACACATCTGATCTCAGGACTGTCTTGTGTACCCAGCTTCATAATTTTTTCAATACATGCAGCTGTTAAAAAACCGATCCTAGTTGACCAAATTGCTCTGTATACACATTGACTTGTTTACTCTTCCCAATGAACAAATCATGTTAAGTGTCTTTGAGCAATTTTTACAAATGAGAAGATTGAGACTGGGTGATTTTAAACAAGAGAAAGAGCTGGCATTTTTTTCCTCAGGTCTCAACTACAGTAACTATAGCCACAGTGAAAATAGTAGTCAGACTACTCCAAAAACAGATAGAAAAGTTACATGACATAAACTTGGGTAAGGAGGCTCCACCTGGATTTATAGGTTATTGGCTTATCTTCTTTTAATTAATGGCATAGACTTCAGTTCAGTCACTCAGTCATGTCCAATTCTTTGCGACCCCATGGACGGCAGCACGCCAGGCCTCCCTGTCCATCACCAACTCCTGTAGCTTATTCAAACTCATGTCCATTGAGTTGGTGATGCCATCCAACCATCTCATCCTCTGTCGTCCCCTTCTCCTCCTGCCTTCAATCTTTCCCAGCGTCAGGGTCTTTTCAAATGTGTCAGCTCTTCGAATCAGGTGGCCAAAGTGTTGGAGTTTCAGCTTCAACATCAGTCCTTCCAATGAACATTCAGGACTGATTTCCTTTAGGATGGACTGGTTGGATCTCCTTGCAGACTCTCAAGAGTCTTTTCCAACACCACAGTTTAAAAGCATCAATCTTTTGCTGCTCAGCTTTCTTTATAGTCCAACTCTCACATCCATACATGACTACTGGAAAAACCATAGCTTTGACTAGATGGACCTTTGTTGGCAAAGTAATGTCTCTGCTTTTTAATATGCTATCTAGGTTGGTCATAGCTTTCTGCTGCGCCCCCCGCCAAGGAGCAAGTGTCTTTTAATTTCATGGCTGCAGTCACCATCTGCAGTGATTTTGGAGGCCCCCAAAATAAAGTCTGTCACTGTTTCCACTGTTTCCCCATCTATTTGCCATGAAGTGATGGGACTGGATGCCATGATCTTAGTTTTCTGAATGTTGAGTTTTAAAAGCCAACTTTTTTATTCTCTTCTTTCTCTTTCATCAAGAGGCTCTTTAGTTCTTCTTTGTTTTCTGCCATAAGTGTGGTGTCATCTGCATATCTGAGGTTGTTGATATTTCTCCCGGCAATCTTAATTCCAGCTTGTGCTTCATCTTGTCCAGCATTTCTCATGATTTACTCTGTGTATAAGTTAAATAAGCAGGGTGACAATATAGACTTAAATGCTTCTTAAAAGCATGTAAAACTCTGCCTACATGTTGCCTCACTCAGCAAGCAGTCCACTTGATGTTTTTTTGAGGACTTTTGTATGCCAGGCACTGTGCTACCTGCTGGGCATTTAACAACCAGTTTGGAAGAATTCTTTACCCTTGAGTATCTCAAGATCTTTTCCTCTGACTAAAGGTGTCTTTCTCAGGCTTCTGATTTGCAGCAGCTTCTGAAAGTAAACTAAAGAGTGTGTTCCTGGGCTGTTGCTTGTCCTAGGATGGAAGATGTGAGAGAGGTAACAAAGAATGCTTCTGCAGCTGGAGCCTTGGTGGGCCAGGGCAGAAGCTGTAGAGGGCATTATGAATCATAGTTCAGCAGCGCAGCTTTCCGTGTCTGAGTGGGTGAGAGCTGAAAGGACTGAGGCAGTTGAGGATCTGAATTCTCTTCTCGGTTCACTCTCTAATAGCTGTGTGATTTTGAGCAGGTAGTTTCTGTTCCCTCCGAGCCTGCTTTTTTGTCTACAAACCAAGAGACTCATGTTGGCAGTGAGGGCCCTTTCAGTTCTGAAATCTTGGAGTCCTGGAACTAGCTGAAGGATGCATACAGGTGCTGAATTAGAAGTGCCAATGGAGAAGACAGTTCATGGTCCACTGGGATGCTGCTGCCCCAACACAGCATTCATGTCAGTAGTAGGGATGTCGGTTGGGAATTCAGGAAAATGGGGGAAACTGGTCTCCTTCTGTATCGACCCTGTAGTATAATATATGGTTTTAAATATAATTTATTCTAAGAACACATTCTGTTTTCCATCTAAAGTGCAAAATCTGCCATTTTGAAAAGACTTTTGTAGTGTGGACTAAAACATTGTTTTCTTTCTTTAGAGTGGTCGGTTATAATAATACTACCACCAGTTGTTACTTTTTTTGGTGTAAGATAAAGATTAGAACTGTGACAGTCTGTACATAAGATACATAATGCAGGAGCTCCTCAGAATTGACCTACTTGGGTTACAGACTTATTTCTCAAGGGCAGGAGTTATGTGGCTTTTAAATGTAACTGTTTGTAAAGTAGACTATTATTTTAATAAGCCACTATGTCAATAGGGGCTATTCCCTACCACCTCGACTGTGTGGGTCATAGTTGTGGGAAAATAGAAAGAGACTGATTTGACAGAAACCTGGTTGAAAGTGTCTAGGTTTACATTTCCCACAGACAGTTATGAAAGTGAAGTTCTAGGAGATACTATTAGAAAAATGGATTCCATTTGTCAAATACCTTTGGGAACAATGCATACTCCCTTCACTTGGAGAGTCACTGTGCGTATTAGCATATTAAAGACACTCAGAAGTCCTGTGATCAAGAAAATTGTTTCGTGTTCTTTCATCCAAAATTTCTCCAAATTATTTGGCAAAAGAAATCTCCCCCCACCCCCCCCCCTTGGATATCTACTAACATTGCAAAGAGTGAGTATTTTACAAAACTTGGACACATGCCGACCTAGGCGACTTATAGTGCTGATGGCTGACGTTTGTAGTCAGCTCTTTGATTACAGTTTGAGATGGAGCAAACTCTGTAATAATGCTTTATTAAGCATTATCTTTGCTGAACAAGAATTCACCTTGGCATCTTAAAATGGCTTTATACCTGCCACTTGATTAAAAATAGTTGTATTAGAATGAGTGGCCAAGAAAGTTCTGCTTCTGATATCCTTTTAAAACGTTGCAGCTCATTAAAAAATGTTGATGTGAGGCAAACTTGAATAATGTTTATGACAGGCATAGTAATATTTCCTTCTGTCACTTCTTGACTCTGGTATCTGTGTTGACTTCTGATTATAAGCTCACATCATATTATGCCCCAAGTCCAAATCTGATGAAGAAGAATATTTTGGAGGAAGATGTGAAAATTATTCCAGTCTTAAAATACAAAATTGGAATCTTAAGGTATCCACTGTTAATTCTCACTTGCATACAGTTTTGCCCTCTTCCTGCTAAAGCAGGTCATTGGCAGTGTGGAATACAGTGCTTCAGGTTCCTGTTATGCTGTCAAAATCAATTACACGGGTTGAAAGTGAAGCACAGAGCGTCCCTGTGTCACTACTAGCAGACTTGTTTTTATTTTGGTTGTACGTTTTTGGCTGTGAAAGGATCCTTATGAGAAATTAGAAAACCACAAATTTGAAAATGTTAACAGTTAAACAATATAACCTTGAATGTATGTCTCCTGGATGCCTGAGTCTGATCATAAACGGGGCTATAATTTCTGAATGAACGGTACCTCTCTTAACCTGGCTTAATGATGGCTTTACCCTTTTACTCATCTTACAAGATTATTTACCCCCATAACCTAAATGGGGAATTAAGGCCATATGAGACTGTGGTTTCATTCACCTGGCTAAAGTTTCACTTCACAGGAATCACCACAGTCCAATGTTTGAGACCAAGGTAATAGTTAAAATTTCATCTTTTGGGGCTGTGGTATCTGGAAGATATATTACAAGTGGGGGTAGGACCCACTTTTCAGTTTTAACCAATTCTATGATGTTTGTAGTTCTTAAAACTTGTTTTTTTAACCATATAAAAATAAGGTCATATCTCTGTATTTTGAATGCTGATGAAATGAAAGTTTCATTCATGTGTTTATTCATTCCACAGCCATTTGTATCAGGCTCTGTACTCACCTCTTGGGTTTCTGAGACCAGGTTCTTGCTTCTTCCTCACCTTCTGTAATGGTCAAATATAACTATGCCAACATAATCATAATGGAAGATGTACTAGAAGATGGTGGAATACAGCCCAAAGAGATTTTTGTGTGTGTGATTTAGAGTAGGCAGCAGTGCAAGTTGAGAAGATAAACATTGTAAGCAAAATCAGTCTAAATTTCTTCACCTAGGGTAGCTCCTGCAGCTTTGCTGGGGTTTCCTGCAAATTCTCTCAGCCTGAAGGCAGGGCCCCTTCCCTGTTCCTGGTGAGTGCTTCTGATAGAAGCCACCCTGAGTACAAAGCCGCTTAGTATTTATTTATCAGAGAGAAATTAAAGGAAAAAAACATTTTCAAGTTTGAATATATAAACTTATAGGAGTATAGATAAAATCATCAAGACGTCTTATGATATTTATTTTGCTAATTTAGTTACATCCAAAATCACTTATTACTTTTTGCTTCTCTAGTATTTAGTGGCATAAACAGTCATTCTCCACAGGCATCCTCTAAGAGTCAGTGACATCGCTGGAGAGACTCTCCCATCATCTGCTAGTCTGCCCAGTCTAGTTGCCTTCACTTCTGAATGGTTGGACCCTTTCATCTCTTTGTCACACAGAGTGGCACTTGCTTTCTTTAAGGTGCGTTTTTTCCACGCTGGTTAAGATCATGGAATCCTCGGTTGACTCCCAGTGTTGCCAATTGCTAGCTGTGTGACATCTGGCCGGTTAAGTTTGTGGATCTCAGGTGGTGACAGGACCCTCCTCCTAGTGCTGTGGTCATTTGGAAAATAGCACAGAGTGTTTGCTGGTGCCGTGATGACACCGATGAGGAGGATGATGATGTCATGTTGCTGTCCAGCACTTACACTTGTGAGGACTCCCTGGAGACCTTACCAGAATCTGCGGGGCCCTGTACAGGTGACCATGGCTTTCTTTGAGGACCCTCTCCTCATGCTCTCTCCCTCACTGATTGCTCTGGCGTACCAGTCTCAAGCCTGCTCCACCTTCAGGTCTTAAAACCTGCCCTTCCCTTGACTAGAATGTTTGTTCTTCAAATATGAATGTGACTTACTTCTTTACTGCTTGCAGGTCACCGCTCCAATGTTATCTCCTCAGAGAGGCTTTCTCTGCATACTCTTTCTAATTCATTGTTCTTATCATCCTTTGTGTCTGAACCTTACTTTAGCTTTCTTCATCATGCATATCATAGCCTAAAACTGATAAATGTATAGTTACTTGTAAACTTGTTTCCTAGCTGTCTTTCCCATGATCACATGAGACTTTTTCCATCTCCCTCACTAGCATGTAGGGTTTTCTTATGTTTCCAGAACAGTGTTGACATTCAGTAAGTATTTTTGACTACCTGAATAAGTGAATTATTCTAATTAATCAGAATGGGGAAAAAAGTCTCCATGGCATTTCAGTGGATCATGAGTGGCTGCCTGGCTCCGACTCGAGAAGGACCGGGGTGTCATGTCCAGGAGGAAGGAGAAGAGTGCTGATGCTGGTCAAGAGCAAATGTAGGGGCTTGAGGGAGGACCGGGTGTGTGTGTTATGAGTGAAATGTAGTAGTGAGCTCCTTGAAAGTGAGGTTGTTGTTGATCAGTTGCTCAGTTGTGTCCAACTCTTTGTGACCCCATGAACAGCAGCAAGCCAGGCTTCCCTGTTCTTCACCATCTCCTGGAGCTTTCTCAAACTCATGTTGATTGAGTCAGTGATGCCACCCAACCATCTCATCCTCTGTCGCCCCCTTCTCCTCCTGCCCTCAGTTTTTCCCAGCATCAGGGTCTTTTCCAGTGAGTCGGCTCTTCACATCAGGTGGCCAAAGTATCGGAGCTTCCGCTTCATCATCAGTCCTTCCAATGAGTATTCAGGGTTGATTTCCTTTAGGATTGACTGGTTTGATCTTGCTGTCCAAGGAACTCTCAAGAGTCTTCTCCAGCACCACAGTTAGAAAGAATCAAATCTTCGACGCTCAGTCTTCTTTAGTGAGGGCCTGTCTCTTATTCAACTGGGTTGTTTCAGTGCCAATAAATAGTAAGATCATAATAATGTATTAATTATTAATAGACTTGTGGTGAATGAAAAGCTGGATAATCATATAGGCTAACCATAAATAGAGTATGCACCATTTAGATTTTGTCTTGAAGTTTGTTGTAATAGGATTTTCCTGCAAGAAGCATCCTTGTTGGCATTTGAGCATGTGTGTTTTTAGAGATCTGTCGCTATTATTTGTCCTTTCTCATATAAGCTGCAGAGGGCATCATCTTCATTGCAAGCTGCTTGGAGTGGCTGTCAGGAGCAGGAAGGAGCCACTTAAGGAAGGGACCAGAGGAAACCTAATTCTCACCGTGTCCTCAGAGGGACTGCCTGTGTGGCTGGCACTGTGTGTTGGGAAACATAGGCTGGAGACATCTGCAGAAAGGTGGCAAAATGAGCAGCAGATCCTTTGAGCAGGTTTTTCTTCATATTTTAGAGCTCCAGTGAAGCCATACTTTTGTGAGTTGTTTAGGTTTTGATCAATTAACTGTTGTATGAGCAAAGAATTTTCTCATTAGCAAAGAGTGTGCACTTTGTTTAATTGACAGATGGTTACAGTCACTGAGTCATTCACAACCGAGCAGTGGGCACCTGCTGTGTGCAGGGCACTGTTCTCAGGGAGTGCTGAGCCTGTGTCAGCCTGGTAACTACATCACTACCATCATCTTAAGCAGCTGAGTTTTTGGTGTTCTCATTTCTGAATGAATGTTTCCCTGCTCAGCCATCACCCGGTAGAACTTCTGTATATTTCTCAGCATGGCAGTTGTTACTCAAAAGCTTTCTAGAGCTCCTCTGGCCACATTAAGAGCCACACGTGAGACTTTACTCTTCTGTAATCACAGCTCATTATTTTCTAAAACCAAAGTTTCCTGTTTCGATCAATAGCCTTATTTCCCAGATTTGGTTCCAAAAGACATGTGGCTGCAAAGTTATGCTGCTGGTATGATACTTTGTCAAAAAAATGTGCCAGACTCTGGAGATGGTTCCAAAGGCAGGTTTCCCAAAATGTCTTGGAGAAAAGCCTGACTCTCTGGACTTATAGCCTCTAAGGCAACTACTTAGAATAGAGATGATATGCATGGAAATGGGAACATTAGGGCATATTTTGTAACCTTGTCTTGTTTCTTTCAGACCACATTATTTTATTTTGAAATGAAGCAAACTGGTTTTTAGGCCTCATATAAATAATACACTGATTGGGTTTCCAACTTTTCAAATGACTCCTTCTATACTATGAAAGATTCAAAGTCGTTTACAACCACACAAAAGCTTTATGTTGCCAAAATTATGTCAACATTGTGGATGACATTGACTCCCTGGAGACCTAAATTATCTAGAAAATTCCCTGATTTATTCCCAATTTTCTTTCTTTATCTAAATCTAGGTTTTCTTCCTTTCCCACTTCTTAGGGGAGGCTGCATATCATTGGTTGTCCCTTTTCATTTTTAATCTAGAGATACACAGACCTGTAATCCATTCCCTCTTCTGACACTTTACAGCTGTGTGATGCTGAGGTTTCTTAACCTTACTGTGCCTCAATGTTATCATCTTTAAAACGGGGATAAGAAGACTAGCTACCTCACAGGTTTGTGTGAATCAATGGCATCTCAATGTAAAGACATTACCATTGCTCTTTGTGACCAGGATGTGCTCAGGAATGACAAACACAGTTACTTTTGCCATCATCATCATTTTTGTAATTAGCATCAACCAAATAATGCATCATTTTCTGATATGATTGGTGGAAGTCAGTGTTAGTTTTAGGTTTTCTGTTAAACCCTCAGTTCCTTGGGTTGTGCTATTTTAAAGACATGTATGTCTGTTCTGGTAGTTTAGCATTGATTAGGAGAAAAATCTAAGATTTATGTCTTCGTATACTTTTTCCCAGCATCGTAAATTTTTAAAACTTTTCTTAATGTTTGGCAGCAAGCCATACCCTCATTGTTCAAGCACACATGCACATATGGTATATATGCATGTGTAAAGATATATACACACACATATGTATATCCATTCCCAGATTGTTTTATTTGTTTGCCTTGAAACATCATAGCTTCCTTAATTTTGCTTGCTGGCGTTAGATGACTATATTTTTCACCTCTAAATTAAATCCCCAAAGAATTTGACGCATAGGCACCAGAGTGGTAGCCTTTAAAAAGCCACTGACTTCACACAGATAGATACTTGAGACAGAAAGCCTTTTCTTTCTTGTGCTCACTTGGTATTTGGCTTCACCTGGCCTGGTGAAGTGAACTCTGGGTAGGCTGAGCTAAATATGGCTTCGCGTACCCAGGCGCAGGAGGTGGGGAAAGGGGTTCCCGTAAATTGAGAGGCTGGACACCATATCCAGGCTGGAGGCCACAGGAGCCAGGAGACTGAGGAGGAAATGGCACGGCTCCTGTGGCCAAGAGGTTTGCCTGCAGTTGGTTTGGGCCACAGAGCACCCTCCAAAAAGACTTTGCCGTCTACTTGGTTAATTTGATTGATGCTTTAGAGCGTGGGAGGGAGGCAGCACTCCTGAAGAGTATTTATAATGCCCTGCATATACAGGCTGCAGAGGCAGCCGCAAAACCAAGCTGGACATAAATTGCAGCTATAAAATAAATTTTAGAAAGTCTCTGTATCCTCCCCCATTGGGATAAGCTCATGCAGCTATGATTATTCTTTCTTCTCACATCTGAAGGCTTTTGTTTGCCATCTTTACTGTTGCTTAAAGTTTGCAATTAAAACTTAGCCTAATAAAACCCATGTGCAGCTGTTTAGTTGAGAGATTCAGACTCTCTTCTCTGGCTTTATCTTTGCTCAGAGGGCAGGCCTTCTCATTTTCAAGCCTGAAAGTATGGTGTTTATGATCAGGCACTGCTATTTTCTTTATTTCTCATAGTAATTAACAAGAGCTTTTTTTTTTTTTTTTTTTTGCTGGTCAGCCCTGTGTATTAATTGCTTGCTTTTTCATGGCTTCTTGTTGAAAGGAATGCATATCACAAGATAGATTGTCTCATTCCAGCTGAGTATTTATTGAAAAGAATTCCAGGACGGCTCAGTCATCAGGATGTTCTGTAACTTTAGGAAGATTTCACCATGATTGTGAGCAAGAAATGAAAAGCTGGATCGCTTTTCTGAGTGCTAAGTGGGTTAGAAACATGTTTTAAGGGGCACCTGCAAGGGGAAGAAGGCTAAGTGTGGAATGAGGAATGTGTGACGTTTAAGCTGAGACCTGGAGGAGGAGCAGGAGCTAGCCATGCAGAGTTGCAGGCAGAGCATTGGAAGTAGAAGAAACATGTGCAAAGGTCTCCAGGGGTGAGAATGAGCCCAACTTGTTAGAGGAATAACAAAACACACACTGTAAAATTATTAAGATACATAATATCTATCTTTTAGAGTTGTTGTAAAGATTAAATTTGATAATGCATTAAATACTTAGTCTAAGGCACACAATAACAGTAGATACTATAATAATAACATCTTTAGTGCCTTCATCTGCTTTAAAGTTCTTCTCTATACATAGTAACTATTAAAAATACTTTAACAGACATAAAAGGAAAGGGTTATTAGGTTTTAGTGACTACTCAGACCATTTTTTCTTAAAGTTGTCCATCATCCAGAATTTTCTTAGGTCTAGCTTTCATTTGACACACTCTCTGTCTTTAGACTGATCTGTTCAGATTCATGAATGGGGACAAGCAAATGGAAGTTCGATGTGAAATATTTATTGCAGTGATGAGAACTTGCAGAAACATGGGAAAAGATTTGTACATTTTTCTGTTTACAGAAATCTGGTTGGTCATTATTCCTTAGCTAAGTTGTAGTGTCAAAAAGGACAAGAGCTTTAAAAAGATAATTCTTGTTAAGTATAATACAAATGCATAAAACAGTTAAAAACATTTGTACAGCTAATGAGTTTATAAGGTAGAAACCTTTGAATTCACCAAGAAAGAATCTTGGAGTTTCTAGTTTTCCAGAGCTTCCAAGATCCTGCTCAAACCAAAGGTTATTTCTTTCTCCCCCAAATAACCACTCTCTTGATGTCTATAGTAATCACCTTACTTTCCTTCATTCTTTTTCTTACCCAATTGTGTCTCCCTACATACTATATACTAGCTTTGTCCATTTTTTTTGTCTGTTTGAAAGTAAGCTCTAAAAAGTTCCACATTGGATGATTTGAAATGAAATAAAACTGGCCATGCAGGGAAAATTAAAAATCACCGGGGCGGGGGGTGGGGGGGATGCAAACTTGAACTCAGCCAGTGTTAGTAGCAAGGGGAAGATTCAGGGAGAAACTGAGGAGGCCAAGGAGGCGCCTGGGAAGAGGCGCGCCGGCTCAGAGCCCCTGTCCAGGAGCACCCCTTCTGACGAGTGAGGAAAGCTTGCCTTGGAGACTGCGCAGAGCAGGAAACCCCCAGTAGGGAGTTGTAGGGGAGACGTCTGTTTATACTATGCTGGTGCTTCTCCTTTGAAAGGTCCGCAGCCATTTCCCCAGGGCCTGAGGCTCAGGGGAGGGAAACCACCCATCAGTGCTTCTGGGTCAGAAGTAATGAGAGCAAGTGGAGAGCGGACGCCTCCCTCTGTTGGCTGAGAAAGAAGGACATAAGACAAGGCAATGGAGAGGAAACCTGAGGCTGACCCTTCCCTGTAGGAACCAAGGGCTGGGGAACTTCCTGGGGTGGTTCATTCCCTGTGGACTTTTAAGAAGCGAAAGGAATTGAGTGACATAAGGCTTAGTCCTGAGAAGTTACCTAGTTATGCCTACCTTTTAACTTGCCTATTATGTGCCATTTTAAAAACCAAGTTCATCCTCTATATAGCTATTAACATAAAATCCAAAACAAACCTAAATGGGATTTTTATTTCCTTTTAGAAGAACCAGAGATCTTGGGGAAACAGTTTAGGAACCTGGCCCTTCAGGGCTTGGTGGAAGAGAAACCAACTGGGAAATCGAGTTGTTCTGCATTCCCAGAGGATGTATCAAAGGATTTGGATTTGATTCTGACTTTGCTAGTAACTAACTACAAAAAAAAAAAAGAGAGAGAGAGACAGTTGGGAAGTTCTCTGAAAATATTGATTGAATTCTGAGTTCTAGGTACTGAATTGGGTATACAGAAGTCGACAAGATTACAAGATCCCCATCACAGTGCTGCCTTCCAGGCATGAAGAGCAGCATTAAACCAAAGTTAATGATGAGCTTGTTGAGTTCTGTGGAGGAGAAGTTTAGTGCTGTGTGGGAAGGCTTACCACAGGCACCTCGCTGGAGGATCTGGCTAGACGGGCCCCTGGTTATCTTGTTCAGCCTCTCTGTTTTCAGTTGTGGAAATGGGGTGGAAGGTCAGGGAGTAAAGGAGGATGCTTTAGTCGGCGCTGTGTGATCAGCTAGTGATAGAGCCAGGATTAAAACCTGAACCTCACCTGCGTTCAGCACTTCCATGGTCAGTGGAACACAGGCATGTTTCTCTGTGAAACTAGAAGATCAGAAGTCTCTGTTTGTGAGAGTAACTTATTTCAATCCCTGTCAAATTACATAAAATCCTTGTGTGACCTCTCAGTTTGTAGGTCTTTTGCTCTTACAGTTTTTATAAAATATTCCACTAGGACAGCAGTTGAAACATAGAAGCCAGAATCCTGGTGCTTGGTTGAATGTAGTCAGAGCTTATAGTCCTTGAATTACCCTCAGAGAACAGATTTTGCAAAGCGTCTGGACCTTTCACTGCTCATTGTCATTTTTTCTACCCTACATGCCTTTTTGAATTTAGTTACTGAAGACTTGTGGTGCTTTAAGTGTCCAGAAATTTCATGTCATTTTCCATAATAATTTGACATCCATTTAATGATGTATATACTATTTTGGACAACTTGAAAATATTTTAAAGATTATAAGACTAACAGTAATTTATAAACCTAAACAGTAAATGCGTGCCCACCCACTCAAATCTTTTTTCTGGGTGGGTACTTTGAAATATAGACTTACTAAAATTTCTTCCAATTGTTTAGAAATACTCTGTCTAGTGAAATACTACAGGACAGAACGTGTTCATCTGAGGCATGGTGTGGTTGTAAAACACCCAGACATACATGTGATATACATTTTATAGCTTTGTGTATTTTGCAGGCAAAACATTGAAACAGGGTAGAAACACTACCGTGTACAGTGAACCAGTCTTTAATAGTAGCATCGTATAGCTGTTCATCTCTTCTGGCCTTTTATTTATACAGGTGTAATTATGATTTCCAGTACTTGTTACCAGAATATTTCCAAACTTGGTTTTGTCTTTATATCTTTCCTTCTTGGGAACTTTTTCCCAGATTGCCTGTTTCTTAGGGGAATGATTCTGTCAGTAGTTGGAAAGATCATGTTAGGGTGTGGCGTGGTCTGGCCTCACAGGGATACAGACTGACCAGAAATCTGAGAGTCACCCTCAGTTCCTTCCTGTCCCTCGTGTCACCCTACCTTCATTGTAATTGCTCACCAGGTTGTGCTGACTTTAGATGTTTCTTCAATCTATACCCTCCTCTCCATCCCTTTTGTGCCGTGCTTGGTCGCTCAGTCGTGTCTGACTCTTTGCGACCCCATGGACTATAGCCTGCCAGGCTCTTCCACCCCCGACCTTTGTTCTGATCTTCTTTTGCTTGTACTGTGCAACAGCTTCCTGACTCCAGCCTGATTCTTTTCTGATTCATTCTCATTTCCTCATCACTGCCCTACCTAATTCCTTCAACATCACTGCCATCATGCAGAATAAATTGTGCTCTTTATTGGGACATTTAAAGACTTCCATTGGTTAGCCTTGGCCTAACCTCAGCCTCATTTTGCACCAGAACCTACCTCTGGCTAATAACACTGAACAGATAGATACACTCCCAACACACACTTTGCTGTTTCTCTCCACTAGGCCTTGGTCCCTGTGGTTCTTGATGTTCAAAATGTTCATACTCAAACATGCCTTCCCCAACTAACTCCTGTTTATTCTTACATCTCTAGCTTATGTGTCAACTTCAACAAGAAGCTATCTGGAGTTCCTGCAGACTAGCATAGGTCTGATTTTTCATTTCCATAATTCCATTCTTAAAATTACAGTTTTTCTTCCTATCTCCTTCTCTGCATTCCTATCTCTCCCACCAAGTACCTTTTTCTCTTTCAGTCCCACCTTGTTTTGAAAACAGATCATCAAAACTTTTTAAGATGAAGAATTATTCTTCCCTTTATTAGATGTTACCTTTTATTAGTCTGAATGCAGGTTACCTTGAATGTGTATCCTTGCTTATCTTGTATGGAGCCAGCATTTGGATCCCCACTCTAAATGCAGGACACAGATGTTAAGTAACTTTCCGAGGTCAGTGAGTTACAGTGGCTGGCCCAGGTCTGAACTACCCTGGCTCTAACCTGTTCTATACTTAGCCTGTACATCTAATACTTTGGGAAAGAATTTGTTGGAAGTGGATTAAATAACCTTAACTTAGCTTTGAACACACTTTAGAGTACTCTAAGTGTATAACTTTCTCTACTATCATTATATTTGTCATGTCTGACTCATACACAGAATCTAGAGCATACAATATTCCAGTGCATCTACCATTTGTGGATTCTCATCTGGAGAATCCCATGGACAGAGGAGTCTGGCAGGCTACAGTCCACGGGGTGGCAAAGAGACAAACAGGACTGAGCAACCAAGCGCACGAAGGGGAATGGCTCTTCTCTGCTGCTCACCCGCCCCTCAGCTCCCACTGGTAGAAGGCCTTTGTTCTTAGCTCTGAGTTCTTACCTGTACACATGCCGCTGCCCCACACCACCCCACCAGATTTCAGCCCTCTTGGATTCTCTTTTTTTGGCCTTCTCACCTCTAGCTTGATGACAAGCCTTTTGCGCTGCTTGCCCTTCATTCAGCTGTATGGGGGAGGGGATGGGGAGTGCTCAGATGGGGATAGAAATGGATTTAAAGTCTGAAGGTAAATAAAGGAGAAAAGGGAAAGCAGCCCTCTGTGAGATCTGGACTGAAGAAGAAATAACTAGAACACTGGCCAACAAACTGTGGCCCGCAGACCAAGTCCCACCTGCCACTTGTTTTTATAAATAGTTTGATTGGAACCTAGCCATTTCCATTCATTTATGTATAGTCTATAGTTGCTTTCATAGGGCAGATTGAGTGGTTGCAACAGAGGTGATATGGCCAACAAAATCTAGAATATACATTATCTGGCCCTTAATAGAAAGAGTTTGCCAACTCCTGTTCTAGAAGACAGTAGCATCTTTCATAATGACAGAGTTAACTATATAACTATGCCGTTGTGGCTCAGCTGGTAAAGAATCTGCCTGCAATGTGGGAGACCTGGGTTCCATCCCTGGGTTGGGAAGATCCCCTGGAGAAGGGAATGGCGACCCACTCCAGTATTCTGGCCTGGAGAATTCCATGGACTGTATAGTCCGTGGGGTTGCAAAGAGTCGGACACGACTAAGTGACTTTCACTTCACTTTCACATGCTAGTATATATCCTTTTTATTATTGTGCTACAAGAATCTCTGTCTCTTTGGTCATTTGAGTTTTGTTACCTGAGGTAATTTTCTTCTACCCTGACCAGAATCTGTGGCCATTAAAAGTCATGGACAGGAGACTTCCTTGGTGGTCCAGTGGTTAAGAATCCACCTTCCGGTGCACGGAATGTGGTTTTGATCCCTGCTCAGGGAACTAAGATCCCACATGCTGTGCGGCAACCAAGCCTATACACCTAAACTAAGATCCAACACAGCCAAAATTAAATAAATAAATAAAATATTGGTGGCGGGTAGGGGGAAGCACAGAGACTGGGTTAAGCCCCCTCCGTCTGCAATCTGATGTACTCAGCTCAATCCACTGTAACTAATTTTTAATCTGTAAGATTTTAGTTTGGGTAAAAACAGACAACTTTGGCAATTAGACTTTATTTAGACAGACAGCTCTGATTCATTGGTGACCACCTGAACTCCATGTTGGGAAGGATTATAAAAGTCTCAGGGGCCTTAGCACAAAGCAGTACTGTGATTGATTGGTGATGTCTGTCAGGTCCTGTGCATAACTGAAAAGTGGTCCATTTGTCTTAAGCTGGGGCCTCCTTCTTGAAGCTGTAGAAGGTCAAAAGTCTTGAATGACAGTAGTTCAGTCCACCACAACCTAGATTCCAATCTGAAGGTCACTAAAGGAGAATCTCTACAAGTCACAATCATCATATTTGTAGACTAGCAAGGAGCTGCAAGGGCTTCCAATGGCTCAAGCTGTGAAGAATCCTTCTGCAGTGCAGGAGAGCAGAAGACATAGGTTTGATCATTGGGTTGGGAAGATCCCCTGGAGAAGGAAATGGAAACTCACTCCTGTATTCTTGCCTGAGAAATCCCATAGACAGAGGAGCCTGGCAGGCTACAGTCCATGGGGTTGCAAAGAGTCAGACACAACTCGGCAATGGAGCACACCCACACATGATGAGCTGCAAAATGGCAGATTATTGATTTATTAAGAAAAAGATGATGCTGTGAAAGTGCTGCACTCAATATATCAGCAAATCTGGAAAACTCAGCAGTGGCCACAGGACTGAAAAAGGTCAGTTTTCATTCCAATCCCAAAGAAAGGCAATGCTAAAGAATGCTCAAGCTACCGCACAAATGCACTCATCTCACACACTAGTAAAATAATGCTCAAAATTCTCCAAGCCAGACTTCAACAATACGTGAACTGTGAACTTTCAGATGTGCAAGCTGGTTTTAGGAAAGGCAGAGGAAACAGACGTCAAATTGCCAACATCCGCTGGATTATCAAAAAAGCAAGAGAGTTCCAGAAAAACATCTATTTCTGTTTTATTGACTACAACAAAGCCTTTGACTGTGTGGATCACAATACACTGTGGAAAATTCTGAAAGAGATGGGCATACCAGACTACCTGACCTGCCTCCTGAGAAACCTGTATGCAGGTCAGGAAGCAACAGTTAGAACTGGACATGGAACAACAGACTGGTTCCAAATCGGGAAAGGAGTAGGTCAAGGCTGTATATTGTCACCCTGCTTATTTAACTTATATTCAGAGTACATCATGAGAAATGCTGGACTGGATGAAGCACAAGCTGGAATCAAGTTTTCCAGGAGACATATCGATAACCTCATATATGCAAATGACCCCACCCTTAGGGCAGAAAGTGAAGAAGAACTGAAGAGCCTCTTGATGAAAGTGACAGAGGAGAGTGAACAGACTTTTGAACTCTGTGGGAGAAGGCAAGGGTGGGATGTTTCGAGAGAACAGCATTGAAACATGTATATTATCTAGGGTGAAACAGATCATCAGCCCAGGTTGGATGCATGAGACAAGTGCTCGGGCCTGGTGCACTGGGACGACCCAGAGGGATCGGGTGGAGAGGGAGGTGGGAGGGGAGATCGGGATGGGGAACAGACGTAACTCCATGGCTGATTCATGTCAATGTATGACAAAACCCACTACAATATTGTAAAGTAATTAGCCTCCAACTAATAAAAATAAATGGAAAAAAAAAACGTTGGCTTGAAGCCCAACATTCAGAAAACTAAGATCATGGCATCTGGTCCCATCACTTCATGGCAAATAGTTGGGGAAATGGTGGAAACAGTGGCAGACTTTACTTTTTTGGGTTCCAAAATCACTACAGATGGTGACTGCAGCCAGGAAATTAAATGATGCTTACTCCTTGGAAGGAAAGTTATGACCAACCTAGACAGCATATTAAAAAGCAGACACATTACTTTGCCAACAAAGGTCCATCTGGTCAACGCTACGGTTTTTCCAGTAGTCATGTTATGGATGTGAGTGTTGGACTATAAAGAAAGTTGAACACCAGAGAATTGATGCTTTTGAATCATATTGTTAGAGGAGACTCTTGAGAGTCCCTTGGACTGCAAGGAGATCTAAGCAGTCCATCCTAAAGGAATTCAGTCCTGAATATTCGTTGGAAGGACTGATGTTGAAGCTGAAGCTCCAATACTTTGGCCATTTGATGTGAAGAGCTGACTGATTTGAAAGGATCCTGATGCTGGGACAGATTGAAGGCAAGAGGAGAAGGGGATGACAGAGGATGAGATGGTTGGATGATATCACTGACTCAATGGACATGAGTTTGAATAAACTCTGGGACTTGGTGATGGACAGGGAGGCCTGGCGTGCTGCAGTCCTTGGGGTCGCAAAGAGTCGGACACGACTTGAACTGCACTAAGTGAAGAAAAAGATGGTTGGCTGAAAACCATTCTTTGTTCATAATTATATCTTCTATGTCAAATCTTTTCTTATGGCAAAATGTAGATAGCGTAACATTTGCAATTTTAAGTGTCTTTAAGTGTATAGTTTTGTGGCATTAAGTGCATTCACGTTGCTGGGCAGCCATCGCCATTTGTTCATCTCTAGAAGTTTTCCTTATCAGTTGAAACTGTGCCCATTGAACAATAGCGCCTCATTCCCCCCCCCACCCCCTAGCCCTCGACAGCAACTATTCTGTTTTTCTGACTCTGTGATTTGGACTATTGGAAGTACTTCATATGCGTGGAATCATACCATATTTGCCTCTTTGTTTTTTGTACCTGGCTTATTTCACTTAGCATATGTCTTCAGTTGTGGTATGTGTCAGTATTTCCTTCCTTTTTAAGGAAGAGTAATATCCCATTGCATTTATGTAGCAATTTTTTTTATCCATTTAGTAGTCAGTGGATATTTGAGTTGTTTTTATCTTTTGGCTATGGATTGGGCTTCCCTGGTAGCTCTGATGATAAAGTATCTGCCTGCAGTGCAGGAGACCTGGGTTCGATCCCTCTATCAGGTGGATCCTCTAAGAAGGGAATGGCAACCCATTCCAGTATTTTCATCTGGAAAATTCCATGGACAGAGGAGCCCAGTGGGCTATAGTCCATGGGGTTGCAAAGAGTTGAATACAACTGAGTGATTTCTACTTTACTGCTATGGATAATGCTGCCATGGACACTGCTTGAATCTGTACTTTGAATTCTTTTAGTCACCAACCTAGAAGTGAAATCTCTGAATCTTATTATAATTCTGCAATCAATTTTTAAAGGAACTGACACAGTTTTTCACGGTGGCTGCACCATTGTACATCCCCACCAGGAATGCACAAAGGCTCTAATTTCTGAACAGTCTCGCCATCACATTTGGCAATAGTCTTCCCAGTCAGTGGGAAGTGGCATACCAGTACTATATTGATTTGTGTTTCCCAAATGGCTAGTGATGTTGAGC
The DNA here is from genome assembly GCF_019320065.1 of Cervus canadensis. NCBI lineage: Eukaryota > Metazoa > Chordata > Mammalia > Artiodactyla > Cervidae > Cervus > Cervus canadensis. The sequence continues at coordinate 15,370,152 of NC_057407.1, read as the reverse complement.
ATATTTTTATGTGCTTATTGTGTATTTTCTTCGGAGAAATGTCTATTCAAATTGAGTCAACTTTTAGTTAGTTCACACTGCTGGTTTCTTTAAAGAGCAGGAGACAGACTCAGTTTCAGCTGGGAATTTCCCGGTGTGGGGTCTGAAAGGTCTTAAAGATAGTCCTGTAGGAAGCTCCCCGTGACTATAATTACAAGCCAGGGAAATCTGAGTGGGGGGAAAGGCTAATTAAAATGGGGATGTTTTGAAGCCACTGTAGAAATGAAGGCAGAGAAAGAATGGGATGGGGTGGGGAGGGGGGGAGTGGTGTGTGTGTGTGTGTGTGTGTGTATGCAGGAGCTGATTAAGTTTTTCAACTTGTCCCTTCTCTCCCTCCCAAGAGTGAGAGAAGTGGGAGGGCAGAAAGAGAAAGATCCAAAGTCTGCTGCTTCCTCTGGACTTCTGTTTAAAATAGGTCCCTTTCAAGGCTCTGAAGCCTCAAAACCCACAAGTGACATTTTTAGGACAATTTTTTTTTCAGCGTGGAGGCCTTTGATTATCTCACCATAATTACTGTGTTTGTGGTGTTTTTTCCCCTGTTGGCTGTATTTTAGAGAAGTAAAGTTTGAGTTGGTTTTGTTAGAAACATCACTCTAGGAGCATTGAATTTACTTTACCTCCAGTAATAGAAATAAATTAAAACTTTAATGTACTGTAAATTCACTGATTTAAACTATGTGGATCAGAAACACTCTGGGACAGTTGACAGAAAATCCTATTAGGGTTTGAAGACTAAATGACTGCAGGAGGTATATCTGGGGAGTCTTCTGAATAATGTTCGTTGTATGACCTGATGTGTAGGGTGAGACAGTACCTCTGGACTGATCCTGTACAATTGTTAGAGGATTGGGAGAGATGTGTGTCTGATCTTCTTAAACAGAACTTAGCTTAAACGAGGGAATATAATTATATTAACAGTAGAGTTTATCTAAAAGACGTGATTAACCAACAGTGAATTCATTTTTTAGGAGTCCTGCCAAATACTTTTTGATGTTCACTATTGCACAAAAATTCCAACCAACGTATTTTTCCAGTTATTTCCAGTTGTAAGAAATGATCTCCGTGTATGGGCTGCATACATATTTATTCTTCTATTACTAAACAAAAACTAATATAAAAGCGATATGCTAGTTCTCTTTCATTTTTGTGGCTAAAGATAAAACAGAACTATTTATATTTTTCAGCTTTGGTTTTGTTGATCTTAAATTCCTCTGTATTGTATGCATTTTGTCTTAGTATCTCTCTCTCTCTTTTTTTTAAACGGTTAAGCTTTGACCATTCGATTTTTGGTGACACAGAGTATTTTGACCTGCTATGTTGAAAATTCCCAATTGAGAAGCAAGACCTGAAGTCTGACTATGGAACTCTGTAGAACTAACACATTTAGAATATGACTTTTAGGGAATTGAATGGTTTTCAGGGAGAATCAGGAGGCATTTCTCAGAACTAAATTGGACCTCACCTCAAACTTCTCCAAATAGCATCTTAAGAATGATAGTGTTTTCAGAGTTTAAAGGGTCATAACTATTTTGGATGCAATTTTGTTTATTTATTTTTATTTATAAGAGTCAGCAAGATTTCAAATTCATGTTGGTGGGCAACACTGATTCAGTTGAAGCCTATAATCCCATCAGTTGAAGCAAATATGAGTCATATAGTGTATAAATTATTACCAGTCACACAAACATGTTCACGGTTGGTTTTAACTTCAGTATACAAGCTGTGAATTTGGAAAGCGGTTTTAGGGTGTACTTAGAGGTTTCTATTCCCAGCAGAGCTTAGTGGTTAAAGTTCAGCCTCTGTCATGAGACAGGCTGCTAGGTTTGAAGCCTGGCTTCATCACTTCCCACCTGTGTGACGTTGGGCTCCTCAGTCACCTCTGCATCTCTGCAAAAAGTCAATGCTATTATCATTATTATCAACCTTTACTCTTACTGCCCAGTTTTAAAGAAGCACCTGCTCTTTTATTTTGATGTAATTTTACATATAAATGTTACCTTGAAGTTATGGTAGTAGTGGATAGAGAGGCACTTGGGGATAAAGCAGAACCATGCTGGTGTTTGCCATCATCAAAATAGAATTGCCCTAACTATATATAGATTAAGTCCTATGTAATATTGTGTGTGAAGTGTGGTGGCTATTACCTGCAGGTAGAGATTGTGTCCTTCTCAGACAGGCCCTCACCAGATGTCTGATGAGTTTTTAGACAGTTAGCAAGAACTCTTGTGTGTATGTGTGTGTCCCCAACTATGGCCCCTCATTTAAACAATTACTAATTATTTATTAAATACTTATTGCCTCATTTCCTTTTAAAACCAATTATGAAATATTTAAATATACTAGAAAATATGAAGAATATTGTCACTGAAACCTATTTCCCCAACACCCATACTAAATAACTTTTACTTACCTAATAATTAAATACAAAAATAAAGTTTGCCATACTTACTTGAAATTTTGAAAAGATAGGCTAGTATACCCCATCTTGATTCCTTTTACCTCTGTTTTTCTAGAGGGAATCCTATCCTGAAAGTAATGTGTATTTTCCCAGGCTTTTCCATACTTATTTGACATGTATATATTCCTGCCAATATAGAATGTTTTTATAATTTTACTAGATACTTATTAATTCATAAATATTATGTGCTATTATTTTATACATTCATAAATGCAGCATAAATGGTGTCATACTTTCACTTCTTAGGCCAATTACTCATTGAACTCATACCTAGTCCTTGAGAATCAGTGGTCCTTCTGCCTCATGGTCTTTGCATTTGCAATTCCCTTTGTCTAGAATGTTGTTCCCTGATTGTCCATGATTAGTTCCCTGCTCTTCTGAATCTTTATTTGAATGACTGCCTCAGGGGGCTCCTAGGTTACCTCATCTAAAACTGCAAATTCCTACAATGCTGCTCTCCTTTCCCTTCTCCTTTCCATTATTGTTTAGTAATTTTCATTATCTGGGTTGTTTAGCTTATTTTCTGTTTTATTGTTTGTCTCTCTTCACTGAAGTGCAAGTGCATTGAAGACAGGGTGTTTTTTTTTTCTTGGGGGGTCTGTCTTCATAACTCTTTTATCCCTGACATCTACATAGTGTTCAATAAATATTTGATGATTGAATAAATGTGTAACACTGGGTAATTCACTTTGTTTTCTTAATGGTAAATTTTTGAAGTTTGTCCAACTTGATACCTGTAGCTGTTTTCTTTTCACTGTTGTATAATGTTCTGCTTGATGTCTAAATCATGTTAAATATCCATCTTCTGTAATGGTTCCATATTAGTTTTTTCCATAAGTTTTCTCTTATAGACAGTGCCATAGTGGGCATTCTTGAGCTTTTTTTTTTTTGGCAAAAGTGTGAGAATTTACCTGTGGTATATACTCAGAAGTACAATTTTCATTTGTATTAGTTATCTATTACTGTGTCACAAAACATCCCAAATTTGCTGGCTTAAAATAATTATTTACACAATTCTGTGAGTAAACATGGTAGTTCTTCTGCGAGTTTTTCTCATCTGGGTGCAATCACATGTTGGCTAGAATGGCTGAATAGTCCAGCTGGCCTCATGTACATATCTAGCTGTTAGGACTGTCTGTAGCCTAGGGCACCTCAGCTCTCTACCATGCGGCTCCATAGCCTCAGTAGAGTAGATCAACTTCCTTATAGCATGGCATTCTTGAGCATCAGTCCAGGGAGAAGCTGCAAGGCCTGTTAAGGCTGGAATCTGGAATGCACACCACATCTCTTCCACCACATCCTTCTAATCAGAGCAAGTCACAAGGCCATCCCAGATTCAAGGGATAAGAGAGGTTGCAAAATATTGTCACCAGCACATTCTAACTTACCTCATTGAGTCATAAATTTCACATATCTACAATTTTAATAGATATTGCCAAATTTCTTTCTAAAGTAGTTTTATCGTTTTATTCTCCAGTTGGTACCAACTATTTGTTAAAAGGAAATACCTTTGACACAACAGTGTGTGTCACAAAATAAATGTTCATAGACCCCTCCCAAATCTGTCTTTCTTTATGTAGTAAACCCCACCTGTGCTATACATTCAACAAAACCCGATTTCTCTTTCTCCCAGGTACATGAATAGATACATTTCCCAGATTCTGTTGTAGTTAGGAATTGGCATATATATGACTAAGTTTTGGTCAATAGAAGTGATTTTTGCCATTTTCAGAGTTGGTATATAAATTTCTTTAATTTATTGCCAAGGTATAATTTACTCTACCCTCTGTCCTTGTATGCTGACCAGATACAGAATACCCACTGGAACTCTGGGACCCAGGCTAAAGCATGGCCCAGACAGAAAGAACCCAAACAACAGTTCGCAGTGAACATCACTCCCCCACCTGAATTCCTGCTGTTGATTGGGAAAATTTATTTGAGGTAGAAATAAACTTACATTAAACCATTGAGATCTCAGGGTTTATCTGTTAGAACAGCTGACATTTCCTTAAGCAATATAACCCTGGATGAGCAGAGAGTGTCTCTATTTATAGACTTTAGGTCTAGATGAGAATTAATCATCCAAGTTAATCTTCAAAGGTATTATTTGTATCTACCAAATGTTATATAGCTGTATATATTATATATAATTATTGATATTATATTCATATATATGACAGCTTTATTGAGATATAATTCACATACCATCTATTTCACCCATTTAAAGTGTACCATGCAGCACTTTTTAGTATATTTACAGAGTTGTATAACCATCACTGCAGTCAATTTTAGAACAGTGTCATCACCCCAAAGAGAAACCCTGTACCCATTAAGCAGTTACTCTGCATTTTTGCCCCTCAGTCCCCAGCTCTTGTTAACCACTAATTTGCTTTCTGTCTCCATGGGTTTGCCTACTTTGGACATTTCATATAAATGAAATCATATAATATGTGGCTGTTTGTGTCTGGCTTCTTCTACTGAGAGTAATGTTTTTAGGGCTCATTCATGGTATAGCATGTGTCAGTATCTCACTTATTTTTCAGAATAAATAATATTCAATTGTATGGATATAGTTATATGATATTTTATTTACTCATGTATTAGGTGATGATATTTCAGTTTCTGCTCTTTGGCTGTTATGCACAGTGTTTCTATAAACATTTCTTGTACACTTTTCTCCAACACGCTATTTTTTTAATCCTTCAAAAATTCTTGTAGAAGTATATATCAGAAGTATCTATCAGTTTAATAGAAGAAAGTTTGTTGGAAAAGCAAATTCTTGAAGCATTGACTTTGTGGAATAAAATTTCACAGGCTATCTTCTTGATGAAACTTTGAAAACTAGTAATTTAATACAATCCCCTTTATTCTTCACACCATAAACTTAAAATGGACTAGATCTTATTTTTATAATGATGGAGTACTTAGAATACAATAAAAATCATACAAATCATACCTTAAGGCTTTACACTATAATTTAGTACAAAACCCTAGTACTTTGGATTAAACTTTTTACTTATTTAGCATTCATTTTTTGTGTGCCTACTCTGCTATAGGTGTTCTCAAGGTAGTAGGGATATGACTTTTAGTAAAGAAGATGAGGCCCTGCCCTTACTAACAAAGAATACATTTTAAAAATTGAACAAGCAATTGTAGAGTTTTACATGTACTGTGAAGGTAGTCACCAGGACATGTTATATACGGTGTTACTTGGAGAGGCAGGAGGGCTACTTCTGAAGCTGAGTGATGAGCAGGAGCCAACCTTGCAAAGCACTGGAATGAGCTGGCTCCGGGTGTCAGGAATCGCAAGTGTAAGGTTGCTAAGGTGAGAACAAGTTCAGTGTGATTGAGAGACAGAGGCAGTACCAATGTGCGTAGACCTTAGAGAGTGAGGGTGAGTGGGAGGTGTCGTTTGTGTAACTTTGATATTGCTCGCAGTGATATAACTATCTCACATACGGTTATTAATTTAAGAAGTATCTTTGCTTCTTTGCTTACACAGATTCCAGAATCTGTTTGATTTGACATCAGCTGAAGTCCTAGAGACTATTTTGGCCCAGTGTTCTGGAATCACATTCTGGATTCCTAGTGGTATGAAAAATCACCTGTTACAATTACCAGTCTAAAAATCTGTCAGCAAGGCAATAAATATTTAGAAAGCCTAGAGTAAATCTTTTCAAAATCCTGAATTTTTGTGTAAGATGAGCCCAAAGTCAACTGGTGTGCCAAGCATTTTATGGGAATAGATTGGGTGCTTTGTGATGTACACTCATGCTTGCAGGCCACTGGGATCGAAACACTCACCATGCCGTTGCCACAGTGAGTTGAATGGGTTTGCAGTGGTTGGAGGATTTAACGCTTCTTGACCTCAAGGTGGAGTTCATACTCCGGGTCCGCAGCTGTGTGTGAGTAGAGATGATCTTACACAAATACTGTGGATGTCTATGTCCTATTTAGAAGGCATAAATTACTAGGAAGAATATTAATGATTTTTTTTTTTGTCCTGCAGTCTAAAAATGTCATAGTTTTAGAACTAGTCAAAGATTTTTCTTCCATTTTTATTGAGATATAAGTGACATAAAGCACAGTGTAAGTTTAAGGTGTACAGCATAATGATTTGACTGACATCAAGAAATTATTACCATGATACATTTATTGAACAGCCATCATCTTGTATATTAATATATATGAAAGAAAAGAGAAAGAAAAATAGTTTTTCCTTGTGACTAGAACTCTTAGGATTTACTTTAACAACTTTCATATATAAATGCAGCAGTTTTAATTATTCTTACCATGTTGTACATTACATTGCTAATGCTTATATATCCTATAGGGCTTCCCTGTTGGCTCAGAGGATAAAGCGTCTGCCTGCAATGCGGGAGACCTGGGTTCTATCCCTGGGTTGGGAAGATCCCCTGGAGAAGGAAATGGCAACCCACTCCAGTATTCTTGCCTGGAGAATCCCATGGACAGAGGAGCCTGATGGGCTAGAGTCCATGGGGTCACAAAGAATTGGACAGGACTGAGCGACTTCACACTTCACACATATATCCTATAACTGGAGGTTTGTATCTTTTGACCACATTAGTCACCATACAAAAATATTACAGTATTATTGACTATGTTCCCCACACTGTCCATTTCATCCCTATGACTCATTTATTTTGTAACTGATAGTTTCGGCCTCTTAATTTCCCTTACCTATTTCATTCACCCCCCAAACCCCCTACCCTCTGACAACTACCTGTTCGTTCTCTATATGTATGGCTGTTTCTTTTTGATTGTGTTTGTTCATATGCATGCCGTTCATATGAAATACTTTCATATCAAGTAATAGTGTAATAAGTTTTGAAATAATCTACAACTTCAAACTTTTTAGGAACTTACTTATCTAACACTCTCACTATCTGCAATATAGCAGTGAATAAGGAAGTGGATACCAAGCCTCTGACAGGGCAAATGATGTAGTAGTCAGCTCTTCGCAATAACTTCATTAGATCCTGTTGTCTTCCTGCATGTGCATATGTGTAATGAGGGTGGTTATCTTGTTTCCAGCCCCTCAGCCAATCAGAAAACAGGAAAGATGTTACTTGTAAGTAGATATATTGACATCAGTACTACACGGGATCTGATTACACATCCCTTTTATCTCATATATTATGTGTCTCTCATTAATCCAAACTAATTCAGCTTTCTCTTCTCCTAAATTACAGTTGTCAAATGGCAGAATTTTATCAAAACACCCAAAATACTAGAAACACAAAAATTTATTTCCTGAAACCAAGGCATGCTATAAATTAAGTGGTTCTTATTTTTTGTGTTAGATTTTATATCCTACATACCTCTACAATAGCTTTTCGTGTCTGTATTCAGAGTATTTTTTTCTTAAATAATATTTCATATTTGTCACAAAGGAAATAGGAAAATAAAAGGAAAAAATCACTTAAATATTAATAGGAGTTGCATTGGCTAGAAATGTAATTGAATTCCTTTACATCATTGTGTACTCTCTGTGACTGCATGAACTGTAGCCTGCCAGGCTACTCTGTCCATGGAATTCTCTAAGCAAGGATACTGGAGTGGGTGGCCATTCCCTTCTCCAGGGGATCTTCCCAACCCAGGGATCGAACCCAGGTGTCCTGCATTGCAAGTGGATTCTTTACCATCTGAGCCACCAGGGAAGCCCCTTTTCAATATATGGTATGCTTAAGAGTTTTTCTTTTTAAATAAACTAAAAACAAGCCTTTCTCTCTATGCTATGAGAATGACTTCTCTAAGCTGATAGCAACGTTATACTCTTTGTCGGTATAGCAAATGTTTGTATAATTATATGAACTTATAAAAATAATAAAATGCCAAACATAAAGCAAAGAGCAAAGGGCTGCAATTGATGTAGTTAAGGAAAATATAGAAATCACTACTGATCTGACAAATGCCCATCCTGAACTTAACTGGGGACCCTTCAGATGCAATCTTTTTGCAGGGGGACTTGATTACATAAAGAGCATGTACAAAATATGGGATAGCTTATATCTTTTATAAAAGTATCTGAAACTTAAGATGTAACTAGGTAATTTAATAATCTTTGGTTCTATCTTAGTTGTTTGATTTTCTTTTCTTTTTTTTTTTTTTTTTTGCCCACCTGTGCCCTGTCCAGGGCAGTTTTATTAGTTGTTTGATTTTCATAAGAATTTCCAAAATAAATTGTGTACCCAAATAGAAGAGTGCAGGTATGATAAGTACTCTGAAGGAAGCAAAGATGTATCTGGTTCCTTTCCTTTTACCTTCCCATGGCAGGTGACTAGTTTTGTGGGATAAACTTCAAGAGTTCTCAACATCAGCTTGACAAGTAGCTGCTTCCTTTGTGAGTCTAGATTCATATGTTTGTGCACTGTAATTAATGGACAAATAGTTTCTTCTGGCCTGAGATAAAGCTTTACCAGCAAGTCACTTGCATTAGGATAATTCATGAGCTTCTCAGGCCTTGCTTATGTCTAAGGAGAGGAAGATCTTCTAGGGTGATGGCTTTCTAGAAGTGTTGAAAGATTTGTATATGTGTCAGCAGAAAGATGATTTTGGTAAGGATGGGTTCTACTCTAAAGAAAAGAACTGGCAGTATTTTCAGAATTACCTCTGAGGGAAACAGATTTATAGTTTCTGAGTTTTCTGATCTTCTATTTTGTTCTTTCCCATTAAAGAGAGTGTTTAGGATAATTTAATATTTAAGGGTAAAAGACCCAGTCTCTGCCTCCCTTCTACTCCAGATTAGTGAGGATCGACATTCCTGGGAGTGAGAATAAGAATGGAGGGGTTTCAGAAGCCTGACGCTCTGACTGGTAGAAGCTAGTCCAGAAAAACGTGAATTGCTGACTAATTTCTTCATGTGTCTCAAGATTTCTTCTCATGCTACATCTTTTATTGTACAGTTAACAAACTTCATGACAAAATATTAACTGAATATGTTTTTTAAAACATATTTTGGAGACTTTGTTCAAGATGACTGTCCAGTCTCCTTGCTCCATTCCCTCCCAGTGCCCCAACTCCATATCCTGTGTCTTCTTTTAAAAAGCAGACAAATAACTTTTTGTGCAAACAGGAAAAGGCAAGAGTGTTCTACTGCTTTCGGGATAAAGGAAGGGAATTGTAAAGTCTTGACTCAACCTAAAGATGATTCTTCTGGATCTCTTCCTTGAAGGGGAGATATTCCCAGAAAAAGGAGAGAGCTACTGTTTTGCTTTGGAAAGCCCAGGATGGCCTTTTATTAATAGAGTGATGACCAGGACCATTAAAAGGACTGGATACTCAAGCTTCTGATCACTGCATTCTGTCCAGTAGATGACCGTGTGTGGGAAGGTAGTGCAATGGGCATGAAGTGGAGTGAGTTGGGTGAGTGACATCAAGTGAGAGAGTTGTGTGTCCTCATCTCTTTTCTAGGCAAGACGTGTCCCATAGATCAGAGCTCTCTGTTGGAAAAAGTCACCTTCCAATTGTCCGTTTTCCTTTCCCTTTATTTTTCCATACACTATTATTATTTATTTTCCTTTTACATAAGCAACTTTTTAACATTTTATTTTATATTGGAATGTGGCCAGTTAGCAATGTTGTGATAGTTTCAGGTGCGCAGAAAGGGACTCAGCTATACACATGCATGTATCCACTCTCCCCCAAACCCCCCTCACATCCAGGCTGCCACATAACATTGAGCAGAGTTCCCTGTGCTGTAGAGTAGGTTCTTGTTGGTTATTCATTTTATTTATTTATTTTTTTTTTGGTTATTCATTTTAAATATAGCAGTTACACAAGCAATGTTTAAGCAAAGTGTAAGTTACAGAAAACATCATCAGAAAATACAGAGAAACAAACAAAAAAAAAGATATGCTCCTCATTCTGGATTTGTATCATCTCTCAGGAGGCAAATTTGCTGGTGTTTATTCCGAACCTTAAAAATATGCATGTCCTTTGACCCAGCAAGTGCCTTTCCAGGAACTTACCCTAAGTAATAATTGGATCTTGAATGAAGGAAAATGTTCAGAGATCATTTCTCTACAGTTATTTATATAATTTGAAAACTTGGAAACAATTTAAGACCCATTGGAAGGGGATTATTGCATTCATACATACATATTAATAGCCACTGATATTTGTTAATATGAAATTGCAATATGACAATTATAAATTAATAGGTAATTAATAATGCTTATGTAATAATAAAGAGAAGACATTTGATCATGCTTCATCTTAAATATCTTTCATTTCTTTCTTGCTTAATTCCTAGATTATTTTCAGTCATTACATGACTAAAATTATTTCATGTCATCAAATGACTAATACTGTGTTTCCTACTAGAGAAAAAGAATATTTTTCTATCTGCTGGCTGCCCTGATGGTTATCGTTATCTTTCTTACTAGCATGGGCAATTATCAAATAGCTTTGCAGGCCTGCAGTATGGGGCTCTGGGCTAACTCCTCTGGGACTACTTTTCTCTCTTCTCTCCAGTAGACACTATAACTTTTCACTACCCACCACACACTATGCCAGCCCTGGTCTAGTTTAAACTAGTTCACACCAGTTCTTGAAAAAGGATATCTGATCCGTCCCTGATACCACCAATGAAGGACCTTATGTAATCTTCCAGATCATTCCAACATACAGGAGTCCATTTGGACTCTGTTGCTTTCTTTGGATATCTGCATATCCCTTTAAATCCTGTGACCTTGCTGGTAGAAGGCCCATTCTTCCTCCTGTCTGTGGTCTATAAAGAGCACCCACAATCAAATTGCTCCTTTGACCTTTCAAGTTTCAGGGGAACAAGGGAGACCATTCAGCTAGAATTACCTGAAAATTTGGTCACATCTACATGAATGTAGCATTATGACATGGTATTTTCTACCTTCAGTCCCTGGTGGTGTTTTATTTTGTGGTGGCGTTAGCAAAGAAATTCACCTCGTTGAAGAAAAGGAATTTTAGTGCCTTAAAATTTTCCCTCCACCATATGGGAACCTGAAATCTCATTCATACTCTGTGAAATTGAAGAAATTGGATATTTGGGTTTGGAAATTGGTGGTCCTCCAAGAAATATGGGATCTAAAAGTGTTAAATCCTTTCATAAATAAACCTTGATTCAGACTGGAATGTCTTGGCTTGATTTTAAACGTGATATTATAGGAGACATAGAGTTGTTGACTGGCCTTAAAGATAATTATCGGCACATTCCAGTCTTAGTCTGCCATCAGCAGGGCCTGCTTTGTGATGAAGTCAGTGCTCTTTCCCTTATAAGAATATTACATTTAGACATGCCTTCAACCCCAGGATGTTTATGAACCACACTCAGCTCACGAGCTATGAACGCGAAAGAAATCTCTCAATAGTGGCAAATGTTCTCTCTCAAGCCTTCTAGATTTTCATGCCACATGTCTTGGCAGTTTGGTTTTTATTTTTAATTGAGCTCTGTCCTGCTGTCTTTGGGATATGAGATAAATACTTGTGATTTGCTTTTCTAAATTTGCAAATTTAGCTTTCCTTAGACCCAGTAAGCTGTGTATTAGATTAACCTAATCACCAGGGTGTGTACATGTGAGTTTTTGAATGAAGTATTAAAATGAAGTCTGTTCCCATGGTAACTTCCTTGGGGTAGAGAGAGTTACATCAGTAAGGGAGGGGAGGGGAGGAAATTCAAAGGAAGTTCCTTGCTGAACCATCAATACCATGAATGCAGGGACTGAATCCTTCATTCCTGGCATAGTGCGAGGTGTAATTTTATTGAATTAATGAATTAATTTATAGAGAGCTTAAAACATACTAAATGTTCTACCTTCAACCCACCTGACAGGCCCTAGGAAGCAAACTACTCTAGATGTTGTCACAGACTCTGGAGCCTGACAGCCAGGGTTCAGATACCAATTCTTCTACTTACTAGCTGTGTTACTAAGGGCATATTAGCCTCTGGGTGGCTCCATTTTCCCATCTCCAAAATGGGAATATAACTGTCCTAAGAAATAAACAGAATTATAAACAATTACTCACACTCATGCAGCTTAGATCAGTGCCTGGCCCAGGGTAAATGCCATATAGTTATTAATTAGTATTGATCCTTAGTGTTAACTAGTTATTGGGTATTAATGTAGAGCTTAGGAAAATCCTTAGAATATTTGGTTTATCTTTCATTTCAAATGGAGATAGAACAAATATATACGTTAACATTTTAATAAAACAGTTTTATAGTGTCTGATAGACTAGCCATTGATTCAATCTAAAAATAATAGTACTTAAAGGAAAACTATCAGGATACTTAGTGTACATGTACATAAGAGAAAGCTTTCCATAACCAGGTGATTGAAATTCCTCAAACATATGAAATCTTCTCAGTATATTTTTCCATCTACATAATTGTCCCAGGGTTTATTTATCATCATTCTTAAGGCAAAGTCTCTGGCCTTTGATCCAAGTGGCTGCCCTGAGATGCTCAGGGCCCATGCCAAATGTAGCTGCTAACACACTCCTTCCCATGTCTTCTGAACCCTTTCCCTTAGTATTTGGTCCTGGGGTTTTGGTCTCCTCATTCTGGGAAGCTATTTGTGGTGGGACGCAGGCCCCTGTCATCTATGAAATGTCATCCCTTTAGCTGCTTGAAGTAGAATCAAAGTCTCTTAATCCAGCAGCTCTCCACTCATTCAAATTTATCCTGACAGTTTGACTGCTTGTACCAAGAGTCCAAGTTTTTGGCAGCAAACTCCTTTTATCTCTCCTCTATGTTGAGAGGAGTATAAGACTCCCTAGGACTCAAACCTGGGCCACCATCTAGAGCAAGGAAGGAGACCCTAGGCCTTAGCCTTTCTTGATGCACTTATAGCCAGGGAACATTTCCAGCTGGATTACCTCACCACATAATTTTGGCACAATTGTTAAAGGCACACAGAACCAAAATACAGATTTTAAAAGCTCTAGAAGGGAGGCAGTTTGGTGGAATGACTGCACTTGAGGGTTCTGCATCAGACTAACTACCTGGTCCAGGTGCTGGCCCTACAATGTCTAGCTCTTTGACTGTGGGCCCGTTTAACTGTTCTGTGCCTGCTCTGTGACATGGAAATAATACTAGGGCCTGCCTTATTCAATGAGTTAATTCTGTTTAGTAAATTGACTGGAGTCTGGCCCCAAACCAGGTATTTAGTGAAGCTGGTTATGCTATTATTTGAATGGCACTTCATCTAGGGATAAAGTCTATGCCTAAGGTCCCTGGTGCCCTCTGCACTGCTCAGGTCAGCTTGTCATTTATGGCTAGTAAAGGTGGTCCATGGGACAGACCTTGACTATTTTTCCTTCTGCCAGTGAGCTAGACTGACATCCCCCACACAGCCTAGAGCACAGGACGAGGTGTCCCTTGGAAAGGAAATGGCAGCAGTGCTCCTGAATGGTGCAGAAAGGCCTAGAAGCGGGCTAAGAGGTCATCTAATTCAGGAACTCACTTTACAAAAAGGGAAAACTGAGGCCCAAAGAGGGGAAGAGAGTAACCTTGTAGACTTGCTGTTCTTCTGGCATTTCAAGGTCCTTCCTTCTCCATGCCAGCATGTCCAGACCTACCCTGTCATTCCAGCCCATGTCTCTCCCTGAAAACTTTCTCCAGCTGCCTGCTGTTCCCTGACTCTTCTGTTCCTCATCCTCTCCCTTCTAATCCCAGAGCAGTATTCTGCTCTCCAAACACTCCCTGGCCTTTCCTGTCTCTCCTGCCTTCCCCTGACTGTTTCCTTGCTAGAATGTTTTCCCTACCACAACTGCTTGATAAAATTCTACCCCTTCTTTAAAAGTAAGAGGTCAAAACTGGTAGCCAGTAATCCATATGTGGCCCACAATACTCAGGTTTTTTTCTCTTTTTTTGTTCAATTGAAGCATCATTTGAAAACATCAGATATAATGAGAAAACAGCTTCCCAGGTGGCGCTAGTAGCAAAGAACCTGTCTGCCAATGTAGGAGAACTGGGTTTGATCCCTGGGTCAGGAAGATCCCTTGGAAGAGGGCACAGAATCCCACTCCAGTATTCTTGCCTGGAGAATCCCATGGACAGAGGAGCCTGGCGGGCTACAGTCTATAGAGTTGCAAAAGTGTCAGATGCGACCAAAGCACCTTCGCACACAGCACACATGCAATGAGCAGACATCATGCAATAAACAGACCTCAGATAGTTTGCTACTTTTGATAAGAGCATCTTGCTCCATGGAACCTGCATTTTTGCTTGGTAGAATTAGTGGCTGCTAGGGAGCATTTTCCCTGCTTGACCAGCATTGCTGCTTGATAATAACTGCTTCACCCTGCCAGCGTGTTGGTTTGCGACCCGGTTTTAAGACTTTGTTTAAATGCTATCACTTCTGAGGACCTTCCTCTCCCCTTGTCTTGCTTTTCTGAATGTATCATTTCCTCCTTGTGTATGCTTCTATCATTCCACTTTGTGTCTCTTCTCATGGCAGAGATTGAATTCTTTTCTGCTTATTATCGATTTTAGTAAACGATACTTACCGTCTATCAAGTGCTTACTAAGGACAAGGCACAGAGTTGAGTGTTTCATGGACATTTTAATCTCTAGGCCTCACTCCAACCCTGTATGAAGTGTTTCATTATCTCCAGTCTACAAATACAGAAGCCCAGAGAGTGTAAGGGGCTTACTCAAGGTCACACAGCTGGTAAGTGACAGAGAAGGGATTTGAGCAGTCATCTACCTAGCCTTGGCATTCGTGTTTCCTCCTGTTTTATACTGATGGTCTCTCCCATTATACTGAAAGTGATATCAGAGGCACGGAATTCTGATCCATTTTCGCCAGTTGAACATTTAAGCAATAGTGATAATGCAGGTCATGGCAGTATCTTGAGCACTCACTACATGTTTGATGCTGTGCTGGTCATTTACCTTGCAACCTCACATAATCCCCACAACCACCCTATGTGGTAGGGCATATAATCACATATTCAGTTGAAAAATCACAGGTCGAGTCAAAGACAAGAGCAAGTGGCCAGGATTTGAATCTGGATCTTTCTTGACTGTGAGTCCTGTACTTTTTCTCCACCCACCTCCCTCATATTTCTGAACCATTTTTCTCACAGAAAAGCTATTAGCTCATTAATAAAGCCAGCAAGCAAAGCCCCCTTGTTTGCTTCTTCCCTCCCCTACAGGTGACATAGCAGCCACTTCAGCCACTGGTTTTTCTGCAGACATTCTGGTAGGAGTGGGCAAGAAGGATGCTGTCTGTGCGTGTGCGCGCGCACGCACACACACACACACACACACATTCAACACCAAAATGGGAGCAACAAGCTTGTCTCTTGTTTTCATGTTTGGAAACGAGCTGCTTTTGTTATATTATAAGGGTTTCATGTGGGTAGAAAATGTTCTTCACATGCTCACCTTTGCCTTTGAAGAGGTCATCCATGTTGCCAAACATTGTAGGTAACATTTGAATGGGAATGACTGTAAATACAGACTGAGTCACAAATTGAAACTGGAATTTGTACGATTTTATCTGTCATGCTTTTGTCTCTCGCTGAATCAAAACAGAGGATGCCAGCAGGCCAGCTGTCTCTGTCCACACCTTGATAGTCATGAGTGCCAAGAAGTTCATGTGGCTGTCTTGTTTAGAGCTGTGTAGCCTCATACGTTTTCAGTCTTCACTGTAGAGTGAGTAAGAGTTTTTAGAACTATCCAGTTGAGAACATGCTAGTGATGGTTTCTACAGCATTGGGAGTTCCTGCTTTTCTTGGGTCAGGTCTGCTAACGTTGTAAAAGGAAGCTTTCTGGACATTAACTTTGTAGCAAAAGTGGTGGAATGAGGTTGGTGAAGGAAGAAACATTTCCCATGTAATAAAAGTGGGATTGTTTAGAGCTGAGATGAGACTTTTCTTACTGTTTGGTATTCAGATGAGATTTACTTTGGAAGTCACATCAGCAAATATTATATTTCTTGAGAACGTCGGCTGTGTTTTCAATCACAGGGCATCTTTATTTTGCTTAACATGTGCAGCAAGTTGTTAGCTTCAACTTGTGTAGTATGTAGATGGCTTCAACTTTGTTTTTTCTTAAACCTACAGGTAGACTCACCATTAAAATATGTTTTTAGTATCTATTTTGGAACCTTAAAAAGATGATTTGGGACAAGGGCAAACATTTTGTGCCATCCGGTCCACACAGTTTCTTTCTTTTTGGTGCTTACTCACACAGGCACTTAATTTGTTATCATGTATTAGAACATTTCCCTGTCGCCTCAGAAACTGTCTCACAGGTCAGGCTTTTAGAACCTGAATTTTTTAAACACAAAACAGGATTATGGATTAATCTCAGGCAGGGCAGTCTCTGGGGGCAGCGTAAGCTGACAAGTGAGACTCTGCTCTTGGCAAGACCCCTGTGGGGTCGCCCTCTGTTCCTGTCGTTGACCCATTGGACGAAAGAGTGGATGTGTGTGTGAGTCTAGGCATGACTTCTCTAAAGATCAACATTTGTACACACTGGAGTCACCTTTTATACATAGTGCTACTGACATTAACCAGAGAAGTGGGCCTGACAGCCCTGGCCTCAGAGCCAGCACGAGAGTGGCCCGGCTGTGTGCGCACATTTATCTGAAGGGATTCAGCACAACATTACACAGCCTAATTGTTTTTTGTCCAAAAGGAACTATTGCCCAGATAGAGGCGCCTCTCAGGTTACTGAATGTGACCCATCAAAATGGGGTATTCATTTCCATGTATGTATACTTGCTAGTTATTTTAAATACCCAGTTATTTAAAGTGTTTCTCCTCTCGAAGTTCAGATACCATGATTTTCTTACAGTGAGCTATACCAGTATTAATTCTTGAAGAAAAGAAAGGGGAAATATTTTTTAACGAAGTAGTTTGTATATTTGAGAAGTTGTAAAAGAGAAGAGAATTGCAGCTGAAGCAGTCAGATCCTTGAGCGAATAATCAGGCCTGCCTGAGAGGAATCCAGTGTTCTCAGGAACATTTGTCTTGAGACTGTTTAATAGCAGGGCTGTGTTTGATTCAGGCTTGTGTTTAATCACTTTATATGGGACTAGACTATAATCTAATATTGTTACTGAAAATTTTTTGACCTGAAAAGAACTACTAGGAAAGAAAATCACTTATTTTAAAAACATCAAAGACATCAGTTGTAGAAAATATCCTTTGTGGGGTACATAAACATCTGCCTCCAAAGCATGATACAAGTATTTGGTAAAGTCTGATGTTTAATATGTGAGTATAAATTGTACCATCTAACACAACTTTTCATCACAATTGTGGGGTTTTGAAGAACAGAGTGTCACATTTTAAGATTTGAGCAGTTTTATCTCTGCTCAGACCACAGTGAATGCTGCCATGCATCAGGGTAATTAGGAAAAACAAAAGTTACTGTTTTTAAGTCTGAAAATTATGCTCAGCAGGACTTGTACTTTGGTTGTTTTTATAGAAGTGGACTGGATTTGACCCTTGTCACCCACCAACTCTCCACCTGACTCTCTTAGGGATCAATACATGGTCCTTGGCAGCGGGTCAGGGATGGTCCATGGGGCAGAGCCAGGTGAGAAGCAGAGTAAATGGTCCAGGGAGCTCAGTGTCATAACCCCATTCTCCTTAGTTCAGCTGGATGGCCAGAAAGTCAAATCTTATTCCCCGGAGTGTGAGAAGGATGTTGAACCGCTTACTGCTGACTGCTGAGATGGGAACAGAGGCAGCGTTGAGCAGATCTGTTGTGATCGGGTGGGTATTATTCTGTTTGGAGATGGAAGGAAAGCAGATAGACTCTATTCAGCTTGAAATTGCAGTGAGGTTCAGTCTGTCAGCCTTGCTTATGTCGTGTCTCATACTCATCGTCAGTCACTCTGTATGTCTGGAGAACTGACTGGGTGGGCGTCTTTGTTCCGAGTCTTCTTTTTATGAAGCGATATCCCCAAAGTTAACCAATTAAGAATTGTTTTTCTCCGTGTAGCAGTAATCTCTCTGAGAGGAGTGAGCCAAATTGCTGTGGGGGATGCTGTGCCCTGGGGACGCATTTGGGAGGATTTCCTTCTCCTGAAGCCACAGGGTCAACATAAAGCCTCCATAAAAAGTTTTAAATAAAGGAGAAATTGAAGCGGAAGATTTCCTTCTGGCACTTCATGTCTGGGTTTTGCTTTCCTCCCACTGAGGAGCTAACCAAGCCAGTGATCTGGAGGATGTATTTAGTTTGAGGATAATGAAACTTTACTATGATTTAAAAAAATTTTTTTTTCCTTACCTGGATTATAATTGTAAGGAAACCAGTATCTGCCAGTGACCTTTACGAATTAGCTTATGATGCTTTGGTAGCTATTGTTAAACATGGCACTTAAAAATGTTTTATTGTATGTAGATGTGATTGTTTTATAAAATGGGGATTATGACTATGACGTTTCTATCGCTTGACTCAAGGAAGGTGATTTTATGTACTTAGTGAGTAGGTGTCAAGCCATTGATATAAATGCTGATGGTTTTACCTGGATTTGTAGTTGTCCTTGGGAATGGAAGTCATTTACAGCATGAAAATTCTCTGCTGAAATCCTCTTAGCTGAAACATTTTGGAGAGGAGTCTTCCTTAAGCAGATGGAAGTGGCCTCATAGACCTTATTTGAGCATCTCCCTTCTCCCCCAGCATTTGCCCTGGCTGACTATTTCCTGTGGAGTTGAATGCCTATCAGACATGGCATGTTCTTTATTTTTTTTTTTAAAGAACTTAAATCTTTTATTTTTAGACAATTGCAGCTTCATCTGCAGTTTTAAGAAATAATGGAGAGAGATTTTGTGTATCCTTTGCCAGTTTCCCCCAGTGGTTACATCTTGCAAAACTGTAGGATAGTATCACAATCAGGATCTTGACAGTAATACAGTCCAGGTAGAGAACAGTCCCAGCAACCATTGGACCCTTCACGTTGCCCTTCATAACTGTACTCGATTCCTCCCCCATTTCCACCTCTTACCCCTGGCAACCAAGAATCTGTTCTCCATTTCTATAATTTTCTCCTTTTAAGGACATTATATACATTAAATTGTATAGGATATGATCTTTAGGGACTAGCATTTTTCAATTTTATTCACTGGTGGTGCCTCCAAGTTGTTGGATATATCAGTACTTTGTTCTTCTTCATTGCAGAGTGGATGCCCCTTAAATTATTTAACCATTCACCAGTTGAAGGACCTACAGGTTGTTTCTAGTTTGGTGCTGTTGTGAATAAAGCTATTATGGATATTCATAGTACAGGTTTTTGTGTGAACCTAAGTTTTCATTTCTTTGAGATAAAAGATAGAAAGAGTATAGTTACTGGGTCAAGAAACTGCCAAGTTGTTTTCCAGACTGGTTGCATTGTTTTATATTCTGAGTCAGCATTGTATCAGGGATCCAGTTTTTCTGTATCCTCACCAGCATTTGGTATTGCCACTGCTTATTATTATAGTCATTGAGATAGGTGTATAGTGATGTTTCATTGTGGTTTTAGTTTGTGGTTCACCAGTGGCTAAAGATATGGAACATTTTTCCATGTGCTTATTTGCTATGTGTATGTCCTCTTCACCACAGTGTCAGCTCATGCGTTATGTCTATTTTCTAATTGTTTTAGGAATTTTACTTGTCGATTTTTGAGAGTTCTTTATATAGTCTCATACTGGTTGTTTGTCAGATATGTGGTTTGCAAATATTTTCTCCCAGTCGATAGTTTGTCTTGTTATCCACTGAACAAGTTCTTTCACAGAACAATTATTTTTTTTCAGTTTTGATGAGGTCTGGTTTGCTAATCTTTACCTTTATGATATATGATTTTGGTGTCAATTCTTAGAACTCATTGCTTAGCCTTAGATTCAGAAGACTTTTTTTCCCAATTGTTTTTCTATAAGGCTTATAGTTTTATGTCTTATATTTAAGATCATGATTCACTTTGTTTTTGTACAAGACATAACATGTAGGTCAATGTTTTCTTTTTTTCAATCTATGGATATCCAGTTGCTCAGCACTGTTTGTTGAAAAGGCTATCTTTAATCCATTGAATCGTTTTTGCTCTTTTGTCAACCATCACTTGAACAGTTATCTTTTAGATATAATATTGTTGCAGTATATCTATTTCTCTGTTCTCTATTCTGTTCTACTGATCTGTGTGGCTATCTCTCTGCCAACAATACATTCTCTTGGTTATTGTGACTATACTGTGGGCCCTAATATTAGGTAGAGTGATTCCTTCCATTTTATTCTCCTTTGTCAGAATTGTTTTAGCTATTACTGGACTTGTCCTTTTCCATATAAATTTTATAATAACTGTCTATATCTATGAAAAACTTGCTGAGATTTAGATAGAAATTACATTAAACCCATAGATCAATCTGAGAAATATTGACATGTTTACTATCTTCAGTCTTTTCATCCATGGCTCTCCATGTATTTAAATCTTTGATTTCTTATATCAGAATTTTGAGAAGTTTCAATGTCCAGATCACATCCATGTTTTAAGTTTCTACCTAAATATTTCATTTTTTTGGAGTGATTGTAAATGACCTTTAGGTTTTGATTTTGGCTTCCACATGTTCATTGTTAGTTTATAGAAATGCAATCGACTTCATGTGTTAATCTTGTATCTTTCAACCTTGCTAAACACATTTATTAGTTCTAGGTGGTTTTTGTAGATTTCTACATAAACAGTTATGTCATCTGTAAATAGGGGTGGTTTTAAAACTTCCTATGGAAGTTTTGTGTTTTTTATTCATTTCTTGCCTTATTGCAGCATCTGGAATTTCACAAATTATGCTGAATAAGAGGGGGGAAAGCAGATATCCTTGCCTTGCTTCTGATCTTAGAAAGCATTCAGTCTTTTGTTGTAGCTATAGCTTTTTCAGTTAAGTGCTTTTTATCAAGTTAATGAAATTCCACTATGTTTGGTGTGCACATTTTGAGATGCTGTTTTGTATCTTTAAACAAGGGAAACTAAACAGTGGAAAGTATTTTGTTTTCATGTCCATTTTCTTCTAGGATCAATAATGTAAAGAAAGCGATTATTGGCAGAATTGTGAGATGATCTCCAGGTTTCCTCTCTCTGAAGAACATACCCTGTATAATCCCTAGGACTGTGGGTAGGAGGCGATGTCACTCATGTGATTATGGGACAGACTCTCATCGGCATTACAACTGTGGCTGTAAAGTTTTGAGGGAGCCATGTGGCAAGTAATCAAGTTGTTCTATAGAAGCTAGGAGTTTTAAGGGCATGGGGACCTCAGATCTATATATATCTGCAGGGAACTGAATTCTACTTCAGCCACATGAGCTTAAAAGATGATCCTGTGCTCCAGATGAGAATTCACCATGACAGTATCTTGATTTGAACCTTGTGAGACTCTGGTAGGAGAACCTTGTAACTGTGATTTCTGCTTGGACTTCCAGCCTACAGAGCTGTGAGCTGCCAAGTTTGTGATCATTTGTTATACCATCATAGAAACATAATACAAAAATATCTTGAATAATTTGGAAATGTGTTGGAATCAAAGCACATAGTGAATATTCTACTCTAATGAATTAAGAGGGATCCAAGGTTTATTCACTAATTTGTGTTTATCCATAATTTGTGGCTACTGGTTTTATGTTAGATGTTATGTTCAGGACTGGGCATACTGAGGAGAATGAGCTATGGTCTTCCCTTGCTGTTGAGGAGCTCATGGCCCAGAGTGTCCTCCCAGATCTATCAGTATATGTAGTTCCCTCCAACAATTATCCCATTACGTTTGTATTCAACAATCAGACTCAAATCCGGGTAAAGAGTAAGCCATCTGCAATTCTTGGGTAAGTCCCTTACTCTTTTGAGTTGGAGTTTTCCATCAGTTCAGTGATATGCTTCTTTGGGAATAAGTGAAGATCAAATGGGATTTAGGATACCTCATTATTTTAATCAGAGGTAATGATTACCTCTCTGCAGTGTAGCTTCTTTTCTTCCTGTCTGCATCCCACCCACAATTCTCCATTGGCCATCTACTGTGTGTTTGTGGAGATGCCCCAGTAGACCCATTCAGGGATGCATTTGACTCTGTGTATTTATAGCCTAAGGTGGCATGCAGGGAGGACACTGCCTGTTGCTCAAGGCAGATAGAACTGTGATGCCGGGATTCTGAGGGGACCGAAAAGGGCTTGGGGTCAGGCCTGATTTGGCCTGATTGAAATCTGCCATCATCAACAGGTATCTCCTGTAGAGCTACGCCAGTAGGAGGACTCAGAATAAAAGATACATCCTTTTTTCATTTTTCCTCCTTGGAATTGCCTCAACCGATCCTCACATCATAGGAAAGAAGTCTATTTGAAAGTGTTGCCCTGATTTGTTGAATGTGAATGGGTAGACCTTGCTAATATAGAAGTGATCAAGGGACATGGACAAATGCTTCTGATTGTGTAGGGCCTCCCAACTCATTTTGAGTAGTTCGGAATCAAAACAATGATAACAATAATAAAAGTAAGAAAATGCTAAACAAGCAAGCCACCAAACTGGGCTTCAAAACCCACAGGAACTTTATGAGGGAGCAAGTTGAAATGAGCAACATTCAGGCACATTGTGGGGCAGGGTAGAGGTGCCAGGAATGGCTGATGACAGCTGTGGAGTCACTAACACTCAGGCAGTCCCTGGTGAACCTGGATTATAATCAGCATAAATCTAAGTGACTGTCAAGGGCAGAGAAACCATGCTAGGGAGTGCGGCCTGTCTCAAGGTCCTGTTGGCTGACAGGAGTTGCCACCGAAACTGCCACCAGAGGGCCCCTCCCTGCTTTAGTACTGTCCTTTGGAGGTGATGGTCTCCCAGCAACTAATTTTTCCATGGGAGCAGAAGTACTTTCTACCAAGACCTTCTTTTGATGTAATTTAAATTAAAAAAATTTTATTGAAGAAGTATAGTTGATTTACAATGTTGTGCTAATTTCTAATGTATAGCAGTGATTCAGTTATATGTATATGTATGTGTGTAAATATATATATATATCCTTTTTTATATTCTTTTCCATTATGATTTATCACAAGATACTGAATATAGTTTTCTGTGCTATACAGAAGGACCTTGTTGTTTATCCATCCTATATATAATTGTTTGCATCTGCCAATCCCAAACTCCCAGTACTTCGCTTTCCCACTTCGTCTCGCCTTAGCAAATACAAGTCTGTTCTCTGTGTCTGTGACTCTGTTTCTGTTTCATAGATATGGTTGCTATTTTTAAAACTTACATTCTTTTTACATTAATGATTCATAGTTGTATCAAAAAGTACAAAGAAGAATATTATAGATTACCTGAAATCTAACCTCAAGAACAATCATGTCATCAATGTTTTGATGCCCTTCCTTCTAGTCTTTTTTCTTATGAATATTCTTTTAGAAACACACATATAGTTGGGGTGGTATTGTGTTTATCATTTACTAACCTGCTTTTCTCAGGTTTCATTAACATCTTTCTTTTCTGTTAAATGTTTCTACTTAGTGTTTAATCTATGACCAACATCTCAACAACTGATGCCTGCAATGTATTATCTAATTTCTTTGTAACACCTATACACACACAGAGACACATAATAATTTATTTAATTTCTTTGGAAGGTAAGGGTATGTATGTGTATGTTTGTATAAGTACTTGTGTTTCTGTATGTTTCTGTGTGTGTGTATATATATATATACATATATATGGACATATATACATATATATGGACATATATATGTATATATATACATATATATGCATAATTTTTATTCTTAGTTTTATAAACAACAATGTGACGAACATTTATTATTTTATGATAATTTTTATTGTTATTTTATAAACAACAATGTGATGAACATTTATTATATCATTAGAAAAAATTCCTAGAATGAAGTCATTGGGTCAAATGCTAATTCTTGAGTTGTGCAGAATTTTAAGGAAATTAAGAGTTTTGGGGGGGACTTCTCTGGCAATCTAGTAGTTAAGACTCTGTACTTCCAATGCAGAGAATTTGGGCTCAATCCCTGGTTTGAAAACTAAAATTCCACATGTAGTGTGGTGTGACCAAATAAACATTTTTCTCATATGCTCAAAAAAATTTTTTTTTCCACGAAAATTGAAATAATTCCTACATGTCACTTTGACAATAAGTTGTAAAATTTGAATGCTTTCACTCTCTCCGATACAGTAGCCACTAGACATATGGATATTTAAATTTAAATTAAAAAATTTTTATAAGACTAAAAAACAAAAAGAAATCAGTTCTTCAGTTGTACCAGTCATATTTCCAGTGCTCTATAGCCACATATGGGCTTCACTGGTGGCTCAGACAGTAAAGAATCTGCCTACAATGCAGGAGACCTGGGTTCGATCTCTGGGTTGGGAAGATTCCCTGGAGAAGGGAAAGGCTACCCACGCTAGTATTCTGGCCTGGAGAAGTCCATGGGGTTGCAAAGAGCTGGACAGGACTGAGCGACTTTCACTTTCATAGCCACATGTAATTAATGGCATGTGTATTGGAAAGTGCAAATTAGGGCCTTGCCATCATCACAGGAAGTTTTATGGGATCATGCTGCTCTGATATCTTCATGAGTTCCTTTATAATTGTGATTGGAGTTTAGTATATTTTGTAGGTAATTAATTTGGCTTGATATAGACTTCAGAGTAAAAAATTTCACTGTTCCATTGAAGATGAAAAACGTTGTCTTTCTGAAAATGTAAGAACATGGAAATTCAACCCTTTGTCTTGCTTCCTCATGCTCTAATAGGCTGAAAAATAAGAGCTGGTGTTAAAACTAACGTCACTATTGGTGCTAATGTGCTTTCTCTGTGGCAAGTGTGTAATTATTGTAAGTCAGGTATTCTTCACAAGGACTCTGGGAGGTGCAACTGTCACCCACATTTTACAGGGAAAGAAACTGATGAACATGGAGCTCAAGTACTTTTTCCAGGGTCAGTACATGCCTGGATCCTGACTGGAACCTAAGCCCCTAGTTTCAGAATCCACACACTCAGCTACTCTTTGTGTTGCTTCTAAGGTGACACTAGTGGTTAACAATTCGCCTGGCACTGCAGGGGACATAAGTGATGTGGGTTCGATCCCTAGGTTGGGAAGATCCCCTGGAGGAGGGCATGGCAACCGACTCCAGTACTCTTGCCTGGAAAATTCCATGGACAGAGGAGCCTGGCGGGCTATAGTCCATGGAGTCACAAAGATTTGGACATGACTGAAGTGACTTAGCATGCACACACTGCTCCTTGAGAACCTGAGACTCTTAGGGAAAAGACTGGCTCTTTCCTATGCTGCAGAACTGTGCACACATAAAGGAAAAATGTCTCCCAGTTGCTCGAAAAGTAGCTACACCAGACATACACAGAAGTAGATCCACAGCCTTTTTCTAAGGGAGGTTCCCCTGAACCAAGTTCAGCCTGGAATGAGGAGTACTCAAGGGCCTTCCGGAGAAACTGTTACCCATCCGTACTCTGACTCAGAATCTATTCAGTCAGAATGGATGTATTTTACACATTTATTCTCCATCCATCCTTTATTATGGAGTGAGATTTTGTTAATAAGTTTTGAGAAAGGAGGGGGAAAGGAGGAGTTTAAAGTGCTGTCAAAATCAAAGAGCTGAAGCCCAAATGGCCTTGCTTGATGGGGTTATTTGTTTGCAGCTGAAGGATCAGAGGTGAGACGTTTAAGCAGAGAGAAGTTTAAACTTCAACAAGGAGCAAACAAGTCCCAAATGCAATCTTGAGGGTAGCCATGTCCAAGCAGAAACCAGTCTGGGGATTTTCAGTTTCAACCTTTTCCAAAAGGTGTCACTCTAAGGCAGCAGTGGGGAGGTGAGAGGGAGGTAGAGATAGAAATGTAAGATAAGAGTAATTGGAAAAATAAGATTAGTAGTCCTGTTCTAACAGATCCTTCAACCCACAGCATCAGTGCCTCAGAAGTTGCTGTTGAGGAGAGAGGGTTTCAGCGTTTATCTTTACCTCCTCATCTTAGCGTGACCTTCTCTGTACCCAGGGCAGAGCTGGGCCAAATCCCAGCTATTCCCCCAGGACCAATTCACATTCCAGGTTTGCTGTAATTTGGGATATGGGCATTTCATTGGCTCTGTGTTCTGGTGCAAACTGAAAACGACCATCCTCTTGCGCTCGGGATGCAGTGAGAACAGAAAACTAGGATGGATGGTGAGGGGGGGAAGGCAGAAGAGCCTGTGTAATTTTAACACATGGTTTTAAAAGCTGTTTAAAAATTCCAAATCATTAACACAAGATAGACACTAAATCAATGCTGACATATAATTTATGGGAAAAATTGTTTTATCAAAATATTTGAAGATCAGCTCCTGCCAAGTGAGCCTCTTGAAAAGCACTGGATGTTGCCACGTGTCAGGAAGAGACACGCAGAACGGGCAGTGGGGCTCTTGGCAGATAACTGAGAGAGAAGCTGGTTTTCAAATATTTAGTTAAACAACACAAATGTATGTGTAAGTTTAAGTCGACACATGTTAATGATTTAAGGTCTTAAACAGGTTTCTTATTTTATTGTTTTAAAGCTCTAATATTCACTTTAAAATTCCGACCATTTCTCCAGAACTGGATGTTTAAGCATTAGACTCTAGAAATTCATTTGATAGCTTCACTATTCTTAAAGTGTACAGAGTTATGAATTATTCAAATACAGCTGAATAGTTCTGGTAACTTAACCATTTTATAAGAGACTTTTTGTAATCTGCCACATAGAATAACTAATAAAATCAGAACTGACACACACACACTTAGGGATTTTTGTTTTGTTTAATTGGTGAGACCAAGAAGTCATCTAATTTGAAGAAACCTTTAATTATTCTAGATATGTAACACCAAAGCAATGTATATTTAAAAATGTAATCTTAGCTTTCTAGATAGAGCATCAGAATTCCAATCTTGCCCTATGTGAGGACCTTTTAGGAAATTTTTTTAACTGGAACATGTTAAATGTTTATAGAAGATTTCTGAGGTTGCTGTGAATTCTCTTTTTTCATCAAAGATGGCCTTTTAGGAATAAAACAGCCTCTCTAAACTCCATCCCCCCACCCAGGAAATATTATTGTCTGGTGAATTACCAATAGATGCACTTCCAAAATAAGCAAACGCTGTGTTGAATTGAGACACACAGGTTGCTCTCCTGCTGGATTTTCCAAAAGCATTTATTGGCTCATAATCATTGTGATTCTTCCAGTAGCAGTTCCCCGATGAACAGGACCATGGGGCCCTGCGGCCTGGGCTTCCTAGCTTATATTTTCTCCCTCCTTTTCAGCAGGCCACTCCCACTTACCTACCTGCTTTTGGAGACCAGCCATGAAGCCTAGGACAAGATTGGCTTTAAACTCTTGCTCATCACTCAGTACTTTTCTATATTAGTTTTTTTTCATCACTATTGTAATTAAATAGTTGTTTGATTCATGGCTGCCCGCCAAACCAGACAGCTTCTCAGGATGAGCGTGTTGTGTCTAGCAGAGTGCCTTGCACACAGGAGATACCCAGGGAGACGAGGTGGTGCAGTGGTAGAAGGACAGCATGTCTCCCAGGTCCCAAGCAGAGTGAGTGGAATGCAGTGCAGAATTAAAAGCTGCTTGCTTCTACCCCAGCTCAAGGCCTGCGGTAGCTTTTTTATCAGGCCATCTCGAAACTCTTGGGTTCCTGGGTGCTCTTGATGGCTTCCAGGTGGCTGTGAGCATAGAGTTCCCTCCATTCAGGGGCCTAGTATCCGAGCCCTCTTGTCTCCATAGCAAAGAGAAGGTGCTTGAGGCAAACAGAGAGCAAGAACTTGAAGGGCGTTTGGTGAGGATGGCAAGGGGACCACTGATTTATGGGGTAGGAAAGTATCAAGTTCGGACTTACACTTCATCCATCATTGCACTAAGTGGGTCAGAGGAGGGTGTTTCAGAATCACATCTTTGCACTCCCTTTCCTCTCATTCCTCAGGTATTTATTGAGTGTGGACACTGGTTCCATGTCAGGGGCTGAAGGGCCTTCCAGAGAGAGCGGAGACGTGGTCCTTGCCCTCTGAGGATTACAATCTAGTTGCAGCAACTAAGCACACACATGAAAGGGTTGTGCACAAACGTGAAGTGGTGTTTAATGAGGTGGTGGAAGGTCGGGTGCAGAAGGTAATAACCGAACCACTTGGGTGAAAGTAATGCTACCGACAACCCAGCCTTGGGACAGTGGTAACTGTCATGCCCTGGTCACTTGCAGGACGTCTAACAGAGAGGGCCGGGTGCTTGAGGTGTATTGTCTCCCTTTGTGCTTGTGCCAACCCTGTGTGGTGACTTCTGTTTCCTCCCCCTATTTTATAGAGGAGGACCTGCGGGCTGAGAGAAAGGTCAGTAATGTCCAGGCTTCGCAGTATAGGTTGCACTTTGGTATCACTTCAGAATCACCTGCTTTTTTAATAAAATACTAATGCCAGACTCCTACCCTCAGATGTTTTAATTTAATTGGTAGTAGTGTGACTATGGCATCAGGATTTTAAAAATATTTCTAAAAGGGTTCAGATGTGCAGCAGAGTTTACAAAGCATTGGGTTTAGATTGTCCTAAGGTCACAGAGGTCATATTGATGGAACCCAAACTTGATCCAGGTCTGCCTGTTTTCAGAGCTCCAGATTTATATCACTGAACCTATGAAGGAGGGCAGCGCTCTGTGGCAGAGCCTTAAAGGGGAGGCGATTTCAGTAATTGGAGGGGTCACCATAGGGTAGTCCGGGCCTCCCAGGTGGCATCAGTGCTGAAGAACCTGCCTGCCAGTGCAGGAGACTTAAGAGATGTGGGCTCGATCCCTGGGTCAGAAAGATCCCCTGTGGGGCACGACAACCCACTCCAGTGTTCTTGCCTGGAGAATCCCCAGGACAGGGCAGCCTGGCAGGCTATGGTCCACAGGGTCGCCAAGAATCGGCCACAGTGGAAGCGACTTAGCACAGCACAGCACCACAGGGTAGTCCAGGGGCGTGTGTGCGTGTGTGTGTGTGTTGCTGCTGTTGCTGAAGATGAGTGACAGCAAGCAGAGAATCTTGAATTCAGTAATAAGCAAACATAAAATGGGTTGAATACTTCAGTTGGCCCCGTAAGAGTGAGAACTGGTGCTTCTATGGCACCAAGTACTTGGGCGTTGTCCTTAGTGCATCATG
The DNA here is from genome assembly GCF_019320065.1 of Cervus canadensis. Lineage (NCBI taxonomy): Eukaryota > Metazoa > Chordata > Mammalia > Artiodactyla > Cervidae > Cervus > Cervus canadensis. The sequence goes on along the minus strand of NC_057407.1, from coordinate 15,340,509 downwards.
CACATTAACCCACTGAATCTTCACCAAACTCCATTTAGCTAAGTTCCCACATCACAAGGAAGCTGGGTTCAGAAAGTTTTTATGACTGACCCAGAAGGACACAGATAGTAAGTGGTAGGCTAGCTCCTCAGTCCTGTTTGTAACCACTGTGCCGTGCTAGCTCTTCTGTTGAGCATGCTCTGTGTGTTTTCATATTTGCCAGTCCCCATGCTAAGAGCTTTACTTTCATTGCTTCATTTAATACCTGAAGTAACTCTAGTGAGACATACCATGTTACAGATGAGGACACTCAGATACTTTCCCAAGACTCTAAATAAATGGTAAAGCAAGTGTTATTCATGCAGTCTAGTTTCTTAATCCACGATTTTAACCATTCTCCATATTTAAAATATTTTAATTATATATAAATACATACCTATGTATTTATATATATTAAATATTTATTTTTATATATTTCATATAAAAATATTCAAAATATTTAAAACTGAAAAAATTCAAATTAAGTTTTACGCAAAGTTCTGTATAGAAGACAAAGTAGAACAACTCCCTTTGAGTGTGAGATGGTGGATGGAGCTCTCTGCTGATTCACACCCCTTCTCCCACTCCACTGATCTGTTTATCAGCCCCCAGATGCCTTTTTGGAACTCATGGTGGTCTAGGGAACAGAGTTCAAAGACCACAACTGTGGGTAATCAGGAGCCCCTTGAGATGATGGAACCAGACCAGTGATACTTTTGATGAAATATTGATGGTTTAGGCATACTTTCCTGGAAGTGGGGAGGCAAGTTGTAAGAATAAATCCCATGAGGCATCTTGGCTCACCCAGTTCAAAGTCACATCCAAAGACACAAAGTCAAAACAGCTGAAAAAAATCAAAAGGAAAGTCTAACCTTCAATCTGTGTCTTTGGAAAACATTGAAGCCCCAGGAATAACACCTAGCAACTTTTCCCCCTTCCTCTTTTCTCTTCCTTCTCAGTCATCTTATTCTGCCCTTATAACAAAACAAAACCTCTGTGTACCCAGCCTCCAAGCTCATCACGTCTCTTTCCTCTCTCACTCATGTCTCCTAATTTTTATCATATAGATTGTCATAGCCTACCCTTCAAAGTACTGTACCTTTGCACACAGTTTTGCTGGTTCACTCTACTACTTATTTTCTAAAATCCAGGCATAGTCCTGGCTGAGAGAGAACTCTTGACGGTGAAGAAGCTGATCAGGCAAAGCCAAGTCCTTATTTAGGGTTGGGGTAGGAACAAAGGCTGGGAACACACGTGTGCACACACACACACTTATTTTCAATCTTGTCAGAAATGTAGGGTGGGGGAAGGGATACAAGCTGGAAGCATAAAAAGTAGTGATAGAAAAAGATAATGGTCTCAGGAAGTGTTTCCAAAATAGACTTGATGATGAAGAGAAAACAAAGGGGAAAGAGAGGGAAGACACAAATGTGGTTCTTAAACATGAGTCACTGAGAAAAGCTCAGGACACTGGACTAAAGTGTCACCAATGTGTTAGGGAATGGCAGGTACGGAGAGCTGGGGTAGGTGGTAGGGATTTGGTTTAGATAGGTGTGCATGGATCATCCTGAATTCAAAGTGATACTGTGACATCTAAATGGAAGTAATCATCAAGTGGTTCAGTGTATGTGAAAGATGTTAAGTGAGTAAAAGGAGACAAAATTTGGAAAAGTATCAGAATAGTGGTGAGAGCTATAGAGACAAACCTCAGTCCTTCTCTGAGAAGCCACTTTGATGAGGAAAATGTCTCTGGGACAGAGTCATGAAGGGAAAGGTCCAGTTATGGATGCAGGAGGGTGAAGAGTTTGCAAGAGAAACAGGGGAAGTAAGTTCTCAATCTAAGGTGAGCTTCTGAGAACTCAAGGGAAGGGTTGGCTTATAGGTGAATGGGGAATGGATACAGTCCCGCTCACCCATTACACTGTGTTTCAGAGAGGCTATCTAATAAGAAGGGGCGCTTTCTAATGATATGTATATATTTAAAACAGTTTACAAAATTATACATAGCATCTCAATTATATGTAATATGTAAAAGAGTAAGAGAGAGATGGAGAAATTAAAACAAAATGTTCAGAGTGTTTATCTCCATGTGGTGGTATTTTGGATAATCTTAGCTAAAAAGAATGTCATTTTTCTTATATTAAAAAAAATTTAAATTTTTTCTGTCTTTTGGATTCCATATGAGTATACCTTATTTTAAGAGAAAGTGTTATTTTACTGATATTAACTAGAAGAAGAATAAATGATATAGAGGCTATGTCATCTCATGTAATACCCACAAACATCTAATAGGAATAAATAACATAATTTCCTGTTTCCAGGTAAAGAACCCAAAGCCGAAAGAGATAAAGAAACCTTTGTCAGTCATATAGTGAGTTATGGAGACATGATTCAAATCTGATCATTTTTAAGGCACAAGTTTCATAGACATAGACAGCTAAAATATTACTTCCAGTGAGGAGGAGAAGTTGGGGAACCGTTCAGCTGTGCAAACTACACATTAAGAAAAGACATATGGCAAGAAGGAGGGTATCGGTGACCTGCAAGTGTTGGGAGAGCAAGAATAAAAAGTACATCTTCTTAATGAGAGGGACCTGGTGGTAGGGAGGTGGAGGCAGGTGTTATAGACACTTGATAAGAAGTGTGACAGTTCATCAGTCAAGACAGTCCAAGTCACACTGGAGGTAACAGCCTCTCATCTCGTGTTGTAACACAATGAAGGTGCTACCTTGCTTATGTGGTATGGTTTGGCCTTTAGCTTCATTGTAATCACTCGGGGACTCAGGCTGAAGGATACATCTGAAACATGCTTCTGAAGTCATTATGCCCAGGAAAAGGGAAGGTTGTGGTAGATTGCTAGTTCTTAAATGCTTCTGCTTGGAAATGACAGTGATCTAAGGTGTAATTGCTAAAGCTGGGTTAATATAAAACTAGTTAGTGTCTGCCATAAGCAGTCACGTGGCAGGTGAACTAAGAACTTGGAAACCCATAAAGTAGCATTCTGTGTCTATGGATTGCAAGCAGGTCAGCTCAATTAATAAGAGATTCAGCAGGTGAGAATCCTGGACACCCTCCCTCTTCTCTGACATCGATAGTACATTTAGAATTTTAAAAAAGTTACAAAAGGAAAGGGAGTCATGAGGACACAGACCATCCCAAGTAGAGGATCAGGCAGACTGTATCTGAGTTGATGCTTGGAATGACCATAATATTGATCTTTTAAAAAGCAACACTGCTATTGAATGTATAAAAAATAGGGTAAAACAGACAAAAACACTTCTGCTTCAGACTCATCAAGTATTGTTTTGTAGAAGGGCTTCTAGTTATATTTATGATATTCTATGAACTTACATGAGAAACTAAAAAGTTTGATTGCTTTTTAATATTTAAATTTTGCATATTAAATTTTATGTGTTGAAGAGTAATGCTGTTTATCCCTGTGTAGACCTGTGACTTTCATAGGTTATGCTCTATAGTCCTTGCTTTTAAAACTGTTTTTGGTTTTGGCTTTTATTTATATTACCTGGTCATTGAGTTTCCTCTTTTTATCAGGGCAGAATAGAGGGTTTTCTGAATTTTAAAAGCCTGTAATTTACCTTGGATGTGAACTATCGTGCTTATTCTGAATAAATTCCATGTAAAACTGCAGAAATTGTGTAGAAAGTCTTTATGAATTGGAACTTAACATGTCATTGACACGTTTTGAAGGGCGTTCTGTTGACTTTAGTGATAGATGATCCCATTCTGCCAAGTTCAGCTGGAAGGGGTGACTTAGAAACCCAAACATCAACTCTGGAGTCTAGAAACTTCCTGAAACCATGGTTTTAAGTCCTCAGGGTGGATGCAGCCTGCATCTGTGCAAGGGATGGCATTTCACCAGCTTGCTCCATGGAAGGCTCTGGAAAAGAACCATTAAACACCAGCCTTCTTTGTTGTGTGTTGGCTTTTAAAAGTCTCCAATGGTTCGGGAAGGATAAGGCCTTGCCTTGGGGCTCCCTGGTCCAATTTTTTGGGACCTGGCTGAAAACCCTGGATATTTGATAGTCTGGCTTATTTCTATGGTGTATTAGCACCCTATAAAAGTTACATGTCATTTATTTCAAGTTTAGAACCCTCTCAAACTTCAGGGGCAAACCAAACTTGAACCTTTTGTGGCTGGGATTCTGTTTACCTTTGGCCAAACCTTCCTTCCTGAATGTGAAACAGGGAGGTGAGGTGAGAGGGGGGCCCCTGAGGCCCCTTGGCCATCAAATTGCTTTTGCCAAACAAGGCTTTGATAGGCTAAAACATGAATGAATTTGAAACACGTAGAGTAGCTTCCTGTCAGAATGCTCTGGGTCCTACACACAAAAGTATATTGTGCCGGGCAAAGTGCATTTGAGTGTTGCCTTCAGCCAACTGTGAGGCAGTATGAGATTTTTGCCAAACACAGGTTGAAATTAGGTCAAGCCACTCACCTTCCAGTTCTAATAAATACATTAAGTAGTTTCTATAAAAGTTATTGGATAATCCAATTGAATGAGGACCTTGGAGAAATTTGGACATGTCTTGTGTTTGAAATGTTTATTTTTAAGTAGTGACAAAGAAAGAATGGACGCCGGGATACAATGCCCAGCTCAAGAATGGCTTTAATTCTCTTGTGTCTGTTGTCGGAACGCAAGGTACGCCTTGTGCTTGAATGGAGGAGAAGTAACGCTGCGTCCCATGCGCTTTTCAGATAGAAGAACTGATGAATGCGCTGGAGAAGACCAGGCAGGAACTGGACGCCACCAAGGCTCGCCTTGCCGCCACGCAGCAGTCCCTGGCCGAAAAAGAGGCACACTTGGCCAACCTCCGGATAGAGAGGAGGAAACAGCTGGAGGAGATCCTGGAGATGAAGTGAGTACCCATTTTTGCTTTCTCAGTCTTTCTTTTCTAACTTCTCTGTAGGGATGAGAAAGGGAATGCTAAAGAAGAGGAAGAAAGAGCTTGGAGAAAGAATCATTTAGCTAACACTTGACCAGTTGTTTCTGTGACTATGCTTCTTATTTTCTCGAATTACAGCTTCCATGTCCCAATGTGCACATTTTTCACATCTGTTATTCAAAAAAGAAAAAAAATCCAGCATAAGCTTTTGTGACTCTGTGTTTTGTGGACGGCACTAATATTCTCAGATCTATCGAAAAGGTTTGAGCTGGCCAAGAGACAGAGGCCTTGTTAAGCACAATGGTAATTGAAGTCCTGCTCAGGGTTAAATGGAAACTTTTCTGAGGAGGTATTTCCTAATTGTGACTATAACTTTGCTAATTATATTCTTTTCACTTGTGTACAATGCCTGGCTTGTGTTGGCTTTCATAGTCTCAAGGTTGGCACCTCTTTGTTTAGAAAGCAGGACTCTGATTTGCTGGGCTGATAAAAACAGGCTTGGAAATGCCCCTGCCCCCCTGTCTCGTTGGGTAGGTAAGCCCTGGACAGGGGTGGGGGCTGGGTAGGGGAGGAGACTGGAACAAATGTCTTTCTTTGATTTAATCAGTAAGGTGTGACTGCTTGCCGGGCAATGGTTGTTCCTGTGGGCCTGTGACACACCCACCTCCACCTAGCTTTTATATCATTCTCACCATGAAATAATATCACCATGAAAGAACATAGTAAAGATAAGTACTCAAAGATTTTAGAGATAATCAATTGCTATGAATCTATTTCTGAAAAATTAGGCAAGAAGCAGCATCTCTCTGTAACTCTTAAAATGAAATAATCACTAAAGTATGATTTAAATCCAGTCTCCTTCCACAATAAGGGGAAATGTATAGAATTATAGCATCTTAAGCCTGTAACGTAGACTTGGAAATTGGTGGCTAGGTATGGAAGAATAACCTTACCCTGACCCTGCAAGTCTTACACATGGTTAGTATTAAACCCAGAAAGCTTAGATCATGGAAAATATGGAATGAAATATTTTGAAGGATTTAATAATGAGGACAGAACTTTTATTCCTTGTCAACTACCTCAGTTTCTCCTAGACCAAAGAATAAGTAGTTTTTTTCCACATATAAACTCCCATTTTTCCTAATAAAAGATGATATAATAAAAACAGATATTATTATCCTCAGTTTAGAGGTGAGGGAACTGAGACTCAGCGAGATTTCAAGTAATTTGCTTAAGGACATCTGGCCAGGATTAAAACCAAAATCTGTTCAGACTCCCTTTCTACTACCTCATTTTCTCATGCAGTTATGTCAACTCCACCAAGTCCAGAACTTTTGTCTGTTTGAATCACTGCAGAAATCGTGCTGCCTAGAACAGCGCCTGCATATGGTTGGTGCTCAGTAATTGCTCATTGATGGAATGAATAGATTGAATGCTGGAGACTGGATATGTACTTAGGAAGAATCGTATTTCAGGCATTTGTGACAGTATCGATGTGATCAGTAATTTATTAATAATACCAGTACATTGATTCCATCAGCCTTTATTCGTTCTCTTTCACTTACCCAGCTTCTGCCTGCTTGTGTGTTGCTATGTGTCAGAGTCAGGCTAATTTCTCTCATTGTTCTGCAGCTGTTCCCAAGTTAACTCTACACCTCCTGGAGTGATTTATTATGCCATTATAAGGAAACTTTCATTATTTCCTGTTTATAAAAAGAGCATATACTTGCAACATTTTGAGAGAACAAGTAACGGTGAAGCATGCTGGTTTGGGAGTTGTCAGAGCTGGGTTGAAATCCTGTTGCGTCCACTTGGTGGTTGTGTGACTTGGGGGAAAATGACCTTAACATTGCTGACCCTATGGTTTCCTCCTGTAATGACTTTCTTGGGGTGGTTGTGAAGAGAAGCCCTCAGAGGAGGACTTGGCACATGGAAAATGAAATATGTGTGTAAATGGCACTATCAGCCAATGAAAATATGTCATTTGTTTAGTATACTTTGTGAAGAGTATCATTTGTCTAAAATTTGGGTTTATTTTTCTAAAACATATAAACCTTTTCCATGTGTATGTTTTCCCACTTAATTTCATGATTTCAGATAGCACCTAACTAAGACCTCTTTTGGTGAATTGCCACATTATTGCCGAAGTGCTTAATCTGCTGCCACTGCAAAATAAATAGAAAATTCCTCTGTTAATTCCTTTGGTAAAAGTAACAAAGCTCTGCTTCATTAAGCCCAATATGAACCTCATTCACTCTTTAACTGGCCCAGAAGCCCCACTAACCAGGGTTCTTCCCAGGACTATGGGGACACAGGTGCAGGGCAGTTAAATTGACTGAGAACCCCAGTTAGATTTAGCAGCCTCTTCAGATGTTCTAGTCAACCAAACGGTTTGGTGAATCTTGATTGAGTTGAGTTGATGTATTGGTTATTGGACATTAACTGAGTCAATGTTAGTTAGTGTGAGCAGTCAGCTGGATGTGTCATTGCATTTACTATCACTCTGTGCCAAGCGTTGTCTTTCATTCAACTGACAGGCAAGTGTGCAAGCAACTTTAGGCAAGTCTACCCAGGATTGGGAAATCCTGGTACATGGGAAAAGCCAAATGGTGTTAGGAAGAGGGGTAGGGCCATGAATCAAGAGAAATAAGATGTGGTCTCGTAACTCATCCATAACCTTAAAGGAGGTCACTCTCTGGTTGCCTCGGTTTTTTTCTTTGGTGGCATGGAGGTTGATATTACCTGCCCTACCTACTTCATAGAATTGTTACAGGAACAGGGTTTTTTAAAAATATTGAACTGAAATTAATATAAAATAGCCTATGTAAAAGCACTTTGAAACATAAAAGGGGATTTTGAAATGAGAGATGGTGTCCGTTAAATTTGTTGCAAAATTAAATGACACAGAGTCATAGTATTGGAAAACAGCTGGGTGCAGCCTTCCAGCCTATATAAGCCAGACTGCTGTCCACATAATAAGAAATTCACCAGGCCTTGGTGAAGACCACTTGCCTTGGAAGCCATGGGCTCATAAGGTGGCGGTTCATGTTCCACGGCTCTTGAAGGTAGCTCCTTCATCCTTATATGGAACTGAAATAGCTTTCCATGTAATTAACATTACCGCTTGTCTTGGTTTTTGTTTCAGAGCTACATAGATTTCAGCTGAGCCCTGTCCACACGACAGGCAGCCTTTCATTTTTCATAAATTTATTTTTATTTTATATCTGTTCAGGTAATACTGTGCATTCTAAAAGGAGAAAAAAAGAGCAAAAGAAAAGAAACAAAATTTTGTTAAAAAGAAACAAAATTGCATATGATCCTACCATGCAGAGATAGATACTAAGAGCATTTTGATGTCTACCTTTACAAATGCTCTTTATTTTTTTAACAAAACTAGATTGCACTTTCATATTTTGTAAATCCTTCTTTTGTTTTCTGAATGGTAAACACCGATCTGTGCAGCAGACATTGAATTGTATTATTTTTAATTGTCCGACATACTATCATACAGATTTCTCCCTTTATCGGAGGCTTGTCTTGGTGCCAGTATTTTGCTGATATAACGAATGTCTTGATAAGCATCCTGCTGTTTCAATTGGATAGCTTATTTTCAAATAATTGCAGATTAACACGTAGCTATAAGAAATAGTACAGAGAATTCTCTTGTATGCTTCACTTGTTTCCCTCAGTGGTAATATCTGGCATAATTACAGCACAGTATTATGCCAGAAAATTGATATTGATATAGCTTACCAACTTTATTCAGATTTCTCCAGTTTTACATATACTCATGTGTGTGTATATATTTAGTTACATACAATTTTATCACACGTTTACATTTGTATAACCACCAGCATGGTCAAGATATAACACTGTCCATCATTACAAGGCTCCCTCACGCTGCCTTTTGATAGCTACACTCCTAACCCAACTGTTTAATTTTTAACCAGAGTTTTATCATTTTGGGATGTGTGCAACACTGGCCTTCATTCTTCCCTGCCATTCTTCTTGGCCAGAGAGGGAGTTGTCCTCTTAGTTAAATTTAGGCTGAATTTAGAGTGAGAAAAATATTGCTTGATTTAAAGACTTCTCTTTAAATGAGTTGGTCAATTTGTTTACAGTGAAATTCCCTTTTAATATTGGATATCTAGAACTTGTCATATGGTAGGCATTCAGAATTCAAAAAGAAAATCACTTATGGTCCTACCATACAGAGATAGACAGTGATAGCATTTTGGTGTATACATTTATAAATGCTCATTTTTTAAAGAAAATTAAATTTTACTTCCATATTTTATAAATTCTGCATTTGAGGAATGAATGTCCACTGCTATAGGTGGACAACAAAAATGCGTGCCCTTATCAAGTTTGCATTTTAGTAAAATGAGTGATCGAAATGAATGGATAAATAAATAAGCAAATAAACGAATAGCTAGATGAATAAAGTAGCTTCTTGTGGAACCAAAGAAGTTTAGAATCCCACTTAGAAAGCTCTTTCCATTGATAAGGACCCTCCTGATTATTTGGGGGTAAAGAGGGAAATGCTATGTCACCCCCTATAGTCTGAGAAACCTTCTAGGGTCTGAGTCTAGTGGAGAGTCTTTGACTCTCTCTCGTGTAGAATTCTTCCCCCCGAATAAATATTTTTTCCAGTTTAATCTTCATTGGTTAGTATTCTAACTGCCAGTCATTATTCCCACACTAGAAGGAACTAATGGTTCCCAACCATACATTTTCATAGAAGAACATAATATTCTCCTTCCCTTGTGTATAAGATTATCTTTTACTTAAAAAATATCTAAAATCTCTTACTAAAACATTTCATAATGGTTTGTCTTTGTTACATTTGCTTCTATTTAAAAGGGATTTTATTAAAATAATATTAAGAACATCATTCTATATGTTTGGTTTTATTAATGCCAGTTAATGAGCTTACATTCCAGTAACCAAAGCTCGATTATTTAATTTGTGGCAGGTGAATTTGATATCTGTAGCTAAAAGGAATTGAAAGCCATGAGATACTGTGCTTAAAATCTATCTGTGTGCATTTGCTCAGACAATTTAAACTAGCATAGTAATTTAATAGGCAGACAGGCAGGCTAACTGATCTGTTCCATTTAGTATTAAATACTGAATGAATAAGGAGTTTGAGAGCTGGTTAAAAGTTACATAATGTGAAATGTGTAGTTTAGACTTTCTGTGGTGATTTTTCATACTTAATGTAAAGATTTTAAAGGGACAGCTATACTTTAACTCATATGATGACATTGTGAGATCCATCCTAATTTACTGGGTATTGTTGCATTCTCGAATCTTCTCCAGATAGCCTCAGAAGCCTTTGTATACACTGGTCTATTTTAGGAAGTTTACAGTGAGGTAAGACAGAGACTTATTCCAAGGCATTATCCTGTTGGCCTCTTTGATCTAGGATCCCTTTTGAGAGAGCCACTCATTAGGTAAGTACCCTTCAAAGGAGAGGCAGGGTGCAGAAAATGATAAAATCAATTTATTCTTTCCTTCATGCCAACATGAGAAAAGACAAATCACATTTCTGTAGGAAGGAATCCTAAGTGCCTGGCAATTTGGACAGGATTAATGGAGCCTGGGAGAGGAGTTTTGAAGGCAACTGTTACTTAAAATTGATAAACTCAGTTGCAAGAGAAGTTATGGGGATTGAATGAAATAATGCATTTATAAGAAACTGATTTATAAGCCACAAAAGGCCATATATGTATCATGGTTCGTGACATATTCATATGTTAGGTAAACCCACTGTAATTAGCATACCTTGAGCTCATCTTCAAATTCGAGTTGGCCTCACACTTTAAACAGTTTTTTGTGTGTGGGGTGAGAGGGGGCTACAGTGCAATTTTCTCTGTAAGCCATGGTTATTTAGAAAAATTTTGGCATGTTCAATTTAAAATATATATTAAATACTATGGTAATATATCCTGGGGTTTGCAGGTGGCTCAGATGTAAAGAATCTGCCTGTAATGCAGGAGACCCAGGTTTGATTCCCAGGTCAGGAAGATCCCCTGGAGAAGGGAATGGCAACCCACTCCAGGATTCTTGCCTTGGAAATTCCATGGACAGAGGAGCCTGGTGGGCTCCAGTCCATGGGGTCACAAAGAGTCAGAGACTACTGAGTGACTTCCACTTGATGTTAATATGTCCTAGGTTATCCCAGTCTCTCTGTTCTTATATGTCTCCTGCTCAGTTCTAATGGAGAAGGCAATGGCACCCCACTCCAGTACTCTTGCCTGGAAAATCCCATGGACGGAGGAGCCTGGTAGGCTGCAGTCCATGGGGTCGCTAGGAGTTAGACATGACTGAGCGACTTCACTTTCACTTTTCACTTTCATACATTGGAGAAGGAAATGGCAACCCACTCCAGTGTTCTTGCCTGGAGAATCCCAGGGACGGCGGAGCCTGGTGGGCTGCTGTCTATGGGGTCGCACAGAGTCGGACACGACTGACGTGACTTAGCAGCAGCAGCAGCAGCAGCAGCTCAGTTCTAAAAGTAAATTGAATTAGCTAAAATACTAGTGAAGCTTTTCTCAGCTTCCTCAGTTACCTATAGTGATTGAGGACAGGTGGCAGAGAGAAGAACTGCTCGTTCAGCAATGATTGTGGTTTGAGCTGCAGACAGTCATGTGATGGGCAGTTGTTTATCACGCAGGATTTCTATTTTTCTCTTGTAACCCTGGAGTTGGTGGTTTAGGGCCTTTAGTGAAAGAGAAAAGACTTGATATACGTAAAGTCGGTAAATAAAACTGAACTACAATGAAAATAACTTTAGAATAGTGGAGTGGTCTAATTAGCTTGATGCAAGGAACAGAAAACCGCACATTCCAGAGGTTCATGCAAGCAGCATAGTAACCAGGGACTGGCACTCCTTCTGCCTTGATGCTTTATTCTCTGGACATGAGATTCTGCATATGCTTTTCTCTGCACCTCATGATGCAAGGTTTTTGCCTCAGTTCCAATCATTCCATTCACATTCCTGCCATCAGACAGGAGAAGGGAACCTCCCTGCCGTTTAAGCTGCCCATACCATCCACTGACATCTGAGTCATTTAACAATGTATTTGATAAATAGTTGTTGAGTATCCATTGCTTGCAAAGACTGCTCTAAACCTGAGGCACTCACCTAATCACTGTTCTAAGTGGACACAAAGGACAAAGATCTCTCCATTCTAAGTAGGTGCAAGAACCAGAGTTGGGAAGGGGCACACTGATCAGTGTTTAAGTCAGATGGTCACATTTAGATACAAGAAAGCAGGAAAATGTGGGCTTTAGCTGGGTGGCTGTATGTCCAGCTATCTCTCAGGGAGTCTAGTACCAAGGAAGGAAAGAGGTGGAGAGGTATTAGGGGCAACTAGCTGTCTTTGCTGAAATGAGCAAAGTATGAGGGGAAAAAAAATAAACGGATACTTTATCTCACTGAATATTTAAAAACAACTTTGCAACTACACTTTTAGTGATAGCATTCCTCTCAGATATTTACTTGTGTGTATGTGTGTCCAGTAAGTATTTGAGTTCATTTCTGGGTACCAGCATTGGTAAACTGTGAGAGAGTCATGTGGTGAGTGAACAGATTGGGAGGTACCTGAAAAATCTGTTGATGGTCGGAATAGCTGATGGGTGAGGGGTGTTAGTCTAGAGGAGACCAAGAGACACATTCTCCCTCCAACTATTAAAGGGGTGACATGAGAGGAAAGAAATGGACTTGATTTATGCTGCCTGAGCACAGTTATTCTTTAAGAAGACAAAGGCCTTCCTACAGTGCTTTGTAGCAGTCGGAATGCTATGCTCTTTTGAAGTGGTTTCTGAGGTATGTCAGCAAATCCTAGGGGGAAGTGGTGCTATAGAGAGAACCCCCCTCTCCAGGGAGGGGCAGAAGGGTGGTCTCCACAGTTCCTTCAGTGTGTAATTCTACCAGTCATTCTGCTAAATGACTGATCTGGAACATGAAGAATATTTAGGAGATGCTGGAATCTTGTTTCTTCTCTTAAGGAACTCTATTTGAAATGCAGAAACTTTTGCCAAAAGCCAAAATGCCTGCTTGGTCTAGGACACTGTCCTCTCAATAGGACCACAAGCACAGGGCCTATCCTGTACTTGTGTACATTGCATTTATTTTTCATAAAACTCTTTAGCTATGAAATGCATGAGCCAAGCAGAGATGTGTTTCACAAATCACCACAGAGAAAGAATCAGTAGTTAAATTGCATGTCAGGTAGAATCAAGACCCCTTCACTCTCCTTGCCCTAAGGAATGTACTATCTTTGATTAAAATGCTTTCTGAGGATTAAACTAGCTCAGGCATATATGCTGTTCAGTTCATGCAGACTTTGGGTAATGAGATTAATATTACCAGTGAACAGTTCTTAAGTGCTTATTACATGTCAGGCAGGGGCTGTTTACTTCGCCTGCATATGACTGCCACCTCCTTTGAGATGGGGAGTCTTATGACCCCCAGTGTGTAAATGTAGAAACTGAGGCTCAGACACCTGGAATTCAAATACAAGTCTGTTTGACACTACAGGCTATGATCGTAACCACTGACAGTTTGTATCACACTTTCTCCTAGTGAAGAACAGGATGTCATCATAAGAATTTTCTTTGGTGATGCTGGGATCCAGTTTGATTAAATAGTGAATGGCAGCAGACACATAGGTTCTTCTTCCAACTTGCATTAGGGAAGCAGGAGGGCAAGCCAGGTTGATGGTGGGAGGGAGGGGGCAGGAAGAGAGCTAGTTGGAGGAGGCCTTTGAACTCAGCTTCCTTATCATAAAACAAAATAGGGGAGACACTGTCTTCTGGCCAAAAACATGCACTAGATATATAGTTTTAATAGTGAAAAATGTCAGTCAAATGGGTCCCTTGGTTTTTAGTGGAAATACAAACATTTTCAGAGCTAGAGCGGTATAATCTTTCAGCTTAAATAATCATAATCAGCAGTTAAATAATCTAAATGCTCATGAATTTCTAGAGTTGAAAGTATTCCAAGCACCACACTTCATGTTATCTCCATCCACACAGCAGTAGCTCCGTGGGGGCTTGGGAAGATCAACCATTAACAAAGGGAAAGAGAATCGTACAGGCCTTCTAACCACCTAAAGTGTGGCAAGTCAAAGGGGGCAGTTGTGGCCCTTCTTTCAATCCAAGAGCAGCTTCCTTTTGGAGGAATTTTGTTAAGTGCTTAATCTAAGGATGTGGGGGATACTGGCAGCTTAAGCCCCAGGAGGCAAGGGCTGGGGCAGCTGTATCCCAGGAAGAGAAGCCAAGGGAGGGCAGTACAAGCAGGGTCACAGGTCAGGTCCTGAAATGACAATTCTCCAGGGCCGTGAGCAGGGCTCTCCGGACTTAAGCTCACATCCCAGATCTGCCAAGCGTAATGAGTGAGCCAAGGCCAGCCTGACCCTCCAACTGTAAACAAGGCTCTGGACTCAGATGATCAGGTTGATAGCTCCTGATTCTCTCAAGCAGTAGTTCTCACCCTGGCAGTGATTTTGCCTCCTCAGGGACATTTGGTGAGGTCTGGAGATAATATTGTTGTCACAGCTCAAGGGGAGATGCTAGTGGCAGGCAGTGTGTAGAGACCAGCGACACCACTAAGCATCCTGCAATGCACAGGATGGCCTAACAGCAAAGAAATAGATGTTTTTTCAGGAATTCTCTTGCCCATTTGATGATCCAGCAGATGTTGGCAATTTGGTCTCTGGTTCCTCTGCCTTTTCTAAAACCAGCTTGAACATCTGGAAGTTCACAGTTCATGTATTGCTGAAGCCTGGCTTGGAGAATTTTGAGCATTACTTTGCTAGTGTGTGAGATGAGTGCAGTTGTGCGGTAGGTTGAACATGCTTTGGCATTGCCTTTCTTTGGGATTGGAATGAAAATTGACCTTTTCTAGTCCTGTGGCCACTGCTGAGTTTTCCAAATTTGCTGGTGTATTGAATGCAGCCCTTTCACAGCATCATCTTTTAGGATTTGAGATAGCTCAACTGGAATTCCATCACCTCCACTAGGTTTGTGTGTAGTGATGCTTCCTAAGGCCCACTTGACTTAGCATTCCAAGATATCTGGCTCTAGGTGAGTGATCACACCATCGTGATTATCTGGGTCATGAAGATCTTTTTTGTATAGTTCTTCTGTGTATTCTTGCCACCTCTTCTTAATATCTTCTGCTTCTGTTAGGTCCATTCCATTTCTGTTCTTTATTGTGCCCATCTTTACATGAAATATTCCCTTGGTATCTCTGATTTTCTTGAGATCGCTAGTCTTTCCCATTCTATTGTTTTCCTCTATTTCTTTGCATTGATTATTGAGGAAGGCTTTCTTATCTCTCCTAGCTATTCTTTGGAACTCTGCATTCAAATGGGTGTATCTTTCCTTTTCTCCCTTGCCATTAGCTTCTCTTCTTTTCTCAGCTATTTGTAAGGCCTCCTCAGACAACCATTTTGCCTTTTGCATTTCTTTTTCTTGGGGATGGTCTTGATCCCTGCCTCCTGTACAATGTCACGAACCTCCGTCCATAGTTCTTCAAACACTCTATCAGATCTAATCCCTTGAATCTATTTGTCACTTCCACTGTATAATTGTAAGGGATTTGATTCAGGTCATACCTAAATAGTCTAGTGGTTTTCCCTGCTTTCTTCAATTTAAGTCTGGATTTGGCAATAAGGAGTTCATGATCTGAGCCACAGTCAGCTCCCAGTCTTGTTTTTGCTGATTCTATAGAGCTTCTCCATCTTCGGCTGCAAAGAATATAATCAATCTGATTTCGGTATTGACTATCTGGTGATGTCCACGTGTAGAGTCTTTTCTTGTGTTGTTGGAAAAGGGTGTATGCTATGACCAGTTGGTTCTCTTGGCAAAACTCGGTTAGCCTTTGCCCTGCTTCATTCTGTACTCCAAGGCCAAATTTGCCTGTTATTCCAGGTATCTCTTGACTTCCTACTTTTGCATTCCAGTCCCCTATAATGAAAAGGACATCTTTTTTGGGTGTTAGTTCTAGAAGGTCTTGTAGGTCTTCATAGAACCATTCAACTTCAGCTTCTTAAGCATTAGTGTTTGGAGCATAGATTTGGATTACTGTGTTATTGAATGGTGTGCCTTGGAAATAAACAGAGATCATTCATTCTGTCATTTTTAAGGTTGCATCCAAGTACTGCATTTTAGACTCTTGTTTACTGTGAGGGCTACTCCATTTCTTCTAAGGGATTCTTGCTCACAGTAGTAGATATATTGGTCATCTGAGTTAAATTCACTCATTCCTGTCCATTTAAGTTCATTGATTCCTAAAATGTCGATGTTCACTCTTGCCATCTCCTTTTCAACCACTTCCAATTTACCTTGACTCATGGACCTAACATTTCAGGTTCCTATGTAATACTGTTCTTTACAGCATTGGACTTTATTTCCATCACCAGTCACATCCACAACTGAGCGTTGTTTTTGCTTTGGCTCCATCTCTTAATTCTTTCTGGAGTTAGTTCTCCACTGACCTCCAGTAGCATATTGGGCACCTACCCACCTGGGTAGTTCATCTTTTAGTGGCATATCTTTTTGCCTTTTCATACTGTTCATGGGGTTCTTCTCAAGGCAAGAATGCTGCAGTGGTTTGCCATTCCCTTCTCCAGGGGACCACATTTTGTCAGAACTCTCCACCAAAAAGCTATGTTTTTTTCAGTATTCACATGTGACTGTGAGAGTTGGACTATAAAGAAAGCTGAGCGCCAAAGAATTGATGATTATGAACTGTGGTGTTGGAGAAGACTCTTGAGAGTCCCTTGGACTGCAAGGAGATCAAAGCAGTCAATCCTAAAGGAAATCAGTCCTGAGTATTCATTGGAAGGACTGATGCTGAAGCTGACACTCCATTACTTTGGCTCCCTGATGCGAAGAACTGACACATTGGAAAATACCCTGATGCTGGGAAAGATTGAAGGCAGGAGGAGAAGGGGAAGACTGAGGATGAGATGGTTGGATGGCATCACTGACTCAATGGACATGAGTTTGAGTAAGCTCCAAGTTGGTGATGGACAGGGAAGCCTGGCGTGCTGCAGTCCATGGGGTCACAAAGAGTCGGACACAACTGAGTGACTGAACTGAACAGCAAAGAATGATCCAGCTCCAAATGCCAGGAGTGTCAGGGCTAAGCAACTCATTACTTGCTTCTGTTTTTTCATAAATTGCTGTTTTTTATATGAGAGAAGAGAGAAAACTTAATATGTTCTCATCTCTGATTTAGCTTGACTTATTTTCAAAGGGGAAAATGTGTTTTCCCCTTTCAACATCATGATTTTGGCCCAGAGGGGTTGATGGTCTGGGTTCTTCCTGTGTTTTATGCAACTCTGACTTGATTCTGGCTTGCTCTCTTGGGACTATAGACCCCAGTGGAATTTGCACAAGTCTCAGACCTAAATTCCTAAGAGACTGTGCTCCCTGTAAGATATAAATCTTGGCTAAGATACAAAAGACCTAATCCCTCAATGCCTACTGCTCAGTGGACCATGCAGTCCTCTCCAGCTCCAGTGTTCCATCATTCTGTAACTTCTGGATCTCTCTGGTCCTCTCTTTGTCCAGCTATAAATGAAGGGTATGGGATGGGCCAGTCCTCCAGCCAGGCCTCTAAACTGATGCCCCTTTTACTCTCTCTCTCTCCCCTTGTCCGTCCTTTTCCACTTGTTCCGTCTTTCATCACAACCCATTAGGTAGTTAGGTCTTTTCCTAGGAACCACTTCTTGCAATGATTATTTAGAGCAAGAAGTATAGAAGTAAAACAAGGCCACTGCCAAAGTGGGAGAATGTATTCCAGAGCCAGGTGGCATCAGAGGGACAAAGACTCTGGTCCAGATGCCAGCTCTTTGCCAGAAGAGAGAGGGAAGGACTTGGGGGAGATCCCAGCTTGAAGGTTTTCTGTCTCCCTGTATCATCATCTTTGCAAAAGTAAAATAAACTGTAGATATTATTGGCGGATGCCTCAGCCCTGAGGAGGTAGAGGGGAAACATCAATAACTGCAGCCTCAGTGACAGAGGGCATCATAACAAAGGCTCCAAGTCACTGAAGACCTCCAGGATGAAGCAGAGAGTGGAGGCGAGGAAGGTTTTGGATGTTCTTGGTCCCTGGAAAGCACGTAATGAAAGTTTGTGGGAGGAAGGAATGAATGCTGATGAAAATTGCACTCTGCCTCTGGCTAGTGGTCTCCTCCTCCCATCCCCACCTTTTCCACTCTCGCCTTCTCTTCAACCCAGTCTTCTCTTTCTTCTTTCTCTCTTCTTTTTTTTTTTCTTTTTATTTTATTTTTTTATTAGTTGGAGGGTAATTACTTCACAACATTTCAGTGGGTTTTGTCATACATTGATATGAATCAGCCATAGATTTACACGTATTCCCCATCCTGATCCCCCCTCCCACCTCCCTCTCCACCCGATTCCTCTGGGTCTTCCCAGTGCACCAGGCCCGAGCACTTGTCTCATGCATCCCACCTGGGCTGGTGATCTGTTTCACCATAGATAAAATACATGCTGTTTTTTTCGAAACATCCCACCCTCACCTTCTCCCACGGAGTTCAAAAGTCTGTTCTGTATTTCTGTGTCTCTTTTTCTGTTTTGCATATAGGGCTATCGTTACCATCTTTCTAAATTCCATATATATGTGTTAGTATGCTGTAATGTTCTTTATCTTTCTGGCTTACTTCACTCTGTATAAGGGGATCCAGTTTCATCCATCTCATTAGGACTGGTTCAAATGAATTCTTTTTGACGGCTGAGTAATATTCCATGGTGTATATGTACCAGAGCTTCCTTATCCATTCGTCTGCTGATGGGCATCTAGGTTGCTTCCATGTCCTGGCTATTATAAACAGTGTTGTGATGAACATTGGGGTGCACGTGTCTCTTTCAGATCTGGTTTCCTCAGTGTGAATGCCCAGAAGTGGGATTGCTGGGTCATATGGCAGTTCTATTTCCAATTTTTAAAGAAATCTCCACACTGTTTTCCATAGTGGCTGTACTAATTTGCATTCCCACCAACAGTGTATGAGGGTTCCCTTTTCTCCACACCTCTGCGCATTTTTCTGCTTGTAGACTTTTGGATAGCAGCCATCCTGC